>NW_027507764.1:188737607-189257607 GCF_037356315.1 Lithobates pipiens
AAAAGTATTTGATTAAAAAAAAAAAAGGATACATTCAGGACATGTATCTGTCTATACTGCTTCATGCTGTGCCTTTAGATTCATGTGGGTGATCAGTGGGTTTACATGCACTTTAATTGTGGATACGCTGACTTATCAGCATAGGTAAACACACACAATTCTACATGAAATGGAAAAATGGAAGATGTATAAAAGACAATATGACTTCTACATGGCTAAACTACTTTTTGTAACACACACATATGTATATCCCTTACAATTAAAGCATTTGAATAAACGGCACCCCAGACTGTGATTCCAAGAGGAAACCAAATCAGGCATAGAGATACTTTCATTTAGTAATTTTTGCAGTGTCTGGTGTGGATCCAGGTGACTTTTTCTTCATGTTTTGTCAACTGTACATGAAATAGACGCCGTATTGAGTCCCCAAACATTTCCTTATATATGAATGTCTCTTAGCAATCCACAAGTCACCTGGCTTTAGTTTATCAGATCCTTCCAAACACATAAATAAGTTTGCCAAAAACCTTAAAAGATCATCAACATTCTCTATGAGATCCGAGTGGAGGCTTTGAGCTGCTGAGATAAATACAAGCAAGTGAACAACACACTCCCTTACCAAATCTCATAGGGAGAGAGAAATATATGAAGGCCATAGTTTTCTAGTTTCTTACGCTACATTTTCCACTACAATGTAGACAGTAGGGGCTGTAAAATAAAACCTCATAACTTTTTTGTAAGGACTCTCCCGTTAAAATAGTTCCTCTGTTACTCTCTCTAGTTCCTGGGATGCTATACTTGAAAACTACTTCTGATTACAATTTTTACTGTGGCCTTTGCAGTAGCATTCCACTGGACATCCAGAAAACATGTCCATACAGACAAAACACATACTCGTAAGATCCTGACTTGGGCATCTGGATATCTTTTTGTAATCTCTGGAAGGGAAGTTCAGCTTTTGGCAACACCTTTAGTAACAGGTAAAAGAAGAAGTGGTATATTATAAAAACAACTGTGGAGAACCCTGGCGTTGTCCCACACTTATTTACTAAGATAGCCATAACTGCTTTTGACTGATGACATGGTCCATGTGTCATGCTGGAGGGAAAAGAGTGGCTGGCAGACATAAAAGATCACGCATTTTCCAAAGTTTTATTTCCCCTTTTCCAAAGTCCTCTTTCATAAGAAGTTGTCGCTCTGTGGACCACTTGTTCTTCTTGTTCTGGGGCCCTTAACCACTTGCCGACCATGTCACGCAGATATACTGTGGCACAATGGCTCTCCTGGGTGAAATCTAATAGGGGTACGTCCTACCCTTTATCTGCCACCAGAGGGGGTGCTCGCTGCACAGCGAGGGACCTGTTGCTCGTGGCCGGCGGCCATGCACGATCGCATGCACGAGCACCAGCACAGGGATTTGTGTGTGTAAACACACAAATCCCTGTCATGTCAGAGGAGAGGAACCATATCGTTTGGTCTTACTAAGTGGGAAAAAAAGATATGGCTCCTCTCCTAGTCAATCCTATCCCCATACAGAACACAGGGAGGGAACACGCAATTAACCCCTTGATCACCCCCTAGTGTTAACCCCTTCCCTGCCAGTGACATTTACACAGTAATCAGTGCATTTTTATAGCACTGATCGCTGTATAAATGCCAGTGGTCCCAAAAAAGTGTCAAAAGTCTCCGATCTGTTCATCGCAATGTCACAGTACCGCTACAAATTGCATATCACCACCATTACTAGTAAAAAAAATTAATAAAAATGCCATAAATGTTTCCCATAGTTTGCATACGCTTTAACTTTTGCGCAAACCAATCAATATAGGCTTATTGCGATATTTTATTTATTTTTTCCAAAAATGTAGAAGAATATATATTGACCTAAACTGATGAAGAATTTATTTATTTATTTTTTAATATTTGGGGGATATTTATTATAGCAAAAAGTCAAAAATATTGTTTTCTTTTTCAAAAGTGTCACTCTCTTTTTTTGTTTATAGCACAAAAAATAAAAACCGCAGAGGTGATCAAATACCACCAAAAGAAAGCTCTATTTGTGGGAAAAAAAAGGATACAGTGTCGAATGACCACGCAATTGTCAGTTGAAGCGATACAGTGCCAAATTGTAAAACGTGCTCTGGTCAGGAAGGGGTTAAAATCTTCAGGGGCTAAAGCAGTTAAAGTTTAAATATTAATTCCCGCTCTACTGGGCTAGAACTAGGGTGGAATGTGAGTTGCACAGACCCGGCAAGTGTCCAGGGCTGTAATGCTGCCGTCCTTAGTCGCCTGGGTTTCTTCCATGTGTGAGTTTTAATGGCTACCTCAGCAGGAAGCTGGAAGGCTGAAGACAGCCAATCAATTAACTTAGCATGCTTGATTGGTTTATCTGCTGAAGTAAAAACAAACTTCTGGCCCTTTAATCGGAACCAAAACTCTCTCTCTCTCTCTCTCTCTCTCTCTCTCTCTCTCCTCTCTCTCTCCTCTCTCTCTCCTCTCTCTCTCCTCTCTCTCTCCTCTCTCTCTCTCTCTCTCTCTCTCTCTCTCTCTCTCTCTCTCTCTCTCTCTCTCTGTGTGTAATTGTTCACAGACTTTGCTAAAGCATGGCGCTCTGTTTCTTGAGCCTGGGAAGAAGGATCCAAAGACTCTGAATACAGAGCATCCTTCTGGGTGATAAACGGCATACTCAGTATGGGTATTGCAAACCTACAAAAAATGTAATATCTGGTTCTTCGGGGAGTGTGTCCCGCACTGAACTAACGGCAAATGATTCCTACATCATCAATTTAACAATATGGGACCATTAAAAGTTAAATAATTAACCAAAATAATATCTGTAACTTTGTCCAGTAGTACCTTGCTACTGCTACTCTGATATAGCTGTTTGAACCCTTCATTACTGGGTCCACCTTGCATAAATATATCTTGTTTTTTTCCTATGGTGCTGTTTGTGTAAGGCCGCGTAGACATGCGGGGACTGTCTGCCGAAACTAAGTTCGTCAAACAGTCCGCTCAAACTTTTGAATGAACGAACACGCCCACACACGGCACTTTTTGAGCGGACAAATACGGCAAACTTTGTTCGTCGTACTAAGTCCGCGCAACTTTTGAAATGAACGGACTCACCCACACACGAGGCAACAGTCCGCTCATTTCGAGCGCGTGTGCAGGTAGGCGGGGCTCCGCCGCCTGGAATGTACTTAAAGGGGAACCCCAACGCCGAAAAAAATCGGCGTGGGGGTCCCCCCAAAGTCCACAACAGACCCTTGTCCGAGCACGCTACCCGGCCGGCCAGGAAAGGGGGGCGGGCGAGCGAGCGCGCCCCCCTCACGAGCCGTACCAGGCCGCGTGCCCTCAACATGGGGGGTGCCTTGGGGAAGGGGGGGCCGCGTGGCCCCCCCACCCCAAAGCACCTTGTCCCCATGTTGATGAGGACAAGGGCCTCTTCCCGACAACCCTGGCCGTTGGTTGTCGGGGTCTGCGGGCGGGGGGCTTATCGGAATCCGGGAGCCCCCTTTAATAAGGGGGCCCCCGGATACCGCCCCCCCCACCCTATGTGAATGAGTATGGGGTACAATGTACCCCTACCCATTCACCTGTAAAATAAAAGTACCCAAAAAAAAAACACAACACACGAGATAAAATATTTTATTGCACAGCTCCGGGGGTCTTCCGTCTTCGGGGGTCTTCTCGCCGGACTCCTCCGCTATCTTCTTGTAGCTCTTTTGCTAGCGGAGGAGCCCGGCTTTCTTCCTCCCCGCCGCCGGCCTCTTCTCCCGACTTCGGGGGTCTTGTCCCCCTCTTCGGTTCTTCTGCCGGGCCACCGCGCCTTCTTATAGCTCTTTTGCAGGCGGTGGCCCGGTCTTCTGTCGCCGCCGCCTTCCGTTCTTCTGCCGGGCCACCGCGCCTTCTTATAGCTCTTTTAGAGGCGGTGGCCCGGTCTTCTGTCGCCGCTGTCGCCTTCCGTTCTTCTTCTTCTTGTTGTTGTTCTTCTTCTTCTTCTCCAGGAGATGTTGACACGTCGCTCTCTCCGGCCGGAATGCCAGAGCCGCGCTGTGCGGCCACTTATATAGTGACAATGGGGCGGTGTCACATGGTATATGTCACATGGGTTGGTCACATGGTGACCCCGCCCCCTTACGATGTCATAGTCCCCATGTGACATCAACCCATGTGACCAACCCATGTGACACCGCCCCATTGTCACTATATAAGTGGCCGCACAGCGCGGCTCTGGCATTCCGGCCGGAGAGAGCGACGTGTCAACATCTCCTGGAGAAGAAGAAGAACAAGAAGAAGAACGGAAGGCGACCGGAAGGCGACAGCGGCGACAGAAGACCTCTAAAAGAGCTATAAGAAGGCGCGGTGGCCCGGCAGAAGAACGGAAGGCGGTGGCGACAGAAGACCGGGCCACCGCCTGCAAAAGAGCTATAAGAAGGCGCGGTGGCCCGGCAGAAGAACCGAAGAGGGGGGCAAGACCCCCGAAGTCGGGAGAAGAGGTCGGCGGCGGGGAGGAAGAAAGCCGGGCTCCTCCGCTAGCAAAAGAGCTACAAGAAGATAGCGGAGGAGTCCGGCGAGAAGACCCCCGAAGACGGAAGACCCCCGGAGCTGTGTAATAAAATATTTTATCTCGTGTGTTGTGTTTTTTTTTGGGTACTTTTATTTTACAGGTGAATGGGTAGGGGTACATTGTACCCCATACTCATTCACATAGGGTGGGTGGCCGGTATCCGGGGGCCCCCTTATTAAAGGGGGCTCCCGGATTCCGATAAGCCCCCCGCCCGCAGACCCCGACAACCAACGGCCAGGGTTGTCGGGAAGAGGCCCTTGTCCTCATCAACATGGGGACAAGGTGCTTTGGGGTGGGGGGGCCGCGCGGCCCCCCTTTCCCCAAGGCACCCCCCATGTTGAGGGCACGCGGCCTGGTACGGCTCGGGAGGGGGGGCGCGCTCGCTCGCCCGCCCCCCTTTCCTGGCCGGCCGGGTAGCGTGCTCGGACAAGGGTCTGTTGTGGACTTTGGGGGGACCCCCACGCCGATTTTTTCGGCGTTGGGGTTCCCCTTTAAGTCCATACCAGGCGGCGGGGCCCGGGACGTCTCCTACGGCGCATGCGCTGTAGACAGCGGCGCGCAGGCGCACTGAGCGCGGCAGTTCCAAGAATGGAGCTGCCGCATTTGTCGACTCCCGTGCGCATGCGCGGGAGTGACGTCATTGCGGCTTCGCCGAATGACAGCGGTGGAGCTGCGAGACGCCACCAGCAAGATGGATGCGGCAGACTACAGGGGACAGCGGCGACTTCGCTGGCTCCTGTGTCAGGTAAGTGACACATAATGGGCTACTATGCGATGCATAGTAGTCCATTATGCTTTACCTTTGCAGGGAAAAAAAGAGCTGTATTATAATTAATTACCTCATCTTAATCTAAAGTAACCCCATATTACAAATTTTCCCAATAACCTGTATTTCATTTCCAACTAAAGTTTGTCTAACCCAATTAAAATATATACATACCATTAAAAAAAATCAATATATCATATCAAAAATTAGTGCTGATCTCAATATCACACCCTAATTCTAATATATGTCCACAAATGAGGACGGTTTACTTCGTTTCCTTTTTTTAAATGCACTGTTTCGACTATCAAAGGATATTTAATTTGTTTTATTTTATACTGTGTGCACTTTTACATTTAAAGTGGAACTTCAGTAATTTTTTCAACTTTCCATCTATTAAATCGTCTGCCCTTGTTTTAACTTTGTATAGTAATTTTTTTTTTCTGCCAGTAAATACCTTATACAGCCCACTTCCTGTTTCTTGTCTGGTCAGCCTAGGCTTATGACATCATGCACAGCTCTCTCTCTCGTGAGAATTTCCTTGGAAGCGAGGACAGATGAATCATAAGAGGGCCAATGAGAGCTGCAGGGTTTGAGAGCTGGAGGCGTGCCTTTGTAAATCCAGGAAGTGAACAGGCAACAGCTTCAGCTGTCAGTTAAAATAGTTGCAGCCAGTCTCACTGGAGGGAGATTTCTGCAGCATATTTGGCAAATTCAGAATCACAGTATATATAAAATAATATGCAAAGTGGTTGGAGGGAAGCTTCAGAATGGCAAAGATGTTTTTATTACAAATTATGTGAGCAGACTGTCTGCTCCTCTTTAACCTTCATTTTACCATGTTTGGAAAACAGATTCAAAATAACCGTGATCACATTGTTTATCAGATTAAGTAACTGACACATATTGTTATGCTATACTTGTAGTCATATCATGGGAGTCCTTACCACTAATTTGTCATCTAGCATATTCTTTCATGAGAAAGAAAAAAGGGAGGGGGTCAACGGAGGGGGTTACATCTGCACATAGCTAACAGGACACACAAAATAGCTCCCAGCACAGCCATTCACACACATAGATGATTATTACTTTAAAATCGATTACATTTTTCCCATTTGTACATATGCATATTGTTCTTTCACTTTCTTTTAACTCTCTTAAAAATTTCCCTGCTTAACCACTTCAGCCCCGGACCATTTTGCTGGCCAAAGACCAGACCACTTTTTGCGATTTGGCACTGCGTCGCTTTAACTGACAATTGCGCGGCCACGCGACGTGGCTCCCAAACAAACTTGCCGTCCTTTTTTTCCCCACAAATAGAGCTTTCTTTTGGTGGTATTTGATCACCCCTGCGGTTTTTATTTTTTGCGCTATAAACAAAAATAGAGCGACAATTTTGAAAACGCATTATTTTTTACTTTTTGTTATAATAAATATCCCCCCAAAAATATAAAAAAAAAAATTTCCCTCAGTTTAGGCCGATACGTATTCTTCTACATATTTTTGGTAAAAAAAAATCACAATAAGCGTTTATTGATTGGTTTGCGCAAAAGTTATAGCGTTTACAAAATAGGGGATAGTTTTATGACATTTTTATTAATAATTTTTTTTTACTAGTAATGGCGGCGATCAGCAATTTTTATTGTGACTGCGACATTATGGCGGACACATCGGACATTTTTGACACATTTTTGGGACCATTGTCATTTATACAGCAATCACTGCTATACAAATGCAGTGATTTCTGTGTAAATGACACTGGCAGTGAAGGGGTTAACCAGTGGGTGGCAGTGTAGGGGTTAAGTGTTCCTAGGGGTGTGTTACTAACTGTGGGGGGCTGGGCTTTCTTTTAGTGAACACTGATCTCTGCTCCAATCACATGGAGCAGAGATTAGCGTCACTTGTTGCTAGGCAGAATGGGGAGATGCTGTTTACAACGGCATCTCCCAGTTCAGTAGCCCCGTGAGATGATCACGGGTACGCCCGCGGCGATCAAGTCTGCGGGACATGCGACCAGACTCACGGGGGTCCTGACCAGCACGCGAGCAGGGCGGCATTTAAAATTGGACGTACCTGTATGCCAATATGCCTGCCCGTGCCATTCTGTCGACGTACATCGGCGTGCGCTGGTCGGGAAGTGCTTAAGTTAATTTTACCTCCCTAAATTTTGCTTTCCTTATTTTGTTCTCTGATATACCTTGCGTCCCATGTACTGTAATCCTGTACTTAACTTACTATAGCCCCTATGATTAGACAGGCAGCCATAATTCTCATCCCACCTTCCCTGTCTGACCACATATAAAGTATTCTGTTTTGGGCCAGGGCCAAAAATTATGTTATTCTTATACAGGTTGACTTTCATTTTTCTGTTTTGGCCTTTTCTCATGTTTTATAATTTACTAGTTGTGGTGCCAGACCCTAGATTCATCCCACGACATATCAAAATGTCCCTTTATGTCTAGTGTAAATTTGTCTGTCACCCTTGATCCATACTGCTCACATAGATAGCTGTTTCCTTAGCTGTTTAATCTGCATGATTCTTAGTCCCTGTGGACTTTGATAACCCTGTTGACCATTGTGGATCCCTGTCCACTTTAACAATTTATCTAGGGGCTCAGTATAGGCGGAACTGCACCTTCGGTTCATATATTTTCTAGTGCTCTTCTTGCGCTGGTCATTTTTTTTTGAGGGTCTCTTACTCTTCAATCCCTTACCTAATTTAATGCCCATAATGACTGGCCAATCTTTCTCTCTTTTCTACTTGTGCCTATACCCTGCTGCCTCTAAACTAATATTACAGCAGGTGTGTGCTTCATATAACCTGTTAACAGCACTATTCTTCCCTTTCTTATCTATAACACTCTGATTGACAGTAGACAGTGACGACATAACATATAACTACCAATCAATACCATTTGATTAAGAGGGTGTAAAATATAGATACCCTTTGTCCCGAAAACGCCTTACCGTTCAAGGAAGTCTGATGACTCAAATGTAAGCAAAGGACCACCTGTGAATTCCCTCCTAGGAAAAGCCTGCAAACTTGGAGGCCAGCATTGATAACGTCTGTTGATGACAAAAAGCGTCTGGAGGAAGGCGCGTAGTGACGTCACCATGCTATTCAACTAGGAGGACGTGCTCCGTTTGTATATGCCGGCCGGCATTTTCTTTTTATGCATTTCTATTACTACAGAATTGTAAGTGTAACTTTTAATTAATGAATCCATTAAGTTTTTGATATACTACACCATGGTGGTCCCTCTTTTTTCCCTGAGAATCTAATGGGAGTGCATGGATATTGGGACGAACAAATTAAACAGCTTCACCCGATTAACATCGGCGTCCTGGTCATCTGCAAGCTTAAAGGCCCAGGCTGGGTTAAGCCACTTGCCTTTAATGCTTGCCATTTGGTGAGCATATTCAACAGCTATGGTGATCAGGCACTTTTTTTGTTTGGGCATGCACACTATGTTCATTAACCAGTGACTACAGCATCTATATATATATTTTTTTTTGATCTTTTTCACATCATGTGGTTTTCATGGGCTCAATTGTATGAAATTTTATAGCGCAGCTTTTTTACTCATAGAAAATAGAATACAAGAATATACAGATCTTACAAATTTCTTTTACAAACTGAAGAAATGTAAAAAAAAAAAAAGTTCAAAACAAGTAAATATAATATACCTTCCTATCTATTTACTAAGGTTAGTCCCAAAGGAATTAAAAATAGATAATGTTGATTGAGAGAGTTCGGTTTTGCTTTAACTACAGTGTTGTATGTTGCAGGGTTGTATTGATCTCACACCAAGTATTTGTGATGATATGTTTTTTTTCATGGTTAATCTGAAAGGGGCTACAAATAGAGTCTTGAACTGCCTTTTTTCCCATAATCAGAAGGATGTTTTAGCATTGCTGTTTAAGTGCCACCTAATGTACCTAGGCTCTTCATGTGTCATATTAGAGGGCAGCTTTTGGCCTAAGCTTTGACAGTGTAATAAGAAGCAGTATTGGAAGGTTCTGTTTCCTGCATAATGAATATAATTTCAACAGGCAGGTTAGAGTGCAAGTTGAAGACTACGTAATAGCAAAAGGGAGGATTGCTGTCATAGTGTGCACTCTGAATTAAATTGCATTTCTTTTAACAGGCTTTCCAGATAGTATTGTTTGATGTATTACCATAATAACAATAATTTAGAATCGTTGCTACAAAGTTTCAAGGCTACTTATAAAGCACTTTGTAGAACTTTGATATTTGATATTTGAAATTCAGCTTGTGGAACAGTAAAATTTCAATATATTATCGAAGACCAAACCAAGATGGACTTGTAGATCTTTATACTCTAAGCTCTTGGTCAGTGAGCTCTTGGTCATAAACCAATCATTAAATGAAAAGGATTAAACACATTGTGCATCTTAAAGTATACATTTTTTCCTTGTTTTCAGTCGGATTTTGGATATCGTATGGAATAGTTACAATAGATACAGGTGCAACAGGGACTGAGAGGAAATCTATCCAAAGTGAGGGTAAATCACCTTTTAGAAAATAGTTAATGGAATAATTTCCACTGGAATGTTTCTTCTCGCTTCCTGTTAGGGTGACAATGGTAAACTCTGGATTTCCCATCACTTATGCCTTGTACACATGGTCGGACATTCCGACCACAAAATCTGTCGGATTTTGTTCGAAACTGTTGTTGCATACACACGGTCGGACAAAGTTTTTGGAAAATCCGATCATTCGGAACTCGGTGACATTCGTTGCGTACAACGGGACTGCATAGAGGCTAGTAGCCAATAGCTTTGGTCTCGTAATTTAATCTGAGCATGCATGGCTCTTTGTCCGATCGGAATTCTCTATAAACCATTGGAAAAATTCTGATCTGATTTTTTTTTTTGTCAGAAAATTTTAGATCCTGTGCTCAATTTTTTTCCATTGGAATTTCTTATGGAAAAAGTCCGATATAGCCCACACACTATTGGATTTTCTGAAAATATACACCGATCGGACCTTTTCCAAACTGCAATAAAAACTTTACAGTGGCTTTAGCGCTTCCCCACTATCCAAAACAAAAAAGAAAGCTTTGGCTTTAAATATACTTTAGGTAACTTGCTTCAGGCATAATATATAACTAGATAATGCTCTAACTGCCTGAGAACTACTGGATTTGGCCTTTGCTATTTTCGAACAGTGGAAATCAATATCATGTAAGTCAGACCTGCTTGGCATTGTGGCGTTTCAATTACTAGTGAACTCGGCCTGCCCAGGATCAGCTGGGAGAGGTGTGCCCAGATGTAATTGCTCTTCAAGCCTTGTTCCCAACTGTGAAGAAATAATTGTTCTGAACATATTGTGGCATGTGCCTGTTTAAACCCTGGCTGAATGACATTTAGTTTGCTTAAAAAAAAAAGAAAAAAATATGTATAATAAAGAGTTGTGTTTTAAAAAAAGAAAAAATACCATTTGTACCTTTTTCATCCTTTAGTGACTGTTGTCCAGTACATATTTAGGTCAGATAGGCCTTTTCTATTCTATTTTGCAATATAATAATATAAATTTAGGATGTCCGTGCAAGTTGGACAGATTCCCTATTCCCTTTCACTAACATTTAGCAGTCCAGAGGGGTGAAGAAGTTTTAAAAATTGCTAGCACTAGCTTGGTATTGGCTACTTGCCATCAAATCTTCATGTCAAGAAGTCTAGCGCATGATCTTCTCTAGGCACAATTGGTACATTGGTTTTGGGTTTAATAACGCTTTTATGTTATGCCAGAGCATGTAACATATATGAAGTAGGTGTTATGCCAATTTGGCTTCAAAAGTGGAAACACACTTTAACCACTTGCTTACTGGGCACTTAAACCCCCCTCAGTCCCAGACCAATTTTCAGCTTTCAGCGCTGATGCACTTTGAGTGACAATTGCGCGGGCATACAACACTGTACCCAAATGAATTTTTTATCATTTTTTTCCCACAAATAGAGCTTTCTTTTGGTGGTATTTAGTTACAGCTCGGAGTTTTATTTTTTGCTAAACAAACAAAAAAAGATGCAAAAAAAAAAAAATCATGTTTTAATAGTTTGTTATAAAATTTTGCAAACGGGTCATTTTTCTCCTTCATTGAAGTGCGCTGATTAGGCGGCACTGATAGGCTGCATTGGTGGGCACTGATGGGCTGCATTGGTGGGCACTGATGGGCTGCATTGGTGGGCACTGATAGGCTGCACTGGTGGGCACTGATAGGCATAGTTAAGGCGGCACTAATAGGCACAGATAAGGCGGCACCGATGGGCACAGATAAGGCGGCACTGATGGGCAAAGATGGGCACAGATAAGATGGCACGGATGGGTGGCACGGATGGGTGGCACGGATGGGCACTGATAGGTACCACAGATAGATGGGACTGATGGGCACTGATAGGTGGCACTGATAGGTGGCTCTGATAGGTGGCACTGCTGGGCACTGATGGGCGGCACTGCTGGGCACTGATGGGCGGCACTGCTGGGCACTGATGGGCGGCACTGGGGTGCAGCACCTGAGGCAGATTTTGGGTGGCACTGTGGGTGGCACTGCTGGGTGGCACTGTGGGTGGCACTGTGGGCACTGCTGGGTGGCACTGTGGGCACTATGGGCACTGCTGGGTGGCACTGACAGGGGGGCACTTACTTTATTTCAGGATGGCACTGCGGGTGGCAGGTGGGCACTGGCAGGGGGCAGGTGTCCTTTTAAATTGCTGGCCGTGATCGGGACTGATGTCCCGAACACGGCCGCCGGCGATCGGCTTTTTTTTTTTCTCCTCGCGCTGTCAGCGCGAGGAGGAATACTAGCCGATTACTGGCTCCGTTTTATCACATGATCAGCTGTCATTGGCTGACAGCTGATCACGTGATAAGGGGTCGGGATCGACCCCTTACACGGATCGGTGATCAGGCGAGTCTCACGGACTCGCCGATCACAGAGCGCGCCGCGCGCGCCCCTCAGGGGGCGCGCAGGCCGCTCGTAACCGGGACTACGTCAATAGACGTAGTCCCGAAAATGTGGGTCCGCGCTATTGCCGTCATTTTGCAATAGCGCGGATCCCAAGTGGTTAAGATGGTTTGCTGTACTATTAGGATAGGTGCAGTATAGAATTTCCAAATAGTGCCTTGCATATAAATGATATTATGGGTATTTAGGGTATGATGAGCTACTTTTTATAAAATGTTATGTCTTAACGGTTAATGTTAAAAAAAAAAAAAATAACAAAGAAAACATTGCAGTGCTTCCAAATGTAGAATATCACAAAGTTAAAGTGCATAAGGGTGGGGGTGGATGTGTAATAACTATAGCCCTACATAGGTACCATCCCAAAGAGAGAGTATAAATCAAGAGTAATGATAGGATGGGGTGGGACTTTGTGTGTATCTTTGTAGAGTCTAAACAAGAGTGTGTATATATATATATATATATATATATATATATATATATATATATATAAAACTTATTTGACCGCTTCAGCCCTGGAAGATTTTACCCCCTTCCTGACCAGAGCACTTTTTGCGATTCGGCACTGTGTTGCTTTAACTAACAATTGCGTGGATGTGCGATGTTACACCCTTATAAAATTGACGTTGTTTTTTTCCCCACAAATAGAGCTTTCTTTTGGTGGTATCTGATCACCTCTGCGGTTTTTGTTTTTTGCGGTATAAACTATAAACTTTTTGAAATAATAAATATCCCCCAAAAATGTATAAAAAAAATGTTTCTCCTCAGTTTAGTCCGATATGTATTCTTCTACATATTTTTGGTAAAAAAAAACGCAATAAACGTATATTGATTGGTTTGCGCAAAAGTTATAGCGTCTACAAAATAGGGGATCGTTTTATGGCATTTTTATTATTATTTTTTTTTTATTAGTAATGGCTGCTATTTTTATTATGACTGCAACATTATGGCGGACACATCGGACACTTTTAATGCTATTTTTGGGACCATTGTCATTTATACAGTGATCAGTGCTAGAAAAATGCACTGATTACTGTGTAAATGACACTGGCAGGGAAGGGGTTAAACACTAGGGACGATGAAGGAGTTAAGTGTGTCCTAGGGAGTGATTCTAACTGTGGGGGGATAGGCTTAAACTCACATGACAGCGATCACTGCTCCCGATGACAGGGAGCAATGATCTCTGTCATGTCACAAGGCAGAACGGGGAAATGCCTTGTTTACATAGGCACTTCCCCGTTCTGCGGCTCTGTGACACGATCACCGGGAGACGTGCCGCAGGCACGCTGTACGCGGCAGGTGCTTGCACCCGCTAGCCCACGCCAATTAAAGGGGACATACAGGTACGCCCATTTGCGTGCAATGGTCGGCAAGTAGTTAAACTTTTTTATTATATATTTAAAAGCATATGACAGCTACACAGATACAGGTAATGTTAATTGGGTCCAGGGTGTGCTGATCCTGGTATGGTGGATCAAAAAAGTGTGGCCTGCGCGTTTTGCGGTAACCCCGCTTCGTCAGGGCCTTGAAATAGCACAAAAATACTAGAGCATTGCAGTAACCTGACAGTACAATATTGACAGAGTTAAAAATCGATTTTAACAAATGTTAACATTTTACATAAAAAAAAAACATATAAAACGTTTTCAAAGCATTGACATTAGGGGTTTGTGGAAAAATTCACAATTAACCGTTTTAAGGTTAACACAATGATTACATTTTTTTTTGATAAAATTACGTACAGACTATTTGATATCCAGCAGTATTTCATAAATAACGGGCAAGCCAAAAAAGCTCGGAGTCTTTCCAAATTATAAGATTACAAGATGAAAAAACATTTTACAATTGTTAATTGGTTTACCTTTAAAACTGTGACACTTAGAAGACTTGACAACCTGGTTCAGTGAAAGAAAGGCCTGGGGAGCCTGTGGGGATAACCTTCCTGTGCTCACCGGGGCAGGCAGGGCAGACTCCTGAATGCATATGATAATAGTATCAATATTCTTGCTGATGGTATATTTATAAACATAAGTGTGCAGGCCAAAGATTTTAATTAGAAGTCATACCTGATGTTATAAAAGAAATCGTGATCTAGTTACAGAGATTCCAGGGTAAGGAATGCACATAATATGGATAAAAGGAATATTGGGTAACCATAGGTATATGGTACATCAATTTATCTTTTGATCCTCAAATCTCCACAATTATGTACTTATAGAAAAGTCTCAATATGATCTGACAAGGAGAGAGGAAAAAGGAAAAGAGAGGATATTCTATTTAACCACTTACAGACCGGACCATTTTGCTGGTCAAAGACCAGACCACTTTTTGCGATTCGGCACTGCATCGCTTTAACTGACAATTGCGCGGTCGTGCGACGTGGCTCCCAAACAAAATTGGCGTCCTTTTTTTCCCACAAATAGAGCTTTCTTTTGGTGGTATTTGATCACCCCTGCGGTTTTTATTTTTTGCGCTATAAACAAAAATAGAGTGACAATTTTGAAAAAAACACATTATTTTTTACTTTTTGTTCTAATAAATATCCCCCAAAAATATATAAAAAAACATTTTTTTCCCTCAGTTTAGGCCGATACGTATTCTTCTACATATTTTTGGTAAAAAAAATCGCAATAAGCGATTATTGATTGGTTTGCGCAAAGGTTATAGCGTTTACAAAATAGGGATAGTTTTATAGCATTTTTATTAAGAATTTTTTATTATTTTTTTTACTAGTAATGGCGGCGATCAGCAATTTTTATTGTGAATGCTACATTGTGGGGGACCCATCGGACATTTTTGACACATTTTTGGGACCATTGTCATTTATACAGTAATCACTGCTATATAAATGCAGTGATTCCTGTGTAAATGACAATGGCAGTGAAGGGGTTAACCAGTGGGTGGCAGTGTAGGGGTTAAGTGTTCCTAGGGGTGTGTTACTAACTGTGGGGGGTTGGGCTTTCATTTAGTGAACACTGATCTCTGCTCCAATCACATGGAGGCCTGTCTCATTCCAGCATCCCCACACAAGAGGGGGGAGAAAAGACCGCTGAGTGGGGGCTTGCACAAAGAACAAAGAAGGGTATATATATATATATATATATATATATATATATATATATATATATATATATATATATATATATATATATATATATATATATATATATATAAAATGTATGTGTCTGGGAGTCTGCCATGATTGCCTGGGGGAGAAAACGGGGGAGGGATCCCTGAGGCAGCCCGTGTTGCCCGGAGAGTGGATCCAGATAGGCTCCATGCGCCAAGTGAGGCACATGCTATATCTAAGCATGTGCCTCCGTGATCTACAGCCTCAACTTGCAGGTTTCCAGATGGAGAGTGTGCGGCAGGGGCTCTCCAGCTGATACAAATCAGTTTAGAGAGACCAAGGCCGTATCTGTGAGCAGACGGTGGAGCACAGTAGGGTCTGCGCTGGAAATGACATGCACTGGATGTGCATTCCATATGGGCTTAGTGGGGAAAACCGGAAGTTGCCCCAGATTGGAATCCTAGATGGAGAAATTCCGTGCAAGGAAACGCCTCTGTGGGGTGACAAGTGTGTCCAAATGTAAGAGAGGTCCCACTCGTGAAGATTACACCCAGTGGGTCCTCTAAATCTCTCAGGCCGTGGACAGACACGGGCGAGGTGAAGCTCATTGGACGGAATGAGGTGTCCTAAAATCTGTAAAAAAAAAAAAAAAAAGAAGAAGGAAAAACACAGAGCAAATATCAAAAATAATAACAGTAGAGTAATAAAAATATATAATTTAATCTAATAAAACATTTAGTATTCTTTGTAGTAAAAAAGCAAATATATATATATATATATATATATATATATATATATGGAGATATGTAACCTTAAATGAACCTGTCCCTAGTCTTTCATATGAGGCAATGCTGGACATTTTTACAGTGCAGACATCCAGTAAACATATATACGTTGTATATTGCAGCAGGTGTATAGTGTACACCCCTCACAGAGTCTCATTGACAATGTAATTTTAGTTTATAAACGAGTGCATTATGTGAAGTAAAAATGAAAACAAGAAGGAAATAAAAATAAAAATAAGACTTAGTAAATACCTATGAATAAGGGAAGAGGGGGGAGGAAAGGGAAAGAGAGGGAGGGGAAGGGGGGGGAGAAGGGAGGGGAAGGGTAAAAGGTGGGGGAGAGAAAGAAAGGGGGAGACCTGTAAAGAAGGGGATAATGATGGAAAAGCATAAAGGGTTATTCGCTGTCAGTAGAGGTCAGATGTCTAAGGAAAGCGTCATTTAACCCTGGTGGTCTGGTAGCTTTTAATTTAAATCCATTTGGCCTCTACCTGTAAAAATTTTGCTCAAAATCACCCCCTCTTACTAGGGGGTGAATTCTGGCAAGTGCCTGGAATTTTAAAGAATCTGTTTTATAATCATAGAATTGTGCAAAGTGTCTGGGTATAGGTTTTTGCAATGATTCCTATATGTATATCTGTAAAATGTTCCTTAATGCGTTTCCAAAAATTCAGTTTTGTTTTACCCACATAGTGGCTTCCACAGCCACATGTGAGCAAATATACTATGCCAATGGTGTCACAATTTACAAAATGATACATGGTTAGATTTTCACTTGTAAGCAGGTGAACGCTCTTCCCTGGTTGGATAAACCTACCATTTCCACATTGAAAGGTGCTGCAGGGCAGGGACCCACATGGATCTTTATTTTCCTGGAGTGAAAAGTGAGTAGACACCAGGATGTCTCATATAGATTGATTACGTTTAAATGTTAAGTGTGGTTCTGGTTCCACAAATAGCCTTAGAGATGGATCATCGTGTAGGAAATGCCAATGTGTGCTCAAAATGGATTTTAGAGCTTGATGCTGATTTTTATACTTTTGTAATAGTTCGTATATCTTGTGAATCAGAGGATGTTGGAGTTTCTCACTGTAGGTCTCAGGGGTTATCTTTTGCATTTCTATAGGCCCTTTTTAAAGAATTCTTACTGTAGCCTCGATCCAGGAAAGGCTTATGTAGGCAAGAGGCTTGTGCTTCAGGTGTCCGTTTATCAACCAGTGATCAGCAGTGATCCAGAGGATCGCCGCTGATCACAGCCCATAAACAGTTTATGAACCAGAGATAATTGGGGGGAGAAGTGTTTGAACTTGTTCTCCCGCCGATTATCACCACACACTGAGAATCCTCATTGACTGACACAGTAACGGCCAGTTTATGAAGCTGCGATCTGAGCGCTTCACTGGCGATCTGTGTCAGAATTCACACTGCCCGATTCACCAACTCAGAGGTGGAGAATCGGGGAATGAAGAGGGAATGTGCGGGGATCTGAGGAGGAAATAGGAAGATAACTTCCTTATGCCTCGTTCAGACCCCCCTGTGACGAACGCGGGCCAACCTCACACCACGCTGTCACTTACGTAACAATGCCACACTCAGCTGCACCCAGCACAAAGATTTTCCAGCTTGCGGGACCACAATCTAGGTGCGGGCAGCCTGAGAGCGATTGTCACTGGGCTAATTACACAATTAACCCTTTAACTGCCACCACCCCCGTTTAAAAGACAGAGCCGGGGGGACTCGTAATTTAAGCAATACCAATTATAAGTTTAGAATAAGCGCCTGCAACACACACTGCCACCACAGACAGGTCTGCTCAGTGCCTTACTCTACCACAGTAGCGCCCTTTTAAGAGACAGGTCTGTTTATAGTTTGCATCAAGAGCTTTAAAGAGGAAGTAAACCCTGATGGGTTTACTTCCTCTTTTTTTCCCTGCAAAGGTAAAGCATAATGGACTACTATGCATCGCATAGTAGCTCATTATGTGTCACTTACCTGACACAGGAGCCAGCGAAGTCGCCGCTGTCACCTGTAGTCCGCCGCATCCATCTTGGTTGTGGCGTCTCTCGCAGCTCCGACGAATGACAGCGGAGAAGCCGCGATGACGTCACTCCCGCGCATGCGCACGGGAGTCGCGTCTCGGAGCTCCGACGCTGCCATTCGCCGGAGCCGCGATGACGTCACTCCCGCGCATGCGCACGGGAGTAGACAAATTTGGCAAATCCATTCTTGGACTTGCCGCATTTAGTGCGCCTGCGCGCCGCTGTCTACGGCGCATGCGCCGTAGACAGCGGTGCCCATTTTCGGGCAAATATCTCCTAAACCATATAGGTTTAGGAGATATTACTTGGACCTACAGGTAAGCCTTAATCTAGGCTTACCTGTAGGTCAAAGTTGTTTGGAAGGGTTTACTTCCATTTTAAAGACAAGGTTATCACTTTTCAACATAAGGGTTTATTATGAAAAGATCAAGGTTGGTGCGAATAAAACATTTACAGAAAAAGGATGTTTCAACAAATAAAGACAATATACAGCCACAAAGAAATAAGGTAGAATCGGGAAGGAAGAATACTTGCAATTAATGTCCGAGGGTTGATCAGAGTTCGATCGATGAGCAAAGGTAATCGGTTCTCAAACTTGGCAGATGTTCTTGCTTGGATGGTAAAAGGAGAACTGACCATTGCCTTGGCCTCTCCTCTTTTCTGTCAAATCAAAGGGGGTGTTGACAGCGACCAGTGACCAATCGTCTGGTCATCTTGTTTAGGGGTTGGTTGCTGGGAGGTGTCTACACTCATGACCCTGTCCCAGGTACACTTTGTGATACATATTCATATCTCTGCCTCTCTACTGTTTATAGACTGCAGATATCCAGATATCCATTTTAGTGATCAGGGTTACCTAGGAGTAGTAAGGGGTCCCCATATGACCTGACATAGGGGTGTTTGGACTTGAAATGTTAGAAATGAGGGAACTAAATATATCCATAGTATGGCTGTGCTATGATTGCTTTGAAAGTAATAAAAAATGTTGCAGTTTCAAAACGATACTAATCTGTCTGCAGTCTATGTGGTATGAGGTATTTACGACGGGTATCTGTTGGTTCTCTGAATGGAGTGGGTGACAGTTTTACGACAGGCCGGAATATCTTGCCAGGCAACTTGAGCCTTGTTTATTGACCTAGCCTGGTCAAGGGAGGGGAAAGTTCAGATTATTCTAAGGTTAGCCAAACTGTCATGGCTGCGTTCCAAACAACATGGAAACTAGTTGCACCATCTCCTGTCCCGGACGTGATATCGTTACACCTCCCTCCTTAGGTGGTTGCATGGGAGGGAACTACAATTTCCCTCCTGACGCAACCGACTCTTGCGGGCTCGGCTTGTCGCGACAGTCCATCAGCATTGCCATGGGTGCTGCCTTTTTTATGCTGGATGGTGAAATCGTATTGCTGTAGAATTAAGCTCCACCAAAGTAGTTTGCCATTCTCCCCAGCAACACGATTTAGCCAGCTCAAGGGATTGTGATCTGTGATCACAGTGAAGTGCCGTCCATAAAGGTACGTTTGTAACTTCTGGAGATCCCACACGATCGCAAGACACTCCTTTTCGATCGTGGCATATGCTACTTCACTGGGAAGCAGCTTCTGGCTCAGGTAGAGGATGGGTGCCTCCAAAGCAAGCTGCTTGCTGTGGGGGCACTGAACAGGAGGGAGGGGCCGGGTTTACAGAAGAGGAGCCCGAGAAGAGGAGGATCCAGGCTGCTCTGTGCAAATCCACTGCAACAGGGAAGGTAAGTATAAGGCCGCGTACACACGGGCGGACTGTTGGCCCAACCTTGTCCGCTGAACAGTGTTTGGGCGGACAGTCCGCTCGTGTGTGGGCTTTCAGCGGACAGTTTCAGCGGACAGTTTGACGGACAAAGTCTTTCGGAAATTCCGAAAAACTGTCCGCTGAAACTGTGTTTGAGCGAACAGTCCGCCCGTGTGTAGGCTACTTTCGAAATGAGCAAACTGTTCCCGCTCGGAGGAAAGTCTGCTCATTTCGAGGTAGGCGGGGCCCGCGACGGAGACGTCGCGGGCTCCGCCGCCTGGAATGGGCTTAAAGGGGAACCCCAACGCCGAAAAAAATCGGCGTGGGGGTTCCCCCAAAGTCCACAACAGACCCTTGTCCGAGCACGCTACCCGGCCGGCCAGGAAAGGGGGGCGAGCGAGCGCGCCCCCCCTTTTGAGCCGTACCAGGCCGCGTGCCCTCAACATGGGGGGTGCCTTGGGGAAGGGGGGGCCGCGCGGCCC
Source organism: Lithobates pipiens (assembly GCF_037356315.1). Classification (NCBI taxonomy): domain Eukaryota; kingdom Metazoa; phylum Chordata; class Amphibia; order Anura; family Ranidae; genus Lithobates; species Lithobates pipiens. The sequence continues at coordinate 188,758,064 of NW_027507764.1, forward strand.
CCCCACCCCAAAGCACCTTGTCCCCATGTTGATGAGGACAAGGGCCTCTTCCCGACAACCCTGGCCGTTGGTTGTCGGGGTCTGCGGGCGGGGGGCTTATCGGAATCCGGGAGCCCCCTTTAAGAAGGGGGCCCCCGGACACCGGCCCCCCACCCTATGTGAATGAGTATGGGGTACAATGTACCCCTACCCATTCACCTGTGAAATAAAGTACAAAAAAAAACACAACACAGAGAAAAAATATTTTATTGCACAGCTCCGGGGGTCTTCCGTCTTCGGGGGTCTTCTCGCCGGACTCCTCCGCTATCTTCGTGTAGCTCTTTTACTAGCGGAGGAGCCCGGCTTTCTTCCTCCCCGCCGCCGGCCTCTTCTCCCGACTTCGTGGGTCTTGTCCCCCTCTTCGGTTCTTCTGCCGGGCCACCGCGCCTTCTTGTAGCTCTTTTTCAGGCGGTGGCCCGGTCTTCTGTCGCCGCTGCCTTCCGTTCTTCTGTCGCCGCCTTCGGTTCTTCTGCCGGGCCACCGCACCTTCTTGTAGCTCTTTTACAGGCGGTGGCCCGGTCTTCTGTCGCCGCTATCGCCGTCGCCGCCTTCCGTTCTTCTTCTTCTTCTTCTTGTTCTTCTTCTTCTTCCCCAGGAGATGTTGACACGTCGCTCTCTCCGGCCGGAATGCCAGAGCCGCGCTGTGCGGTCACTTATATAGTGACAATGGGGCGGTGTCACATGGTATATGTCACATGGGTTGGTCACATGGTGACCCCGCCCCCTTACGATGTCATAGTCCCCATGTGACATCAACCCATGTGACCAACCCATGTGACATATACCATGTGACACCGCCCCATTGTCACTATATAAGTGACCGCACAGCGCGGCTCTGGCATTCCGGCCGGAGAGAGCGACGTGTCAACATCTCCTGGGGAAGAAGAAGAAGAAGAACGGAAGGCGGCGACGGCGACAGCGACAGCGGCGACAGAAGACCGGGCCACCGCCTGTAAAAGAGCTACAAGAAGGCGCGGTGGCCCGGCAGAAGAACCGAAGGCGGCGACAGAAGAACGGAAGGCAGCGGCGACAGAAGACCAGGCCACCGCCTGCAAAAGAGCTACAAGAAGGCGCGGTGGCCCGGCAGAAGAACCGAAGAGGGGGACAAGACCCACGAAGTCGGGAGAAGAGGCCGGCGGCGGGGAGGAAGAAAGCCGGGCTCCTCCGCTAGTAAAAGAGCTACACGAAGATAGCGGAGGAGTCCGGCGAGAAGACCCCCGAAGACGGAAGACCCCCGGAGCTGTGCAATAAAATATTTTTTCTCTGTGTTGTGTTTTTTTTTGTACTTTATTTCACAGGTGAATGGGTAGGGGTACATTGTACCCCATACTCATTCACATAGGGTGGGGGGCCGGTATCCGGGGGCCCCCTTCTTAAAGGGGGCTCCCGGATTCCGATAAGCCCCCCGCCCGCAGACCCCGACAACCAACGGCCAGGGTTGTCGGGAAGAGGCCCTTGTCCTCATCAACATGGGGACAAGGTGCTTTGGGGTGGGGGGGCCGCGCGCCCCCCCCTTCCCCAAGGCACCCCCCATGTTGAGGGCACGCGGCCTGGTACGGCTCAGGAGGGGGGGGGGCGCGCTCGCTCGCCCCCCTTTCCTGGCCGGCCGGGTAGCGTGCTCGGACAAGGGTCTGTTGTGGACTTTGGGGGAACCCCCACGCCGATTTTTTTCGGCGTTGGGGTTCCCCTTTAAGCCCATTCCAGGCGGCGGAGCCCGCGACGTCTCCTTCGCGGGCCCCGCCTACCTGTACACGCGCTCGAAATGGGCGGATTTGCCTCCGCCTTACGTGGGCGAGTCCGTTCATTTCAAAAGTTGAGCGAACTGTTTGGCAAACAGTTCGCTGAAACAGTCCGCTCAAAAAAGTGCCGTGTGTGGCCATGTCCGTCCATGCTAATTTTGAGCGGACTGTTTGCCGAAACTGTTTGACAAACAAAGTTGGGCGAACAGTCCGCCCGTGTGTACGCGGCCTAACATGTTTATTATTTTATAGGAAAGAAAAACAAGTCTTTACAATCACTTTAAGTTTGTAATATTCTAAATTTAGAGGCGCTGCATTGTTTTCTTTGTTGGTTTGTTTGGGTACTGTATATTTACCTATTGCAAGCTGTCCATTTCTTTTCTTTAGCGTTGACCCCCTTTAATATTAAAAAATAATATTAAAAAATACATTTGGAGACCAAGAAAGGGCTTGAAAATGCTGATAGTTATCTACCCTCACATCTTTGGAAGTAACATTGTAAGTTTAGTTGTTAGTATGATTGTAAGTTTTAATAGTACTGTAATTATTTCTTTACTCAGCATTGGGTTTGTATTCTAGTTGTAGTTTTGGTAGATGTGTCCTTGCTGCCATAGACGGTGATGCAGACTGAGCCCACTTGATGGAGTTGGAAAGTCCCATGCAGCTTTCTTATAGCATCATTTCACAGCTCCCTTGCAGGCGAGTTGTCAGCATCAACTTCACCATCTGTTTCATTCCCCAGTCTCCACAGTTATGTTCAAGGTGAAGCATAACTTGTGAGGTTCATGCTGATTCTTCAAACTTGTTGTCACAAGCTGGAATACCGAATGACATCAGAGTCCCTAAACACTCTTAACAAGTGAGCTTCCCCTTCAACACTTGTTGGAATTCTATTTATAGAGCTACAGTAAATACAATTCACGATTTAGAGTATAATAGTGACAAAAGCTAGATTAATCTTTATATTCCTTTAAATAATTAAAGCACACATTTATGATAGTGCAATATAACAATTCTTAGATGTGGTGGCTGTATTAGTTCTCCATTTTTAGGCTTTCTTTCTTCTATTCTAATCTGGTCATCCAGACAGAAAAATCTCTCTTGCAGTTACAGGGATGAGACAGACCATTTAACACTGGCATGGGTGCTTCAAATAATCCGTTTTTATTCATTTTTTTAAAAACCTTTATTCCAAAAAAAACAACTGTTTTGCTTTAACTGATTGAAAAGTACTAGTTGGAGTTTTGCTTCAGTTTGTAAGTATCTAAATCTGCTAGTACTTCTAATGCCGCGTACACACGACTGAACTTTTTTCGACGGACTAGGTCCTACGGTCTTCCCGACGGACTTTCGGTGGAGGTCCGACGGACTTTCTAAACTAAACGGACTTGGCCACACAAGTTCGTTCGAAAGTCTGTTGATTTTGAACGTGATGACATAAATGGGACTAAACAAGGAAGTTCAGTAGCTGCCCTTTGCAGCGTATTTGGTCTGTCGGACTAGCACACAGACGAACGGTTTCCTGATTTTTGCTCCGTTGGACTAGATTTGAAACATGTTTTATTTCTAGGTCCGTCTGACTTTTGGGAAAAAAAGTCAGCTGGAGCCCACGCACTATGGATTCCAGTCTGCCAGACCAAGTCTGCAGGGAAGTCCGATCATGTGTACGCGGCACAACACTCCCCTCCCCCCCAGATTGACAATGCTGCTGTCCAAATCTGCCCCCTGTACTTTTTCATCCAGAGTGGTGTCTATATAAAACAAGAAGTTACTGGCCAGATCACCAGGGGAAAACAGGGGGGGGAGGGGGACCCAAAAAAAGAAAAATATAATGCAGCTACCACATCTAATGATTGGTAAGCTGCAATATATTCATATATATATTTTATTTTTGGCTTTGGGTTTAATAACGATTTAACTTCATGTATTAGTATGCTTGATAATGTGTTTTTTGTTTTGTTTTTTTATAAAGTGTTGTGAATGTACAATATATACAGGTGCACCTCATAAAATTAGAAAATCCTCAAAAAATGTATTTATATCAGTAATTCAGTTCAAAAAAGCGAAACTCCTTTATTTTATATAAATGTGTTACACACAAAGTGATACATTTCAAGCATTTTTTTTCCTTTAATTTGGATGATTATGGCTTACAGCTAGTAAAAATCCCAAATTCAGTATCTCAGAAAATTAGAATCTTGCAAAAGACCAATAAAAAAAAAAAGTATTTTTAATACAGAAATGTTGGCTTACTGAAAAGTATGTCCATGTACAGTATAGTATGCACTCAATACTTGGTTGGGGCTCCTTTTGCATCAATTACGTCATCAATGCGGTGTGGAATGGAGACGACCAGCCTGTGGCACTGCTGAGGTATTATGGAAGTCCAGGTTGCCTTAATAGTGGCCTTCAGCCCATCTGCATTGTTGGGTCTGGTGTCTCTCATCTGCCTTTTGACAATACCTCACAGCTTCTCTATGGGGTTTAGGTCAGGTGAGTTTGCTGGCCAATCAAGCACAGTGATACCATGATCATTAAATCAGGTATTTGTACTTTTGGCAGTGTGGACAGGTGGCAAGTCCTGCTGGAAAATTAAATCAACATCTCTATAAAGCTGGTTAGCAGAGGGAAGCATTAATGCTCTAGAATTTCCTGGTAGAGGGCTGTGCTGACTGGACTTGATACAACACAGTGGACCAACACCAGCAGACCAAATCATCACAAATTTTTTTTTTTCGTTTGTTTTTTTATTGGTCTTATGGAATAATCTAAATTTCTGAGATACTCAATTTTGTTTTTTTCACTAGCTATAAGCCATATTCATCAAAATTAAAAGAAATAAATGCCTGAAATATATTGCTCTATGTGTAACGCATCTATATAAAATATAAGTTTTTTACTTTTTGAATTGAATTACTGAAATAAATACATTTTTGATGATATTATAATTTTATGAGATGCACCTGTATGTGTATGGTGCTGTGTAAATGAATGCCGCTATATAAGTACCTGTAATAAATAATAATGTTAATAAATATGATTGATATAATGTTTGATACAAAGTGTTCAGTATGTTCACTTGTTTATTATTTTTGTTTATTTACAGGAAGTTACCACATGTTCAGCAGATTATTATAAATGGACTCAGTATCTGTTTGCCAAAATGTACGAATCTGGACTTGTATACCAGAAAGAGGTAAGTAACAGATAAACTGCTTTTTGAAATTTTTTGCCATTTGTATCCCATTGGGGAGATTTGCTTTCACTCAGTCTTAAGATGAGCTTGGACACCCCATTAAACTCCTTTCTAGCTGAATGCCAAAATCTGCTATTTTATTTTTATTTTTTTACACCTGTAGGCCATGTGTAGGGGAGGGAATGACCTGGCCTGCAACTTCGTGGAGTTTGAGTTGAGATGAGTTTGGAAGATGTCCAAGCTCATCTCTATCCCTGTCCCATAGCCACAACAGGCAGTCACCTGGGTCCCCATTGGAAGATTTCTCTTTTATTCCTGGTATGGTGACCACTAAAAAAAATTTGATTTTCCTTTTTGCTTTCGATGATAATGACTGCCAGAACAAATACAGAGAGAGAATCTTCCTGCTGGGTACACAGACAGAAAATAAAAATGGGCAGGTGTTCTAATCTTTCTTGAGATCCCTTTCACACTAAGCCATGGCCGTGTTAGCTCTAAAGCGCTGATCGTTTTAGCAGTGCTTTATCACTGTTTAAGTGGCGCTTTTCGGCCGCTAGCGGGGTGCTTTTAACCCCAATGAATGGGTTAAAAGCCCTCGTGTTGTGCTGCTTCCGAAGTGCTTTTCAGGCACTTTGGAAGCGCTGCCTATTCATTTCGATGAGCGGGGCAGTTTGGGAGCTTTGTATACAGCCCTCCCAAACCGCCCCAAAGATGCTGCTTGGAGGGCTTTTCCTAACGTTTATTTAGCATTATTTAGAGGCTATTTCATTACTTTACATTACATAAAACCAAATAGAAAACTAGGACACAAACTTAGGCTAGGTTCACACATGTCCACTGCGAATTTCCAAAGCAGCTGTTCAGCAGTTCAGCTGCAATTTACATGCGGTTCAAATGCTAAGCTGGCGGTCACCGGCATCTTTAACTAGATGGTTGTTAAGGAACGTGCCAGGAAGCTGGCCATCATGTCCCTAACAGGTGACTCCTCATCTGTCAGTGAGGTTCCTCGCTGACGGCTGAATGTTAAAAAAAAAAAAAAAAAAAACATTGCCTGCAACAAAAATTATTGTGAGAAAAACAGCGTGGGGGCCCCCCAATCCATACCAAGTCCTTTGGGGTCTGGTACAGATTTTAAGGGGAACCCTACGGCAAAAAAAAAAACATTGCCGACAATAAAGAAATTGCCAGGGAAGGGAGGACGGGGGATCTTCAGGCAGGGGACTTAATGGAATCTGGAAGCCCCCAGATCCCACCCACCATGAGGATGAGGATGGGGTACCATGTGCTTAGCTGTGTCCATTCACAGCTATTCACATGTAAACAAACTTGCTGGCTATCGTTGTTCCTTTCCTTGCGAGCTGTCACAGCAGGAGAGGAGAGATGGTAACTGGAAATTCTGACATACATTTACACTGATAAACAGGGCACTGATCATAAGAGCACTGATTAACAGTGCTACTTGTCAGTGCCCATCAATGCCACTTATCAGGGAAAACACACTGTAAAACGCATAGGTGTCAACCTAGCCTAAGCATATAAAAAGGCCTGTGGAAACTAACTTATTAGTCTTACTAACAGGTAAGGGCTTAGGCTTTAGGTCACCCAAAGCTCTACAAAGTCTCAAGGCTCTTAAATCCAGGCCAGAACTTATCAACCCCTTGGCGCTAAGCGTATGCAAATATGCGGCCTCACTGGATTGGGCTTTTTTCCGTGGGGCAGCATATTCACATATATGTTTTTTGTGCTGGGAGCAGGCCATGAGAGAGGGACACAACTCCAGATTCTGGGTCACCTGATCTCTTTGATAGCCTCTGATTGGCTATTATAGTGATCAGTCACCGTGAAGCCCGCCCCCATGTTTTCTCTCTCTGAATGGAGGAGAAAGATGCATTGTATCTCAGTCAGTGCCAGGGTTAGCGTTTGGGTCAAGGTCAGGGACAGTATTTTTTTGGCCAGGATTATTTTTTTTAAATTAATATTAGTGTTACACCCCTTTCACACCAGGGCATTTTGCAGGCGGTATTGCGGCGGTTTTAACCCTTTTGCGGCCGCTAGCGGGGGTAAAAGCACCCCGCTAGCAGGCAAAATGCGCAGCAAATCCGGCGGTAAAACGCCGCTAAAAATAGCGGCATTTTACTGCCGACGCAAAGGGCGGTGTGGTGTGAAAGGGGTCTTAGTGTGTTTAGATAAAAAAAGGTTTAGAATAAAAAAGGGCTTTATTATGGGTACAAACAACAACTAACATATATGTGGTATCGCTACGATCGTTAGGAGCAGGAGAATTTATTTTGGCTAAACGTAAAAAAAATGTATTATTTTTTAACTAACGTGGGCCAGTTTTCCTTTGAGATTATATATATATATATATATATATATATATATATATATATATATATATATATAACAAATGCAATCCCAATTTGTCCTGAAAAAAATGTGGTATAATCCACCTGGATGCACTAAGTAGTGTGATGGTATGTACAGTTTTACTAACAGATAGCGGATAGCCGCTTGCTGTCCAGCCGCCACGGTTGTACTGCGGCAACATGGCTCGGTTGCACGAATTGCCGTTATAATACATCGCTCCCTCTGCTGGCCACTAGGGGCACGTGCGCAGCTCGCCCCCGGAGCCGATGCCAGTGCCTGGCGGTCTCGATGACCACTGGGCTCCCACGATCGCTCATAACAATGCGAGAACCAGGATCTCTGTGTGTAAACACAGAGATCCCGGTTCTCTGAGGGGAGAAGTGACAGAGATCGTCTATTCATACGAAGTATGAACAGCGATCTATCATCTCCCCTAGTCAGTCCCCTCCCCCTTCAGTTAGAACACACTAGGGAACGCAATTAACCTCTTGATTGCCCCCTAGTGTTAATCTCTACACTGCCAGTGACATTTTTACAGTAATCAATGCATTTTAATAGCACCGATCGCTGTATTAATGCCAATGGTCCCAAAAATGTGTCAAAATTGTCCGATGTGTCCACCATAATGTCACAGTCATGATAAAAATCGCAGATCGCCGCCATTACTAGTATAAAAAAAAGATAATAAAAATGCTATAAATCTATCCCCTTATTTGTAGATGCTATAACTTTTGCGCAATCCAATCAATACACGCTTATTGCGTTTTTTTTTGTTTTTATTTAACCAAAAATATGTAGAAAAATACATATCGACCTAAACTGAGGAAATATTTTTTTTATATTTTTGGGTGATATTTATTATAGCAAAAAGTAAAAAAGAATGCGTTTTTTTTTCCAAAATTGTCGCTCTTTTTTTGTTTATAGCACTCAACAAATGCAGAGGTGATCAAATACCACCAAAAAAAGCTCTATTTGTGGGAAAAAGGGTAATCAATTTTGTTTGGGTGCAACGTTGCTTGACCGCGCAAGTTAAAACGACACAGTGCCGAATCGCAAAATGTGCTCTGGTCAAGAAGGAGGTAAAATCTTCCGAGGCTGAAGCGGTTAAGAACTGAGAAAACTCAACTGGTGATTTTGTCCATAGCAATCTGCTTCCATCCTTCATTCTTTCTTACACAGATTATAATAACAAAATTTAGAAGCTCATTGGCAGTGCTCCTGTTGAGACAAAGTTTGTTTCAGACACTGTTTATTAACCCCCCTCCCCATGTGCCAATGAGAAGCCTAGAGGATACATATACACCGTCTAAAATCCTGTCAGTACCCTGTTTGTCTATTCTGTCATAAATTCTTCTATCTGCCTGTCAGCGATAATGTACATTAAACTTCGCTTGCACTCTCCTGTGCCATGATTATTATTATTATTATTATTATTCAGGATTTATATAGCGCCAACAGTTTGCGCAGCGCTTTACAATATGAGGGCAGACAGTACACTTACAATACAAATCAATACAGGAGGGATCAGAGGGCCCTGCTCGTTAGAGCTTACAATCTAGAAGGGAGGGTATAGTTGAAACAAAAGGTAATAACTGTGGGGGGATGAGCTGATGGAGAAAATTAAAATACAGTTATGTGTGGGTGGGGTAGGCTTCTCTGAAGAGAAGTGTTTTCAGGGATCGTCTAAAAGCTAATAAAGTAGGAGATAGGCGGAACAGATTGGGGTAGGGCATTCCATAGGATTGGAGAGGCTTTGGAAAAGTCCTGGAGGCGAGTATGGGAGGAGGTGATGAGGGAGCTAGAGAGCAGGAGGTCTTGAGAGGAACGAAGAGAACGAGTAGGTTGGTATTTAGAGACTAAGCTAGTGATGTAGCTGGGGGAAGAGTTGTGGATGGCTTTGTATGTAGTTGTTAGTATTTTGAATTTAATTCTTTGGCTGAGCGGAAGCCATTGGAGGGATTGACAGAGAGGAGTAGCAGACACCGAGCGATTGGTAAGGTGGATGAGTCTGGCAGCGGCATTCATGATGGATTGAAGAGGTGATAGACTATGTAGAGGTAAGCCAATGAGAAGGGAGTTGCAGTAGTCGAGGCGGGAGATGACCAGCGAGTGAATTAAGAGCTTTGTTGTGTCATTGGTTAGAAAGGGGCGTATTTTGGAGATGTTGCGGAGGTTGAGGCGGCAGGATTTGGACAGTGATTGGATGTGTTGCTTGAAGGAGAGTTCAGAGTCCAGGACTACACCTAGAACCTTGGCGTGAGGGGATAGGCTTATGGTTGTGCCATCAATTTTGACAGTGAGATCAGGGGAAGGGGCATATGGGGGAGGAAAAATTATAAGTTAAGTTTTGGATAGATTTATTTTGAGGAAGTGATGTGACATCCAGACTGATATATCTGATAGTAAATTAGTGATACGTGAGGAGACAGAGGGAATGAGCTGAGGGGTAGAGAAATAGATTTGGGTGTCGTCAGCATAGAGGTGGTATTGGAAGCCGTGGGAGGCTATCAGTTGACCCAGGGAGGAGGTATAGATTGAAAATAGGAGAGGTCCAAGAACAGAACCTTGGGGGACCCAAACAGAGAAAGGAAGAGGAGAGGAGGAAGTAGAGTTGTAAGAAACGCTAAAGGTGCGGTTGGATAAGTAGGAAGAGAACCATCGTAGAGTAAGGTCATGGAGACCAAAGGTGTGGAGTTTTTTGAGAAGGAGGGGGTGGTCAACCGTATCAAAGGCAGCAGAGAGGTCCAGGAGGAGGAGTACAGAATAATGTCGATTGGTTTTGGCCGTTAGTAGATCGTTTGTTAGTTTTAGGAGAGCAGTGTGACTTACGCACGCAGGCGTGGGAGTAACATCCTCATGGCCTGGCCAATCAAGCAGCTGAACAGACCGAACCTGGATGGAAGACTGGCAGTGGATGAAAGCAGCTGTGACTAGCAGGACACTATTACATGCAGAATCGTGTGAAAAGCGCATAGCATAGAGGGAACACTTAGTCCTACTACACGATAATGTGAACGGGGACTTAAAAAACATGAATTAGCCTGCAACTGTATGAAATCGAAAGGTAATACGTTTAAACTCTTTTTCCTAAAATAACAAACCGGTCTATACTTGCCTGCTCTGTGCAATTTAATTGCACAGAGTGACCCTGAACCTCCTCTTCTTTGGCCCTCCGCCTGAACATCTGGCTCCTCCTCTTCTTGGTGTGTTCACAGACACAGACAGTGTGGTTGGCCCTGCCCTCACTCCCTTGTCAGAAGATTTGACTGACAGCATCGGGAGCCAGTGTCTCCCTTTGCCTCAGCAAAGCCCTTGAAACAAGGCAGTGAAAGGAGAGAGCTGCTGCTGACACAGGCACATCGCTGGATCACGTGAGGACTCAGTTAACTACTGGGGGGGGGGGTCAATAGTTTTACCTAAACATTTTTTACCTAAGACCCCTTTCACACTTTTCAGGCACTTTCATACTAAAAAAAGCACCTGAATAGCTCACGAAAACCTATTTTCATTAAAATCAATGAATGCTTTCAAACTGGGGCAGGGTGGTCTAAAAAACGCTCCTTTCCATTGAAATTAACGGAAAGCACTTCGAAAGCACCTGAACAGCTCTTCAAAAGTGCTCAGTGTTTTACTGGCAGTTTACAAGCGCCTCAATGTGAAAGGGGCCATCATGCAAGGAATGCATTAAAATAAAAATGTTTAGGCTTTAGAACCACTTTAAGACTCCTTTCACACTGAAGCACTTTGTAAGCGCCACAACGCTAAAAATAGCACCTGCAAAGCTCCTGTAAAGCGCCTCTCCTGTCATTCCCATGTGAAAGTCCGAGGGCTTTCACACTGCAGCAGGGCGCTTTAGGAGCGGTGTATACACTGCTCCTAAAGCGCCCTTGCCCATTGAAATTAATGGGTAGCGCCGGCAACGTTTTTAATCCTTTTTTGGCCACTAGCGGGTGTTCAAAGTGCCGCTAAAACAACGGTAAAGCGCCAATAAAAATACCGGCGCTTTAGCGTTGACGCTCGGACGAGGTGAGCGTGAAAGTGCCCTTAAGGCAAAACTTTTTATTTCATTTTTTATAGTGTAGGGTAGGGTTAAATAGCTGTTTTGTGTGTCTCATTTTAGGGATTTCCCTTCACTTCCTGTTCTATAGACCCAACGGGTCATTAGGGAATATCTTTCCAATATGAAGGACATCCCCTCTGAGTTGTTTCAGTAACAGGTGTTTGCATTGGAAGATTTTTTTCTATTGCTCTTCTGGTGGCTGTTTAAAATTTGGACTTTACCCTCATTTTCATTTTTGGGAGAATAGTGACTGGGACAGTTAGAGAGAAGAAATCCCTCTAACTGGGACACAAAAGGCTATAAAAACCTGAAAGTGGTTCTACCCCTGATCAATATTAAAATAAAATAAAAAGTCTTGCCTTTAGTTCTTTAATTTTTGTTTTGTTAGCATTTTCCTATCACCAGAAAGTTTTGTCCCCCATTTGCATGCCCGTGCTTCAAATGTTGTGACAAAGCTGTTTTGGTGTTTCCTTTGTCTTCATTCCAAAAAGGAATTAATTTGGCCAACTCGTAAAGTCTAAGTGAATCATAGTGATTTTCATCCAGGAGCTGGCGTTCTGATTGAATGAGCTCAGGAGAACATTTGTTCCTCTCGCTGTTATTATTGTATTTGGCTCCTGGCTGCCCGTCACAGCTCAATGTTCTTTTTGCAGTTAATTAAGAGAGTTATTTTTGAAATTTTGATGTGCCTTTTGTTTGACTAATTACTGTCATGGTTTTTGAGAACCTGATCTTTAATAGGATCATTATAGCTGGAGCAGATATTGCACAATGCATATATTTGCAATATTGATTTTTCTTCCTTACCAATCTTAGTCTTTTGCACTCACCGTAAAGTTTTGTCCCCATTTGCATGTCCCTCTGCTTCGTATGTTGTGACAAAGCTGTTTCGGTGTTTCCTTGTAGAATTTGTCTTCTTTCCAAAAAGGAATTGAACTGGCCAACTCGGAATGCCTAGATGAATCATAGTAATTTTCATCCAGGAGCTGATGTTCTGATTGAATGAGCCCAGGAGAACATTTGTTCCTCTTGCTGTTATTATCGTATTTGGTTCCTAGCTGCTCATCACAGTTCAATGTTCTTTTTAAGGAGGTATTTTTGAAATTATGCTGTGCATTTTGTTTGTCTAATATCTAATGATCATGACAGTTATATCACTGCACAATGCAAAGATCTAAAATACAGATTTTATTATATAATGAACACTGTTATGTCAGTAAAGTAATATGGGGGCTGCCATTGTTGGCTTTATCCTTACTTCTAAGTCGTTGACTTGGAACTATAATGCAACAAATAAAAGTCAGAATTCTGTTTCTTTATACTTTTTAGATCATTGGCTCATAGTAATGAAGCCAAAGAGTCAGCATTACAGCCAGATGTCTAGCAAAGGGAGAAGTCAGGACAGCTTACATTTTTCTCTCATAACAGGTTGCCTTTGAAAAAATTTTTAAAGCCAAAACTTTTTGGACAGAGTCTTAAGGAGTTAAGACCTGAGTCAGGTTTTTATTGTGGTTTGTGTTCCCTCACTATGTCCTATGTGTCCTGTTGAACACTGTCATCGGTACTAAAAGTAGAAAAAAAAAAGTTATCATCTGGATTAGACTCATCTTAGAGGGAAAATGTTCTTATGGGGACACTTACTCTGGTGACAGGTCACCATTTCCTGTTGTGTCTACAGGACAGGAAGTGAAAGGAGCTTTCTCAAATGGGACATAAAATGGCCAAAAAAATCTGATCAGGGTTATAACCATTTCCATCACTTCCAAAACATTTTTGGCTTCAAATCTACATGAAACCATTTTTTTAAATAATAATAATATGCAAAGTAATCAAACATGAAAAGATTTAATGATGTTCCCAAATGCAGTATGCATGGTACTTAGAATTAAGCACTGCTTTGTTCTTTATCTTCCACTTTATGATAAATAGCTGCATCATCCAAACAAAAATAAAACAGAAATTGATTTATCTACAGAGCTTACACATATCTCTTTTTAAAAAAACCTGTCAGCAGTTTTAAACTTTAAAGTATACAACTCTTCAAGATGCTTGTTATCTTCCTTATTAGCCAAAAGGCATTCTATGTGCCTATCTGAAACTAGAGTGTCTTTGTTATTGACTTCAGGGCGTAATCCCAACCAACGCCAAAGACAGAGTTAACTACTTAAAGACCAAGCCTCTTTCTGAGATTTGTTGTTTACAAGTTAAAAACATATTTTTTTTGCTGGAAATTTACTTAGAACCCCCAAACATTATACATGTTTTTTTCTAATACCCTAGAGAATAAAATGATGGTGGTTGCAATACTTTCTGTCACCGTATTTGCACAGCAGTCTTACAAGTGCACTTTGGAAAAAATACACTTTTTTGTATTAAAAAAATAAGACAACTGTAAAGTTAGCCCATTTTTTTTATATTGTGAAAGATAATGTTATGCCGAGTAAATTGATACCCAACATGTCACACTTAAAATTGCTCCCGCTCATGGAATGGCGACAAACTTTTACCCTTAAAAATCTCCATAGGCAACATTTAAAAAATTCTACAGGTTGCATGTTTTAAGTTACAGAGGGGGTCTAGGGCTACAATTATTGCTCTTGCACTACCGATTGCAACGATACCTCACGTGTGGTTTGAACACCGTTTTCATATGCGGGCGCTAGTCACGTATGCGTTCGCTTCTTCACATGAGCTTGTTGGGACGGGGCACTATTATTTTACCTTTTTTTTTTTTTTTTTTCATTTTTACACTGTTCTTAAAAAAAATCCTACGACAAGGAATTGTAAACATCCCTTGTAAAAGAAAAAAGCATGACAGGGCCTCTTAAATATGAGACCTGAGGTCAAAAAGACCTCAGATCTCATATTTACATTAAAATGCCCAAATAAATGTAATAAAAAAAAAAAAAATGACCCTTTAAGAGCTATGGGCAGAAGTGATGTTTTGACCTCACTTCTACCCTGCCTTCAAAGTCATCATGTAAAAACGACGGTGGGTGGTCCGAAAGTGGTTAAGAGACGTTAGGGATTCAAAATAACCAAGCATATGTACTCACGTAGATGGCTGCTGCAGCTGCCCCCCCCCCCCCCCCCCCCCTCCCCATCATCTCTAAGACCGAGAACTGAGCGATCAAACGCAGCTGCTTCAATTCTTAGTCTTCAGTGAGCAGGGAGAGAGGGTGACGGTCAGTCACCGGCTCTCGGCTCTACCCCTCCATCGCTCACTGGATTGCTAGGCTGTTGAGGGGGTGGAAGCATCTGGCTCAGGCTCTCAGCTGTTTGCTGAGAGCCTGAGCCATCTGCTGGTCCAGGCAACTGGGTGGATCCTGAGTGTAAAGTTGTGATTGAGCCAGAGCCTAGTGACGTCAGTGAACTTTAGCCCGCTGTCTCTGAAAATGGGTCACAGGAGAAGTAGTGCCAAAAGTGCTCTGGCCCTATGCCTCCTTTAATATCTCTACCCCTGCACCATCTTTTCTTTTTTCTCTGCTGTCCAAGACTTGCAGGACTCTTTCTAGATTTAGGTAATAATCATTATACCTTAAGAGGATAGATTAATAAAGTTGTACACTCTTCATGATACCTGAAGAGAGTTGTTAGTTCTGTCTTTGACCAAAAACATACACAGTCATTTTTCATGCTGTCCTTGGCCACTGGGCTATTCTCTATTCCTCTAAGGTCCTGAAACCCTTCTGAACCTCCTGTAAACTCATACAGATGTACTGATATTTAAAATATTCTTCTCCCTCCATTTATTCAGAAATGTCCATAGGACAGTTTACATGTTAGAGCCTATGGCTGGGTAATCATCTCCCAAGGTGTTGCTCCCCAACTCCAGCTTTGTCTGGAATACTTGGGCTTATTTCTTCTCACAGCCCAAAGACAGGTCTCTTTGTGCTAGAAGATGTTGATTATGCACAAGTATTCTGGGCCTTTGGAAGTCCTCTCACGGTTTTCCTACTCACCCAATTTCTCAATACAGACCTCTTAAAAGCCACATCCGGTTAAGAAAGTAATACTTAATATCTTTCTTGTACTGATCATATTTCTGTCCAGCAAAGCAGGAAACTCAACCAATCCTGTGCATGGTAAAGTCATGCCTAACACACCAATAATAGTGCTTATGGAAAAAGCCAGCTTTGCAAGTACCTGAATGAGGCTACCTGGAATAGTATTTGGCTCACCTCTTCTGAATGCTCTCAGAATATTCTTGCCCAGAAAATTTAAACTGCTTTCCTTGGTACTTGAACCCTTATCGCTTCTGTTGATTTGCTCCCAGTGTGTCTCTGATGTGTTTTCGGGGCTGTAGAGAGCATGGCACTTTGCTTCACATGCGGTTGACCTCCCCCAAGGTCATCCACTTTAGGACCCAGGTATACAGAGTGATCAGAACTGTACTTAATGGACATTTGGCCTGTGATCCGTGGGAGGCTTTGCTTCGCAAGCCTTTTGCAACACTGTCTGGAAATCAGGAATTCTTAAGCTTTCTTTTCCTGGCAGCTCGCCAGACACAGGCTAATACCTGGAGACAACAATTTCTTAACCTTGCAGGGGTTAAGCAATGCCTCATGGGGACTATGTTACAAAAGAAGCTCACCTCCGTTTTGAATGACACCCATGCCAAATTTCTGAAGGTGTAGGAACTTTGGGTTGCCCACAGCGAAAGTTTGAACCTTGACCGATCTTTGCTTCCGACTTGGCGATCGCTAAGCAGCTTTTAGCTGTGGACACGTGGCTGTATCCTGCGAGACTCATCCCCCCCCCCCCCCCCCCGACCTTGGCCTGTCCTTCCTCCTTTACACTCCTGCTACTGTTGGACTCCATTTGTCCTTGTGTTTGCTGGACTACTATTTAGTGCCAATGCCACTTCCACCCCTAGGTTGTGGATTGCATTTCTCCAATAGGTGAAGCAGACCTTGTACAATAGGGCTTTCTCCTACTTGATTACCTCGCCACAGCCTGCAGTTATTCGTTCTGTTTGTTGTTATGATGGTGATGACTCTTCTGTTTTGATTTGCTCTTATATGCTTCCTTTTTGCTCTTTCATTTATGCTGGAATTTTTTTTCATTGTTGTCCTGTGCTAATAAAAACTGTTGAGAGTTGAGTTGAGAGGTATCTTAATATAGCGCGGTCTTATATATATATCTATATCTATATATCTAATTCCTATATATCATATAGTTCAATGTGGTAATGATGACTCTGTAACCCTCAATTCCCTTTCACAAGGTCAACCATCTAGGCCAAAATTAGACCCTATCACAGTATGTGAACATACCTTACTCATCTGGTGGCTTTTCGGATCCAAGACAGCCTAAACGGACTAGATTCAATTTGTGATCTCCACTCTACAGAAATCCCCCCCACTTAACACCCCATGTCCAAAGGTACAATCAACACTCTCCTTCCTAAACCCTGCTACTATAAACGAGGTTGCTAAACTTATTTCTAATGCCCACCTAACCACCTGTCCCCTGGACCCAGTTCCCTCTAAAATACCGCGGTCATCCTCTGACTCTATGCTACTGTCTCTAACACACATCTTCAATCTCTCCCTTTCTTCTGGCATCTTCCCCAACTCTCTAAAACAACACCTCCATACCTAAAAAGCCTTGGAGATTACCAAACTTAACAACCTACTCCCCATCTTCTTGCTCCCCTTTTCCTCCAAACTCCTTGAACGCCTGGTCTAGGACCAACTCAGTTACCACCTTATTAAGACTAACCTTCTTGTTCCCTTTTAGTTTGGATTTCGCCCTTAACACTCCACAGAAATTGCTCTCCTAAAACTCACAATCGACACTAACAGCAGTAACCAATGGACGCTATTCTGTACTACTTCTGGACCTTTCACCTGCCTTTAAAACAGTTGACCACCCCCTCCTTCTCAAAAAACTTTACTCCTTTGGTCTCTGTGATCTCTTAGCTGGCTTTTATCCTACCTATCACAGCATACCTTCAGTGTCGCTTACAATTCTACTTCCTCCTCTCCTATTCCTTTCTCTGCCAGGGTCCCCCATGGTTCTTGGACCTCTCCTGTTCTCAATCTAAACCTCCTCCCTGTGTCAGCTGATGGTTTTCAATATCATTTCCTTGTTGACGACATACAAATCTCCCTCTATGCCTCAGCTCACTCCATCAGTCTTTTCACACATCACTAATTTACTAACAGACATATCAGTCTAGATGTCACACCACTTCCTCAAACTCTTGTCTGTCAAGATCAATGACACAACCATCAAACCATCCCCGCATGCCAGGGTGCTATATGTAATCATTGACTCTGAACTCTCCTTTCGGCCCCTCATCCAATCACTTTTCAAAGCTTGCCACCTCAACCTCTACAACCTCCAAAATACACCCCTTTCTAACCAATGACACCACAAAGCTTCTAATTCACTCCCTGGTTATCTCTCGCCTCGACTATTGCAACTCTCTCCTTATTGGTTTACCTATAAATAGGCTAGCCCCTTTTCAGTCCATCATGAATACTGCTGTCAGACTCATCCACCTTAAAAATCACTCAGCATCTGCAAATTCCTCCATTCACCCAACAAATTAATTTAAAAATATGAACAATAACTTGCAAAGCAATCCGAAACCTTGCCCCCAGTTGATTCACTAACCTAGTCTCAAAATACCAACCAAATCGTTCTCTTTGTACCTACCAAGACCTCTTGCTCTCTAGTTCACTTGTCATCATCCCCCATGCTCGCCTACGGGACTTCTCCCAAGCCTCTCCTATCCTTTGCAATTCCCTACCCCAGTTTGTCCAACTATCTCCTATCCTATCCAATTTTAGGTGATCCCTGAAAACGTTCTCTGCAAAGAAGCCTATCCTGCCTCCACCTAGCAACTGTACTTTTATTTTCTCTATCAGTTCATCCCTCACAGTTATTACCTTTTGCATAACTTGACCCTCCCTTTTAGATTGTAAGTTCTAGCAAGTACGGCCCTCTGATTCCTACTGTATTGAATTGTATTTGCCAGGGCTTGACAAACCCCGGGCGCCAGGTCGCATTTGCGACTAGAATTTGCGTCCTGGCGCCTGGGGCAACACAGCTGGGTTATCCTGTCTCCGTGTGGACCCCGAACTCCGCCGTGCGATTGCATCGGACCGCGCCGGCCAGTAATTGAGGCCGAGGCTTTGCGGCCTTCTAAAGTCTTTCCGTAGTCTGGCGCCATCTTGTGGTGGATGTTGAAATTACAACCCATCCAATAATGCTAATCCTAATGGAGCTTCAAAGCCCTGCCTGTTTTTCACTGCCCGCCCATTTCCTTCCCAAAGTGAAGAGAAGGAAGTGATTGCGGGCGTCATTTGTGTAGTGGCTGGTAAATAGCTTCACATATATATATATATATATATATATATATATATATATATATATATTTATTTTTTTTTTTTTCCCATAATAGCTTTTATTTATTTAATTTTCTAAAAGTAAAAAAAAAAAAAATTTTGATTAAGGAAAAAAAATTATTATTTGTAATCCTACCTGCTTGACCCCTTTCACAAGGGCTGTCTGATCAGGTTCACCTGTCAGTTTTTCAGGCGGACCTGATCGAACCCTTAGCGGGGATATGTTAGTAAATAAGCAGGAATATGGCGGAAATAAAAGAAGTCACATTCTTTTGTTAACCACTTCGTGCCAGCGCTATAGACGAAAGATGTCTACAGCGCAGACACCAATTGCCGGGATGGTGTCCCTGGACATCCTCCTGTTTACTTCCCCTCTGCACGCTGCCATGGGCGCGCATCGGGGAAGTTCTGTGTTTTGACCATGTCCCTTGGATACAGCCAATCACAGATCATGCTAAATGGCCAATCACAGCGGCCATTTAGCACTCGAGCGGTGTGTCCAATGAGAGGTGATCTCATATGTGGGGGGCTGGGGGCTATCTTCCCCTCACTCGTCTCCATGTCAGGCCAGGGACAGGTCCAGATCGGCGTCGCGGACCTGGCTCCTAACTTTTTTAACTGGCTCCTAGATTCCAAGCAAATTTGTCAACCCCTGGTATTTGCAAACTGTTGGCACTATATAAATCCTGAATAATAGTAATGATAATAATAATAATGTTATCGTCCCTTGCACACTTCTCAACGATCTTTCGATCCAGAGCTCAACGATAAACATTTTGACCTGAAATATTCTATTTCTATGTCGAATGTGCATTATTCTGGATGTGTTAAACCTTGTCTCTATATTTACTCTTGTTGTAACTTAGACATCGGATCCCATTACACTGACCTGGTCTTAATTTCTCCCTGGCCTTAAAGAGATACTAAACAGAGAATTGTTAATTGCCATAATTTATTCACATAAATCAGATTTATCATGCCACTGTTTTTTTTTTTGTTTTTTTTTTAATCCTCTTAAATACTTTATTCCTGCAGCACTGTTGTATGATCACATGATCTTTCCCTGTTCTTTTGCATCTGCAGGCAAAGATCCTTTGGAGGGGCTTCTATTACTCTGCTGATGTATGCTCTCTACAGTATAAACCTGTGTCTTGCAAGCCCTGATTGATGCTGTGCCAGTCACATGACTAACAAAACTGATTCTGAAGAGCAATTCAAATTAAATGATAATTATCAATAAACTATTTTATAGCTCCCAATAAATCTTAATTGCACATCAGATGGGTATTTCTTGTGCATTAATATGGTGTAGTCTAAGATGACTGACACTAGCTTTTATTTTTTCAGCGTGCATCTGCATTCAAGGCTCTGTTATTTATTTTACAGGTATTAGCAATTACTTTTGATTTGATAATTGAATACTGATTTTTTTGTGAGTCTCTTTATTTAATAAAACCATTCATCATATTATATCCTGTCCCCATAATGTTTTGGAGACCATGGATCGGGGGCGAATCCATAGTCTAATCTCGAGTGGGACACTGCCAGCATTTTTGCGGATAATTGGTCGGGGCAATGGCTGGTGTTGGCAGGATGATTGAAGTGCATTATTTCTATTATTACATTGTAATGAAATAGTTTAGCTCACCATAATGCGGAATCACTGGGAGCCCTGAGCGTGTCACTTGCCACCATCGCTGTCACGTACCTAGTAGTTGAGCCTGGAATGCAGGGAGCGGCCCCTCGTATCCCCTGGTTAATGAACTCCTGGAGGTGGAGACAGGTATTCAATAGCTCAGGGGGCACAAGTGCCTGGCAGGTAGTACTGGTCCGGAGAATCAGCTGGGCACCGACAGCAAGTTGGTAGAGCAGGAGGTGCTTGACTGTAGCGGGCAGGCACAAGTGCGGAGACTGGCTGGTGAGCAGACGTCCGGCAACACAGGAACTCAGACGGGCAACAGGAACAGCGGAGTCGGGTACAGGCCGGGTCAGCAGGAATCGGTCAGCAAGGTACAGAGGATGAGGCAGAGACGTGGTCAGACAAGCAGAGGTCGTAGGCAGGCAGCAACGGATCAGAGTCAAGGAACAAGCCGGATATCAGGAACCAAGGTAACGGGTACAGATACTGGAAGCAAGATCACGGACACGCTGTAGACTGGACAGCACGGGTAGAAGGGAGCCAGTGACTAAAGAAGGCCTTAGGGCGCCAAACGGACGTACGACGGGTCAGCGCGCCCTTGCACGTACACGTGCACCCGTTCGTGACCTGCGTGCGTGTGTGTGCGCGTTCGCGTCGACGCGAAAGCGTTCGTTCGCTTTAGCGCGCGTCCAAGGGAAACGACGGACTCTCCACGACGGGTTTCGACGGGTAAGACTCCTGTGTTTGGCCGAAACGTCAGAGTGATCGTGACATTGCCCCCCCCCCAGGGGCAGCCCCCGGATGCCCAACCGAGCCCACTTGTCCGGGTGGGAATTCTTGAAGGCACGGATGAGTCTCTTGGCATGGATATTAGCCTCTGGCTCCCAGGAGTTCTCTTCGGGTCCGTATCCCTTCCACTTGACTAGGAATTGGACCTGGTTTCTTCTCTTCCTACAGTCCAGGATGGCCTCAATTTCGAACTCAGTCTCCCCATTGACCAACACAGGTTCCGGAGGACGGGAAATCCTGTCAGAGAAGGGGTCCTTGACTGCAGGCTTGAGAAGCGATACGTGGAAGACCGGATGAATTCGGAAGGACTCAGGGAGTTCTAGCTCAAAAGCCACGTCATTTAACTTCCTTTTGACCGGAAAGGGACCCAGGAATCTTGGGCCTAATTTCTTGGAGGGACAGGATAGTCTGAGGTTTAAGGTGGACAACCAGACCCGATCCCCGGCCTTAAGGTCCAGCTCCCCTCTTCTCCTTCTGTCGAAGACTTCCTTGTTATGTTCTTGCGACCTAGCCAAGGTTTCCTGTAAGAGCTTATTATTCTCTTCAAAGAAATTAAGTCTCTTCTGAACCGCTGGTACCGAACATTCGGGAAGATTGCCAGACAAAAACAACGGGTGGTACCCGAAGTTCGCATAGAAAGGAGACTGCTTGGTAGCTGAATGGGCTGTGTTATTATAGGCGAACTCGGCCATGGGTAGCAGGGAGACCCAATCGTCTTGTGAGAAGGACGAGAAGCAGCGAAGATATTGTTCTAAGGTCTGATTCGTCCTCTCGGTCTGACCGTTGGTCTGCGGGTGGTAGGCCGAGGACATGCAGAGGTCGATCTTCAGAGTTCCACAGAGTGCCTTCCAGAATCTGGAGGTAAACTGCACCCCCCTGTCAGATGTGATGTTGGCGGGGATGCCATGAAGTCTTACTATTTCCTTTATGAAAGCGTTGGCTGTCTCCGTGGCTGAGGGGGTGCCCTTCATGGGCAAGAAATGAGCCATTTTAGTGAGCCTATCGACTACGACAAAGATCGTTGTATGGTTCTCCGAAGGGGGAAGTTCAACAATAAAATCCATGGAGATCATTCTCCATGGTCTATCAGGAACAGGTAGTGGTCTTAGTAAGCCCCAGGCTCTTGACTTGTCGCCCTTACTCCGGATGCAGGTAGCGCAGGCCTGTATGTAACTCTTGCAGTCTTCCTTCATCCGCGGCCACCAGAAATTACGCCTGAGCAATTCTAGTGTCTTGAATATTCCGAAGTGGCCAGCCAAGGGATGGTCATGACAGGAGGCCAGAACCAGGGTCCGAACTGCCTGGGGGATAAAGATCCTGTTCCCATGCCACATAAGGTCATCGTTGGAAGACAGCGGGATGCCGGGTGGAGGTAAGGCGCCCATGGAGGCTTGCTTGACTTGAGAGATCACATCTCCTCGGAGTAAGAGAAAGTTTCCAGCAGGAAGAATGGTGTCGGTGGGAGACGAATCTTCCGGCTGGCTAAACATGCGAGACAACGCGTCAGGCTTCGTATTCTTGGATCCGGGACGGTAAGTTATATGGAATACGAACCTTGAGAAGAAGAGTGCCCACCTGGCTTGACGAGGCTTCAACCTTTTAGCTGTCTTCAGATATTCTAAGTTTTTGTGGTCCGTATAGACCAGAATTGGATGGATAGCCCCCTCTAGCAGATAGCGCCACTCCTCAAGTGCAGACTTAATTGCTAATAGCTCGCGATCACCAACGTCGTAATTTCTTTCGGCTTCAGATAATTTGCGGGAAAAAAAGGCGACTGGGTGAAGTAAGGACTTGGGTCCCTGCCTCTGAGAGAGTATAGCTCCGACTGCTACTTCCGAAGCGTCAACTTCAAGGGTGTATGGTAGAGTGGGATCAGGGTGCTTCAGGATTGAAGCTGAGACGAACAACTTCTTCAGGGTCTTGAAGGCCTCTTGTGCCTCAGGGGTCCAGCGGAACTTTGAGCCCTGCTTGGTCAGCCCGGTAATGGGGGCGATGATAGAGGAGAATCCTTTTATGAACTTGCGATAAAAGTTTGCGAAGCCCACAAATCGCTGAACTCCCTTCCTATCGGAGGGGGCAGGCCAGTCCTGGATTGCAGAGATCTTCTGGGGATCCATCTCTACCCCGCGAACTGAGATAATCAGGCCGAGGAACTGAATACTCTCTTTTTCAAAAACGCATTTTTCGGGCTTGGCGTACAGGCCGTGGAAACGGAGGCGGGTCAGAACCTTCTTGACATGTTCTCTGTGGATGGCTAAAGTGGAGGAAAAAATTTGTATGTCATCCAAGTAAATAATCACAAACAAATCAAGAAAGTCTCTAAAAATGTCGTTGACAAAATGCTGGAACGTAGCCGGGGCGTTACACAGCCCGAATGGCATCACTAGGTATTCGTAGTGTCCGAAGCGGGTACGAAAGGCTGTTTTCCATTCATCGCCCTTTCTGATACGGACGAGGTTGTAGGCACCCCGAAGATCCAGCTTTGTGAACAGCTTGGCGGAACCCAGTCTCTGGAAAAGTTCAGGTACTAATGGCAGAGGGTAGCGATTTTTAACGGTGATCTTATTTAGCGCCCGATAATCCACGCATGGGCGCAGAGAATGGTCCTTCTTTTCCACGAAGAAGATCCCAGCGCCGGCTGGGGAGGTAGAAGGTCGGATGAACCCTTTTTCAAGATTATCGTCCAAATAGGTCTTCAGGGTGCTCAGTTCGGATTTGGATAGGGGGAAGATCCTTCCGAAGGGGATTTCCGCCCCCGGGAGCAGTTCAATAGGGCAATCATAGGGCCTATGAGGCGGGAGAGTTTCTGCCCCCTTCTTACTGAAGACGTCCAGAAAAGCGTGGTATTGTTCAGGCACGGCTTGTCGGGTTTCCTCATCCGAATCCAAACA
The DNA here is from genome assembly GCF_037356315.1 of Lithobates pipiens. NCBI lineage: Eukaryota > Metazoa > Chordata > Amphibia > Anura > Ranidae > Lithobates > Lithobates pipiens. The sequence continues at coordinate 188,782,142 of NW_027507764.1, forward strand.
GAGAAGGACAGAAGAGTCCCCGTTGGGGGTCGGGCAACAATGCCTGTGGCAGTAGTCCGAGGAAAATTCAATTACTCCGGTGGCCCAATCAATGCGTGGGTTGTGTGCCTTCAACCAAGGCATGCCTAGGATGATGGGGAACAGAGGAGACTGGATGACATCTAGGCAAAGGAGTTCTTGGTGAGACCCGGCGATGACAACGGGTAGAGGACTGGTCTCCTGGGTTACTGGTCCTGATTCCAAGGTAGACCCATCGGCCAGGTATACCGAGAGCCCCTTCTCCCTTGGTCTAAGAGGGATCCTGTTCTTTCGGGCGAAGGACGAATCTATAAAGCCACTGCATGCCCCGGAGTCAATAACCGCGTGGGTTGAGACAGTCCTTCCTGGAAGCTGTAAGAGAACAGGAACAGCTAGATGGGAGATGTTATCAGGCAACACAGGTGAGGGAACAGGTGGGACAAGGAGGCACTTACGCGTCTTAGCCGGGCAGGAACGAACAAAGTGCCCTGGTTCTCCGCAGTACAGGCAGAGGTTGTTGACCCGACGACGCTGGCGTTCTTCTGGAGTCAAAGATGGGCGGAGTAGCCCCAACTGCATGGGCTCCGGGGTGTCCAATGTGGATGCGACTGGAGCAGGCGGAGTTGGGTGACTAGGCACCCTTGGTAACATCCAAATCGGACGGGAAGTTGCGGAAGATCGTTCTTGGCGGCGCTCCCTCAAACGCCTGTCAATCTGGATAGAAGCGTCTATCAGGGCCTCCAGGGTCTCGGGAACACCCACCCGTGCCAGCTCGTCCTTCAGAGCCTCGGAGAGACCCGTGCGGAACTGGTACCGCAAGGCCGCGTTGTTCCAATCTGTGTCTGCACTCCATCGTCGGAACTCTGAGACGTAGTCCTCCACAGGTCTGCGACCTTGTTGCAGGGCATGTAGGGCTGCTTCTGCGGTTGCGGCTAATTGGGGGTCCTCATAAAGCCTGGACATTGCCTGGAAGAAGATGTCCATGGAGTCTAAAGATGAGTCCTTCCGTTCCAACAGACGGTGTGCCCAGGCCTGGGGTTCGTTGCTTAGCAGGGAGATGACAAATCCCACTTTCGTCGCCTCAAGAGAGAATGTCCTGGGTTGTAGGGCGAAATAGAGTTCGCAAGAGTTGCGGAACGCCCTGAACTTGCTCCGATCTCCTGTGAATCGTTCCGGAGTTGGGACCCTGGGTTCAGGTGGGAGCATCACGACTGACGGTGGGGCATGAGCCCCAGGAGCCACTGGTGCAGAGGCGGATAGCGCCTGGATTTGTTCCTCCAGTCTACCGTAGCCCTCTTGAAGGTTTTTAACTGCCTGGGTAAGGCCGGCCAGATGGTGGCAGAGCTCGTCCATGGGGGAGGCTCCCTGCGCAGGCTCGGACATGGCTGTCCAGTACTGTCACGTACCTAGTAGTTGAGCCTGGAATGCAGGGAGCGGCCCCTCGTATCCCCTGGTTAATGAACTCCTGGAGGTGGAGACAGGTATTCAATAGCTCAGGGGGCACAAGTGCCTGGCAGGTAGTACTGGTCCGGAGAATCAGCTGGGCACCGACAGCAAGTTGGTAGAGCAGGAGGTGCTTGACTGTAGCGGGCAGGCACAAGTGCGGAGACTGGCTGGTGAGCAGACGTCCGGCAACACAGGAACTCAGACGGGCAACAGGAACAGCGGAGTCGGGTACAGGCCGGGTCAGCAGGAATCGGTCAGCAAGGTACAGAGGATGAGGCAGAGACGTGGTCAGACAAGCAGAGGTCGTAGGCAGGCAGCAACGGATCAGAGTCAAGGAACAAGCCGGATATCAGGAACCAAGGTAACGGGTACAGATACTGGAAGCAAGATCACGGACACGCTGTAGACTGGACAGCACGGGTAGAAGGGAGCCAGTGACTAAAGAAGGCCTTAGGGCGCCAAACGGACGTACGACGGGTCAGCGCGCCCTTGCACGTACACGTGCACCCGTTCGTGACCTGCGTGCGTGTGTGTGCGCGTTCGCGTCGACGCGAAAACGTTCGTTCGCTTTAGCGCGCGTCCAAGGGAAACGACGGACTCTCCACGACGGGTTTCGACGGGTAAGACTCCTGTGTTTGGCCGAAACGTCAGAGTGATCGTGACAATCGCCTGCCATCAGATGGGGATTGTCACTTGCCATGTCACCTGTTATTAGATGCAGCTTGTCACTTGCCAGTGGCCTGTGACAGTGTCCCTGTTTTCCTAGAGTGACGGTGGGCAGTGAGAGATGAGGCCATCTCTCCCGTGTGAAATAAAATCCAAAATAAATAATATCTAAGGGTGGTTACAAATTCCCTCTATTTATTGCATATATGTATTAACTAGTGATGCACCGAAATTTCGGCTGCCGAAACATATCGGCCGAAAATGCCCTTTTCGGCAATTTGCAGAAAGAGAAAAACGGCCGATAATGGAGCAGAGAATGGGGCGGGGACGGGGCTCCGCCCCCTGCCCCTGGTGACGCCCAGCATGGGGGGTGTATAGCGCAGGATTGGACGGATGATCTGTCCATCAAAGTGCCCGGACAAGGGGGAGGGGCTGCGTGTGACGGCGCGCGGCCGGGAACACACAGCTATTGAAATGAAAGCTGTGATGTTCCCGGCGCTGTGATCAAACAGGCGGCGGAGGCGGCTCTCTTCCCTGCACAGGCTGGCTGCAAAATGGCACACAGGCTGCAATGGGACACACTGGCTGCAAAATGGCACACAGGCTGCAATGGGACACACTGGCTGCAATGGGACACACTGGCTGCAATGTGGCACACTGGCTGCAATGGGGCACACTGGCTGCAATGGGGGACACTGGCCTGCAATGGGGGATGCCTCCTGTACCACGTCCTCTGTCTCTGACCATCTCCTGTACCATGTCCCCAGTCTGACCATCTTCTGTACCATATCCCCAGTCTCTGACCATCTCCTGTACCATGCATGCAGTCTCTGACCACCTCCTGTACCATGTCCCCAGTCTCTGACCACCTCCTGTACCATGTCGCCAGTCTCTGACCACCTCCTGTACCATGTCGCCAGTCTCTGACCACCTCCTGTGCCATGTCGCCAGTCTCTGACCACCTCCTGTACCATGTCGCCAGTCTCTGTCCACCTCCTGTACCATGTCGCCAGTCTCTGACCACCTCCTGTACCATGTCGCCAGTCTCTGACCACCTCCTGTACCATGTCGCCAGTCTCTGACCACCTCCTGTACCATGTCGCCAGTCTCTGACCACCTCCTGTACCATGTCGCCAGTCTCTGACCACCTCCTGTACCATGTCGCCAGTCTCTGACCACCTCCTGTACCATGTCGCCAGTCTCTGACCACCTCCTGTACCATGTCCCCATTCTCTGACCACCTCCTTTACCGTGTCCCCAGTCTCTGACCATCTCCTGTACCATGTCCCCAGTCTCTGACCATCTCCTGTACCATGTCCCCAGTCTCTGACCACCTCCTGTACCATGTCCCCAGTCTCTGACCACCTCCTGTACCATGTCCCCAGTCTCTGACCACCTCCTGTATAAAAATTTTTTTTTAAAACAGTCATTTTCGGTATCGGTGCTGTTTCGGTATCGGTTTCGGTTTTCGGCCTAGTGTATTTTTCATTTTCGGTATCGGTTTCGGCACCAAAAAATTCCTATAGTTAGCTAGTCTATTAACACTGTAATAATGTCACTGTTGATAAGCATAATGCTATAACGTTAGCTATGAAAACAAACACATTGCTTAGTAAAACAATATCTTATTTATTTTGCAAGAAAATAGGAAAATGTTAACATGAAAACACTAAAGGAAAATATTATTGTCAGACTTCCACTTACCAGACTGGTGAATCCGCTTGGGCAGAGGGCGGTCCCTGATAGAATAGACAGGAGGCGCGGGAGTGCGGAATAGTATGAGAGCCTGGTGATGAGGATCCAGATGCTGAAGGGAAGATAATCTTCAAGCAGCAGGTAAGTAAGCTGGAACACAGGCAAACAGATGCTGAGCAGGAGCAGAGCAGGCAGGTCAGGGCACAGGCAGAGTTCAGCAACAGGCGGGCAGCAAAGGTACAACTGTAGCAGGCAGAAGCAGAGTCAAACAGGCCGAGGTCAGGTGCAGGCAGAAGTCAGGGGTATCTGGGGTCATCAGGAACACAGGTATAAGCAACGAGGGCACAGGGAGCTGATGATCAGGCAGCACCGAGCAGAGTGCACAGCAGACCTAAATAGGCCGGTTGGCGCCAAACGCCGAGCATAGGCGTGCGCGTAGCATGCCCACACCCGCACACACCCAAATGCCAGTGCACACACCAGCGCTCTCAGGGGGGCGTGCACAGCAGCACACACGCACCAAAGTGGCCAGCACCGCGAGCAACAAGGTAGCCTCTCTGACAATTATAGCGCATATAACAAAAGAACATCAAATATACTTATTGCAAGGCTGTCCCCCTAGACACGGTCTCATTAGCTAGGCTCAAGATGATGGTAACAGAGAACTGCCAGGGCAGTTCTTAGTTTTCCCTTTAATCTTCTGTAGCAGGACATTCATCAATCATCTTGTCAGCCATGGTCCTTTTTGAAGCTTGCTTGCAGAGTTTTATCACACCATCCGGTCAGGAGCCAAGCTTTTGTTCAGCCTTGTTTCTATCAGATGAATAGTCTAATATGCTACAAAGCTTTGATGTGCAACTTGTTACATTTCAGACAGCCCCCGAGAATGCAAAGGTTTGGTATAGCCAAAGTTCAAATTTCAAACACTCTTGTATTTATGAAATAAAACATGTTGCCTTCCAACAAATACCGCTTTGCACCTAAAGGACGCATATCACCCTTCTTTAGACACGGCTCCTATGGTACAGTCCATACCTATCTTACTGTGTTGCGCTTCCCAACATGTGTTTCAGAAGCAGTTCCTATGGAACAGTCCATAACTGTCTTAACATGTTGCACTTTCCAACATGTACTTCATAAACAGCTTCTATGAAACTGTCCATAACAGTCTTAACGTGTTGTGCTTCCCAACATGTGCTGCTTTGCCACTGAGTGACACACCACCATCATTCTTCAGTAACAGCTTCCATGTCACCATTCTGTGTCTTCTCCTTTCTGGTATCTTCACAACGGGGTGCACTACAGGCAAGGGGCATCCATTCACTCACCATTCACCAGCACACACTCAGAGCAACATATTAACCAGCTTACAGATGCAGAGTCTCGAGGAGGGCCTTACTCACCCATATTACTAACCTAAAATACACATACGTCACACTATACTATACCATAACATAAATCAACCCATTAACATAATATATGCATATATATGTGACCTATCAAATTACGCATCCCACTCCCAACCTCCTATAACCCTTTACTGTAAATACGGGTCGGGGTAGGCAGGCTTGCTTACAACGGTCTTTCCTACCGCAATTTTGGCACGTCAACGGTATTGTAGGGGTCTGAATTGGCAGCAAAGCCTCTAACTTGTACAAAGAGACCTTACTGTCAATTCGTCTCTCAACTTGCATAGATAAATGGGAGAGCTTCCTATATAAATTTTGAGTCTAACTCATATAAACCTGAAACAATGACAAACCACAAAATTCCATGCCTGTGCCTGGATTTCAGAGACCATGCCCAGGGTATACCATGCACCCCTACATGTTGTTAGGTTCAAGGAACACCCTAGTTCCATGTCTAGCTTTACATCAGTATCCTTTAGGACAAAGAAACAAACGTGTCTATGTCCCAAAGAATACTAAGTTGCTTCCTTCCCAGCAATGATCTCTCCATCCAGAACACAGAGTGAAATCTCCCCAACATTTCTCATTCACCACCGTGTATTGACCTGGCACACAAAGGACATCATGGTCATGCTCCCAACAGAGGGAAATATCAGCCTGCCCCCAGCTTCCATCCTCTCTGATAAGATGTGGGTCATTTAGCCTCAGGTGCAACAAGGTAGAATCCCCAGTCAGTAAGCCCATTGATACCACCGAATACACAGAAAGAGTCTGTATATGGGATCAGTGAGGAAGCATAACATCTCTCATGATCCAAACTAGCACAGCCCATCCAGGTATTCGACCACCACTTTGGATTAGTGCAAGCAATGTGTTCTGGCAAAGTCTTACTGAGCTGTGAAGCCAACCCATCAAGCCACTGCCCCTCATACAGAGACTGTACAATCAAATTGAAGTTGGTTGATACCTCTGCCTGCTCCTGCATGCCCAGAGCCCATGACAGATTTCTGTCCTGTACCATCACACTCTACCAACCTCTCAACATGGTTGACAAAATCCGGAGCCACTTTAACCTGGGTATTTATTTGACTTTGTTGAATGTTATTAAGGATGCCACCAATCTCTCTGAGTAACAAAGCCCCGATTACTGTCTGAAGCTATGGCTGAGAGTTTGTTCCTCAGGTTACCAATGTCCACTCAATTTACAACACCCATCCCAGCTCCTCTTCCCCCCCCCCCCCCATATAGTGCTGAATACATCCCTCCTCTTTCGGTTACTCCTCAGAAATAAGCATCCTGAATGCCTTTGTGTCCGCACATCTCTGGGAGTAAGCCACTAGTACAATGACCGCACTTGATTCAGTGTATACTCAGCACATATAGGGTAATAGGCTTTTATCAACCACTGTGACATGTTGAAGCGCCATGTGGGGAAGGCAGTCTGTATCCTGGTAGCCAGTGTTTGTTCTATTTATCTAAGGGAGTATGCTCCTGTGTGTATTCACTGGCATTACCTGTGCAGGGTTCCAACCTCTCAGATGAGACATCAACCAGGCATATCCCCTCATATCCAGCTCTGGTGTTCCACATGTCCAGTAACCAAGAACCTTTTTGTAGGACTGCTAAGATTGAGACACCACCCCTACAAAGAAATTTTCACCCCATAGATGTTTCACCTGGTGCCCTCTGGTCTGGAAAACAGTCACCTTATTATGCATAAGTGCCAGCCTCCTGGGTAACTGCACCATATTAATTCAGTTATGTCAATATATGTCACACATTAAAAACAAACCTTTCCTTCTTTCAATTCCTTCCTCCATTAAAAAAACAACTAATTTTACATTTCTTGTTCTGATGGATTGGATAGGTTATATTCCTTCCCCAACCTCCAACCCATTGCACTTGTATTCACAGTACAATTGCATTCATAAATGACAGGAGAGACTACGGCAAAACGCTTTACCAGTCTTGTTGCTGGGCAAAGCACTAGCACTAAATTGTCCATAAGAAAAAGAAACCTTATATTGCAAGTGTTAATCTGAATCTTTTCGTTTGTCCCTTCTCTCCTAAATGTTTATCAGAACAAATTTGTGGTGTGGTGTGGCATAGACAAACTGCCAACCAGATGAACATTTTTCATCTCTGTTCCAGAAACCTCTCCAATCTTGCTCTACCAGGACTCTGGAAGTTAAAATCAAATTCTAATCCACAATATCTGCTCTCTTGCTATGTTTACTTATAGTTCCCTCCTTGGAACCCAGTAACTTAGTATTCCTGGCTTCTGCAACTCTGAACAAAATATCAAAACAACCATGATTTTTTTTAGGATGAACCCACTCTAAAATGAATCCTCATGGTATGAGAAAAAAAAAATGAATGTGAATGTTGCTTCTCAAAAATTCTCATTTTAAACGCTAAAAAAAAACAATGCATTTATCTATACCTTAAGATCTTTGCACTAACTCCCCTTTCAGGTGGACAAAGCCTAAACCTTTTGGAACTTTTTCCACCTGAATGAAAATAAAAACTAAGAAAGAAGAAAAAACTACAATAGCTCTAGTGGCTAGAATGGCTTCCTGCCAACTAAGTCTTAAACCAAATGTATTCAGCTGTTAATTGAGGACATTGCCAATGACCCCCCATTTCAGGTGGACTAAACCTCAATTTTTTTTCAGCCTGAAGAAGCCAATACTATAATAAATGAATACACATGCTCCCTTCACAGAGCACTGCTGCCCTGTGTCCTATGACAGCAGCGCTGGTGGAATGTGCGAGGTGGGGATCGACATCAGCACAAGCTACAGAAAAAAAAAGGCATTTTAATTGGGGTGGGGGGGCACAATATAATGTCACCACTGGTGAGGGATGATGTCATCTTTCTGCTCGCTTACCCATGGCGGCCTGCTAAATCACTGACAGTTTGCTCACTATTTTCCCAGGGAGGCACTTGCCCTGTTGCCCCCCCCCCCCCCATCTGCTTCTGCCATGGAGAAGTAGATAAAGGAATATCATTTACTACCGTGTATATGCACACATGTGTCACTCTATTGTTATGTGGGCTGCAGGGATAGGAAAAAAAGAATTAGGCCCCTTTCACACTGAGGCACTTCTATACTGCCAGTAAAACATTTGAGCACTTTTGAAGAGTTTTCCATTAATTTCAATGGAGAGGGGCATTTTTTCACTGCCTGCCAGTCCACTGCCCCAGTGTGAAAGCATTCATTGATTTTAATGGAAATAGGTTTTCGTGAGCTTTTCAGGTGATTTTATTTTTAGCATGAAAGCACCTGAAAAGTGCCTCAATGTGAAAAGTATCTAAATGAAGTGCTTAGAAGGGAACTGAAATATTAGCATGCTCAGTAGAGGACACCAGCTGGTCTTCACAATCTCAGCCTGCAATGAGGACATAGAGAGGATAGGGATGAACAGCTGAAGACAGGATGGACCAGCTATGTTTCACTCATCACTAAACAAATGGTTTGTAGCTTTGTGAGTATGCACACACTCTTATATAGCATGTAATGAGTGTTTTTTTTTATAGTCTGGGTTTAATAACACTTTAACCATGGTTAATTCTTGCTCTTTCTTCTGTAATACCAGGATCCAAAGCATATTGCCAGGGATTCTCCCTTCATCACTCTGATTATAATAACCAGGTTCTCAGGCATAATAACCCTAACAGAAGACATAAAATCCTTTCCAATAGAACATTTCCATTTCCGCAAGGCCTCCTTCTGCCTTTGCTTCACAGGCTCTGGCATTACCAAAATGTCTGTTAACACAGGGATTTGAACATATGAAAATAATTCTGAGCTTATTATTCTACCCATGATATATCTGGATACAGTTGCCCGATGTACAAACAGAGATTTTTGTGCTCAGAAAACACTCTGTAACCAAGTTTTTTGGTTGATCTTTCATTCAGAATCCTCAAGAACTGTGTTTTATGTCTTTTTAAGTGGACTGGTCTTCCATCTGTCCTTTCTTCAGAAAAGATTATAAAAGAAAAGATACTAAAATAAGCAGAATAAAGTAGAATCCTCTGTCTTCACTCTTGGCTCAACCTCCTTTTTGTCTTTTTTGCACCTTAATTTTGGGTTCTCTGCTTGGCAGAAACCACCCTTTGAACATATCGAAAATAATTCTCAGTGTATCTCTCCCTTAGCAAGCCCTCTGTTCAGTTTTTACACCTTTGGGCTTGCCTCTGAGCCACCTGTGCTCTCCCTTGAGGAACCTTTCCCAATTCTCTTTAACCACCTCAATACCCCCCTTCCTGACCAGACCAATTTTCAGCTTTCAGCGCTCTCACACTTTGAATGACAATTACTCAGTCATCCAACACTGTATCCATATCAAACTTGCGTCCTTTTTTCCACACAAATAGAGCTTTCTTTTAGTGGTATTTAATCACTAGTGGGTTTTTTATTTTTTGTGCTATAAATAAAATAAAACGTAAATTTTGTGAAAAAAATGCCTTTTTCTTCGTTTTTGTCATAAATTTTTGCTAATTAGTAACTTTTCTTCATAAATTTTGGCCAAAATTTATACTGCTACATATCTTTGGTAAAAATAACCCACATTAGTATATATTATTTGGTCTTTGTGAAAGTTATAGAGTCTACAATCTATGGTGCCAATCACTGAAAATTGATCACTTCTGATCAGGCCTTCAGTACATCAGGTGTACCTAATTTCTTGAGACTCTAACTAGTCAGGAAAGTACAAATACCCCCCAAATGACCCCTTTTTACAAAGTAGACATCCCAAGGTATTACGTAAGTAGCATGGTGAGTTTTTTTAAGTTGTCATTTTTTCCCACAATTCTTTGCAAAATGAAGATTTTTTATTTTTTTTTATTTTTTTTTACTAAATTGTCATATTATCAGGTTATTTCTCACACACAGCATATGCATACAACAAATTACACCCCAAAATACATTCTGCTACTCTTCCCGAGTACGGCGATACCACATGTGTGAGACTTTTACACAGCTTGGCCACATACAGAGCACTAACATTGATGTAGTACCTTCAGACGTTCTATGAGCAAAAATTACGCATCTCATTTCTCAACCACCTATTACACTTTTGAAGACCCTGGAGTACCAGCACAATGGAATTTCCCATAAAATTACCCCATTTTGGAAAGCAAACACCCCAACGTATAATCTGTGAGGCATAATGAGTCTTTTGAACAGTTTATTTTTTTCCTGAAGTTTTTGGAATATGTGGAAAAAAATTAAAACGCATTTCTTTTTTACACAAAATTGTCAATTTATAAGATATTTCTACACATAACATGTATATAGCAAAAAATTACACCCCAAAATACATTTTGCCAATCCTCCCGAGTATGGCGATACCACATGTGTAGGACTTTTACACAGCCTGGCCACATAGAGAGGCCGAACATTGAAGTAGTACGTTCAGGCGTTCTAGGAGCATAAATGACACATCTCATTTCATTCCTACCCATCACACTTTTGAAGGTCCTGGACCACAGGACAGTGAAATTACCCACAAAATGACCCCATTTTGGAAAGTAAACACCCCAACGTATATTCTATGAGACATGGGCTGCAAATAGGTACTCGGGTACTCTGATGGCCTGGTGACAGGTACTCGGGTACTCTGATGGCCTGGTGACAGGTACTCGGGTACTCTGATGGCCTGGTGACAGGTACTCGGGTATTCTGATGGCCTGGTGACAGGTACTCGGGTACTCTGATGGCCTGGTGACAGGTACTCGGGTAATCTGATGGCCTGGTGACAGGTACTCGAGTACTCTGATGGCCTGGTGACAGGTACTCGGGTACTCTGATGGCCTGGTGACAGGTACTCGGGTACTCTGATGGCCTGGTGACAGGTACTCAGGTACTCTGATGGTCTGGTGACAAGTACTCAGGTACTCTGATGGCCTGGTGACAGGTACTCTGATGGTTTGGTGACTGGTATTTGGGTACTCTGAAGGGCGGTGACGGGTACTCATATGGACTGTGACAGGTACTCGGGTACTCAGATGAACTGTGACAGGTACTCAGATGGACTGTGACAGGTACTCAGATGGACTGGAACAGGTACTCGGGTACTCTGATGGCCTGGTGACAGGTACTCGGGTACTCTGATGGCCTGGTGACAGGTACTCGAGTACTCTGATGGCCTGGTGACAGGTACTCGGGTACTCTGATGGCCTGGTGACAGGTACTCGGGTACTCTGATGGCCTGGTGACAGGTACTCGGGTACTCTGATGGCCTGGTGACAAGTACTCAGGTACTCTGATGACCTGGTGACAAGTACTCAGGTACTCTGATGGCCCGGTGACAAGTACTCAGGTACTCTGATGGCCTGGTGACAGGTACTCTGATGGTTTGGTGACTGGTATTTGGGTACTCTGAAGGGCGGTGACAGGTACTCATATGGACTGTGACAGGTACTCGGGTACTCAGATGGACTGTGACAGGTACTCTGGTACACAGATGGACTGGAACAGGTACTCTGGTACTCAGATGGGCTGTGACAGGTACTCGGTACTCTAATGGACTGTGACGGGTACTCTAATGGACTGTGACAGGTACTCGGGTACCCTGATGGACTGTGACAGGTACTCGGGTACCCTGATGGGCCGTGACAGGTACTCGGGTACCCTGATGGGCCGTGACAGGTACTCGGGTACCCTGATGGGCCGTGACAGGTACTCGGTACCCTGATGGGCCGTGAGAGGTACTCGGGTACCCTGATGTGCCGTGACAGGTACTCGGGTACTCTGATGTGCCGTGACAGGTACTCGGGTACTCTGATGTGCCGTGACAGGTACTCGGGTACTCTGATGGGTCGGGACAGGTACTCGGGTACTCTGATGGGCTGGGACAGGTACTCGGGTACTCAGATGAACTGTGACAGGTACTCGGGTACTCTGATGGGCTGGGACAGGTACTCGGGTACTCTGATGGGCTGGGACAGGTACTCGGGTACTCTGATGGGCTGGGACAGGTACTCGGGTACTCAGATGGGCTGGGACAGGTACTCGGGTACTCAGATGGGCTGGGACAGGTACTCGGGTACTCTGATGGGCTGGAACAGGTACTCGGGTACTCTGATGGGCTGGGACAGGTACTCGGGTACTCTGATGGGCTGTGACAGGTACTCAAATACTCTGATGGACTGTGACAGGTACTCTGATAGACTGTGATTGACAGGTACTATGAGGGGTGGTGACAGGTCCTCTTTATTGGGGGGGCAATCAGTATGTTTGGTGTACACTGTATGCGGTAACGAGATGTTACGGCAATCTCCTCCTCACACACGATCGGTGTGTGAGGAGGAGAACCCGGTAACATCCCGTTACCGCGGTTTGTTTACATTTTAGTGATCGGCTGTGAAAGGATCACAGCCGATCACGTGGGTAAACAGCCGGCCAATGGCTGTTTACCAGCGTCGGTGATGAGCAGTGTTCCCGGGGAACACGCCGCCACCGACGTGCACGCGCAGCGCGCTCGCGATCGCGCGCATGCGCCGTGCAGGTTCGGGGTGTGACCATCTGTGATCGGCCGTGACTTCATCACGGCCGATCACGTGGTAAACAGCCACAACGAATGGCTGTTCACCCCCTTCGGTGGCGAGCGGCGTCTCCGTGACACGCCGCCACCAAAGAAACAGGGATGCGCGCACGATCGCGCGCATCCCTGTTTAAACGGGAGGCCGTCATATGACGGCCTCCCGCCACAATAGGTGCGCCGCCTGGCCGTCATTTGACGGCCGGCGGTCAGCTACTAGTTAACCACTTGCCAACCAACTCACGCAGATATACGGTGGCAGATTAGAACTGTTGCGTGAACCGCTGTACCCCTACGGCAGCTCCATAAAGAGCCATAGAAGACTCGTGCGCCCGCTGCATGGTGGGGGACCCAATGTGGGCGCGATCACCGCCAACCACCCGTGATCGTGGGCACGAGAGCCATAACAGAGATTTGCGTGTGTACTAAGTAGGTACAGCGATCTGGCTCCTCCTCTAGTCAGTCACATCCCCTCACAGTTAGAAACACACCTAGAGAACACACTTAACCCCTTGATCGCCCCCTAGTATTAACCCCTTCCCTGCTATTGACATTTATACAGTAATCTGTGCATTTTTATAGCACTGATCGCTGTATAAATGTCAGTGATCCCAAAAAAGTGTCAAAAGTGTCTGATCTGTGTGCCACGATGTCGCAAACCCACTAAAAATTGCAGATCACCGCCATTGCTAGTATAATTCCATGCCATAAATCTATTCCCTACATTGCTGACGCTATAATTTTTGCACAACCCAATCAATATACGCTTATTGTGATTTTTTTTCTTTTTTTTAACAAAAATATGTAGAAGAATACAAATTGGCCTAAACTGATGAAGATTTTTTTTTAATTGGGATATTTATTATAGCAAAAAGTAAAAAATATCGTTTTTTTTTTTTTCTAAATTGTTGCTCTTTTTTGTTTATAGCGCAAAAAAATAAAAATGGTAGAGGTGAGTAAATACCACCAAAAGAAAGCTCTATTTGTGGGGGGAAAAAATACGTAAATTTTGTTTGCATACAATGTCACACGACCGCGCAAGTTGTCAGTTAACCACTTAAGGGCCGAGCCTCTTTCTAAGATGTTAAAAACATTTTTTTTTGCTGGAAAATTACTTAGAACCCCCAAACATTATATATATTTTTTTCTAACACCCTAGATAATAAAATGACGACCATTGCAATACTTTTTGTAACACCATATTTGCGCAGCGGTCTTACAAGCGCACTTTTTTGGGAAAAAATTAACTTTTTTAAATTAAAAAAATAATACACTGAAGTTAGCCCAATTTTTTTTGATATTGTGAAAGATGATGTTACGCCGACTAAAGTGATACCCAACATGTCACACTTCAAAGTTGGGCCCGCTCGTGAAACTTTTACCCCTAAAAATCTCTATAGGCGATGTTTAAAAATTCTACAGGTTGCATGTTTACAGAGGAGGTCTAGGACTAGAATTATTGCTCTCGCTCTAACGATCGCTGCGATACCTCACATGTGAGGTTTGAACACTGTTTTCATATGCGGAAGTTACTCACGTATGTGTTCGCTTCTGCACGCGAACTCAGCATATCATTTTGTACACTGTTCTTTAAAAAAAAATAAAAATAATAATTGTGTCACTTTTATTCCTACTACAAAGAATGCAAACATCCCTTGTAATAGAAAAAAGCATGACAGGACCTCTTAAGTATGAGATCTGGGGTCAAAAAGACATCCGCCGCTATCCGCAGCTCTCCTGTGTTTTTCTCTGTCCTTCTCCCCCCTGCCCTCCCTGCCTGTCAGCTTTCACTAGCGCTGCTCTGCTCCTCTTCCTGCTGCTTCAAAACTATGTGGTTCAGTTGATTTGCCTCAGGGGCCTACTATCCTTTTATTAATCCCCCTCCAGCATTGCTTTGAGCTCTTTTCACAAATTTATTGGAAACTTTTGGGCCAGTCTATCATCATGTCTAAAACTCCTGCCGTTATAGTTCCACCACTTTGTCCCCTAGTTATATCTTCCTGTCCTAACATGTACAAGTCCAAACCTTGGTGGTGATAGCTCCAGCTATCCTGATGGTTTAGTTAACCTATATATGTGGGGTCCTTGATGGCGCAGTCCTGTTGCCTGTTATTGCCTACCCTGCTGTACTGTACGCTAAGACATGGAATTTGCAGGTAAGTCAGAATTCCCCCTTTCATTTGAAAAATACACATTTGACAGCCCCAAATTTTTAAATGCGGTTTCCAGGTAAAGAAAATGCATAGGATTGCAGGACTACTATATAAGGTGAATCTTCTGCCGAACTGTTGACTTTGAAGCGTATATACAGTACATGTTTTTAACAAGCAATAAGTAAGCTTTTAAACAATCCCTCACTGAGTTCTGTAACTGTTACTTCAGATCATGTTATTCATTTGTAGCCTTTTTTTATTGTTTATATTCTGTAAAGGGACTAAAGGATTACAAGAGAATAGATTTATGGTCTGATAGTAGATGTGCTTTTCTTATTGCAGGCCTTGGTGAACTGGGATCCTGTAGACAAGACAGTGCTTGCCAATGAGCAGGTGGATGAACATGGTTGTTCTTGGCGCTCTGGAGCAAAGGTGGAGCAAAAGTATCTGAAGCAGTGGTTCCTTAAGACTACGGTTTTTGCAAAGGTATGACGCATCACCACAAAAATTGAAATTACTTAGAAAGCTTCTGATTATAGTGGACTAGGCAAAAGTGAACTTCTCATAGTAAAATGCAAGATAATCTAACACAACTAGGTGATTGCTGTTACTGTAGTGCAGGGATATGCAATTAGCGGACCTCCAGCTGTTGCAAAACTACAAGTCTCATCATGCCACTGCCTCTGGGTGTCATGCTTTTGGCTGTCAGAGTCTTGCTATGCCTCATGGGACTTGTAGTTCTGCAACAGCTGGAGGTCCGCTAATTGTATATCCCTGCTGTAGTGTAACTGTACCTGTTGTGTACAACAGCTTACTGTGATTTTTGTCTACGTTTTTTCCTAAAAGAAACCCAAACTAAGAAAATATATATATAAAAAAAAAAAAGGCATCTCCTGCTGAGCTCTCCTTCTGAAGATGTTAGTTGTCTGATTGGCATTTTCATCCAATGACTTTCCAATGCTGTCTGAGTTACTGACCTTAAACAAGTTCTGACTTCACTCTGGCTTTTTAATCTACAGTGGATATAAAAAGTCTACACACCCCTGTTAAAATGTCAGGTTTCCGTGATGTAAAAATAATGAGACAAAGATAAATCATTTCAAAACTTTCCCACCTTTAATGTGACCTATAAACTGTACAACTCAGTTGAACAACAAACTGAAATCTTTTAGTTGGAGGGAAGTAGAAATAAAAAACTAAAATAATATGGTTGCATAAGTGTGTACACCCTTAAACTAATACTTGGTTGAAGCACCGTTTGATTTTATTGCAGCACTCAGTCTTTTTGGGTATGAGTTTATCAGCATGGAACATCTTGACTTGCCAATATGTGCCCACTCTTCTTTGCAAAAACACTTCAAATCTATCCGATTGCAAGGGCATCTCCTGTGCACAGTCCTCTTCAGATCACCCGTAAGATTTTCAATCGGATTCAGGTCTGAGCTCTGGCTGTGCCATTCCAAAACTTTCATCTTTTGGTGAAGCCATTCCTTTGTTGATTTGGATGTATGCTTTGGGTCATTGTCATGCTGAAAGATGAAGTTCCTCTTCATGTTCAGCTTTCTAGCAGAAGCCTGGGGGATTTGTGCCAATATTGACTGATAATTGGAACTGTTCATAATTCCCTCTACATTGACTAAGGCCCCTGTTCCAGCTAAAGAAAAAGAGCCACAAAGCATGATGTTCTTTTGATGATGTGCAGTGTTATTTTTGCACCAACCATATCTTTTGGAATTATGGCCAAAAAAAATCAACCTTGGTTTCTTCAGACCATAACACATTTTCCCACATCCTTTTGGCGATTTCATGTGTTTTTGCAAAATTTAACTGGGCTTGGATATTTTTCTTCATAAGAAAAGGCTTCCGTCTTGCCACTCTACCCCATAGCCTAGGCCAGGGATGGCGAACCTTGGCACCCCAGATGTCTTGGAACTACATTTCCCATGATGCTCATGCACTCTGCCATGTAGGTGAGCATCATGGGAAATGTAGTTGCAAAACATCTGGGGTGCCAAGGTTCACCATCACTGGCCTAGACATATGAAGAATATGGGAGATTGTTGTCACATGTACCACAGAGCCAGTACCTGCCAGATATTTCTGCAGCTCCTTTAATGTTCCTGTAGGCCTCTTGGCAGCCTCCCTGACCAGTTTTCTTCTTGTCCTTTATCAATTTTGGAGGGGCGTCCAGTTCTTGGTAATGTCAGGCCGCGTACACACGCGGGGACTGTTCGCTCAACTTTGTCCGTCAAACAGTTTCAGCAAACAGTCCGCTCAAAATTAGCATGGACGGACTTGCCCACACACGACGAACGAACAGTTTGCTGAAACCGTGCGCGATGACGTGAACGGCACGTACGACGGGACGGAAAATACGACGTCCTATACACTGCATTACAACTTTCGGCGTGTAAATCCTTTCTGAGCATGCGCGGAACTTAGTTTGACGAACAAGCCTACACACGAGGGGACTGTTCGCTGAAACCAAGTTTCAGCGGACAGTTTTTCGGAATTTCCGAAAAACTTTGTTCAGCAGACTGTTCGCTGAAACTGTCTGCTGAAAGCCCACACACGGGCGGACTGTCCGCCGAAACACTGTTCAGCGGACAAAGTTGGGCGAACAGTCCCCGCGTGTGTACGCGGCCTCACTGTTGTGCCATATTTTCTCCACTTGATGATGACTGTCTTCACTGTATTCCATGGTATATCTAATGCCTTGGAAATTCTTTTGTACTCTTTTGCTGACTAATACCTTTTAACAATGAGATCCCTCTGATGCTTTGGAAGCT
Source organism: Lithobates pipiens (assembly GCF_037356315.1). NCBI lineage: Eukaryota > Metazoa > Chordata > Amphibia > Anura > Ranidae > Lithobates > Lithobates pipiens. The sequence continues at coordinate 188,799,872 of NW_027507764.1, forward strand.
CTCTGCGGATCATGGCTTTTACTGTAGGATGCGACTAAGAAAATGTCAGGAAAGACCTACTAGAACAGCTGAACTTTATTTGGTGTTAATCAGAGGCACTTTAAATGATGGCAGGTGTGTACTGACTCCTATTTAACATGAGTTATTATGTGATTGCTTAATTCTGAATACAGCTACATCCCCAGTTCTAAGAGGTTGTACACACTTAAGCCTCATACACACTATCTGATTTTCTGCAGATTTTTTCCTTCATTTACCAAAACCGTGTAATATGAGGTCAAACCTTTAGGAGTTTCAATTTGTATGCAATCAGGCAGGCCCTTCTACTACATGGTTTTGGTAAATCTGAAGAATCAAAAAAATCAGAAAAATCAGCAGAAAATCTGATAGTGTGTATGGGGCTTTATGCAACCAAATTATTATTTTTTTTTTGTTTTTACTCCCCCCCCCCCCCCCCATTTTTTTTTTTTCAATTGAGTTGTACAGTTTATTGTTCACATTAAAGGTACAAAATGTTCTGAAATGATTTATCTTTGTCTTGTTTTTTTTCATCACAGAAAACTGACATTTTAATAGCGGTGTGTAGACTTTTTATATCCGTATATGCTCATTCAGTCAATAGCTCAGAAAGATTTAAGACTAGAAACATGAAAATAGCAAAGACAGCCTATGTGGTGGCACATGGATGGGGATTTGAACTTTTTTTCAATTTAGGTGCAAAAAAGTTAATTAAGCGAACATTTTATGTACTTTCACACGCAATTTTTTTCTGTTTGAATGAATTTACAGTATATGCATTCTGACATTTTAATTTATAATTTTTCATATTGAGCACTTCCCTAACTTTTGGGTATTATGTATATCGTAATTTGAGTGTAAAGAGTATTCACAGATTTTACATACCTTGTATGTTCAGCATTGTAGGTGTAAGAAGTTTTGACCTTGGATTTTAAATTCGCTCATTGTAGGTGTGTTCATTTATAAAAAAAAAAAAAAAAAATGGAGCACAGGAAGTTCTGGATGTCAATCATAGCTACATGTTCTTATACACCAGGGATATGCAATTACCGGGCCTCCAGCTGTTGCAGAACTACAAGTCCTATGAGGCATAGCAAGACTCTGACAGCCACAAGCATGACACTCAGAGACAGAGGCACGTAGTGGGACTTGTAGTTTTGCAACAGCTGGAGGTCCTCTAATTGCATATCCCTGATATACACTATTAAATTAACTTTGGTTTAGCGATCAACATTAAAATATATGTATAACCAAAACTTTTTCTAGGTTTAGATACAATAGGGAAGGATTAGAGTCACTGTCAGCTTTTATTGCTGTCTGTGTCCCTGCTTAATATATTTACCCTGTCTGTTTTTTTTGGGGTGACCATTGTCGTCAAAACAGAAAGTGAGGGAAAATCCAAAATTTTGTGATCACCAGAACTAGAATTGAGGCTAATCTGATATAAGATGTCATTTCTTACACTTTATAGAGCTTTTCTCCCACTTCCTGTTGAGTCTTTTGGACAGGAGGCGAAGAAAAATCTCCCTAGAGGAACAGACAGCAAAAATATACTGACAGAGGTTTTAACCCTTTTCTACTGTACTAAAAAAAAATCTTTGTCTATACATACATTTACACTTCTAATACCTGGATAAATAAATGTTTGCATGGAAATTGAAAATAAAAATGCCTAAGAGGTCCATCAAATCTAAAATGAAGTATAAATGTGTATACAGCACAGAGTAATTGACATAAAAAAATCAGTGGCTGGTTAGTGCGATCGCTTAATGTAAATTGCTCTGTGTAGAGCCTTTTTAACCACTTGCCGACCAGCGCACGACGATGTACGTCGACAGAATGTCACGGGCAGGCAAATGGGCGTACATGTACATCCCTTTAAATTTGCCGCCCTGCCATCGGGTGCGCGCCGCCGGCGGCGCGCTCCCGCGCTGGTCGGGACCCCCGTGAGTCCGGTCGCGGGACCCGCGGACTCGATCGCCGCGGGCATACCCACGATCGTCTCATGGAGCGGCCAAATGAAGAAATGCCGTTGTAAACAGCATTTCTCCATTCTGCCTAGCAACTAGTGACGCTGATCTCTGCTCCATGTGATTGGAGCAGAGATCAGTGTTCACTAAATGAAAGCCCAACCCCCCCACAGTTAGTAACACACCCCTAGGAACACTTAACCCCTACACTGCCACCCACTGGTTAACTCCTTCACTGCCAGTGTCATTTACACAGGAATCACTGCATTTATATAGCAGTGATTACTGTATAAATGACAATGGTCCCAAAAATGTCCGATGGGTCCCCCACAATGTCGCAGTCACAATAAAAATCGCTGATCACCGCCATTACTAGTAAAAAAAAAATAATAATAAATTATTAATAAAAATGCGATAAAACTATCCCTATTTTGTAAACGCTATAACTTTTGCGCAAACCAATCAATAATCGCTTATTGCGATTTTTTTCTACCAAAAATATGTAGAAGAATACGTATCGGCCTAAACTGAGGGAAAAAAATGTTTTTTTATATATTTTTGGGGGATATTTATTATAACAAAAAGTAAAAAATAATGCGTTTTTTTCAAAATTGTCGCTCTATTTTTGTTTATAGCGCAAAAAATAAAAACTGCAGGGGTGATCAAATACCACCAAAAGAAAGCTCTATTTGTGAGAAAAAAAGGACGTCAATTTTGTTTGGGAGCCACGTCGCACAACCACGCAATTGTCAGTTAAAGCGACACAGTGCCGAATCGCAAAAAGTGGTCTGGTCTTTGACCAGCAAATTGGTCCGGTCTGAAAGTGGTTAAAGTGACAAGAGATAGTTTAATCCCTATGTTCCTCTTGAAGGGGTGGTGTGGTTCGGATCAGTCACTGCCAGATGGGCACCTACTAATACTTTTTAAGGGAACAGATTGCCCCATTGGGCTTCCCTTGGTCCAGATGTGGCACCTGCTCTCTGTGACTGAGTTTGTGATCCTCCCCTCTCTCTCCTCAAACCAAGTATTTTGTTACTCTGGTACTGTCTTTTTGCCTGTATATATCACTAATCACTATCCCCTGAAGAAGCCTGTTGGCGAAACGCATAGAGATCCTCACCAGTGATTACTGATTCCTGTATCTGGCCCTGTAGATGGAAGACTTCTGCTGTTATCACCTTCTTATGTAACATAAGTATATGGGGTGGATGTACACAGGTCTCAGTTTATGCAGATATTCATTGTGTATATAGATGGAAACTGCAATGTTTACAGGCAAATACATTTCGCATATGTTTTTATGGAATTCATTTTAACTGATCAATGTTGCCAATAAACTTTTGTATATTTTTTTACTTTTGACGTACTCGTTTCTTTGATTTTGGTATTATGGATGGCAACCACTCAGTCCTATACTTTTTCTTTCTCTTTTTTTCTAATCATACATTATGGATGTGGTACTATGGCGATCAAGTTATGTCTCAATATCTTTACTCTAATCCCCATGTTCCATATACTCCATATAATTGCACAAGCATATTTTTTTATTTCTAGTATTTATATTGGCTCAAAATATGTGTCAGCACTTTACAGTGTACAGTGCATAAAGTGCAAATACATAGATCCAGTCTTATCAATCCCTGCCCCCCGAAGTCCAAGAGCATGCCAGCTTTTGTGCAGAGGAATGCTAATTGTCTGCCAGTATTTTCTGATAACAGGCTGCATTTACCTTGCCATCAATTTTCACAAGATTCCCCGTGCCTTTAGAGCTTACACACCCCCGAAACATTAGTGAGCCACCACCATGCTTCACAGTGGGGATGTACACTATATTACCACAAATATTGGGACGCCTGTCCTAAACGCACATGAACTTTATAGGCATCCCAGTCCATATGGTTCAATATTGAGTTGGCCCACCCTTTGCAGCTGTATCAGCTTTATCTTTTCTGGGAAGGCTGTCCACAAGATTTAGCAGTGTGTCTATGGGAATGTTTGACCATTCTTCCAGAAGCGCATTGATGCGCTTCTGGAAGGCACTGATGTTGCAGAGAAGGCCTGGTTCGCAGTCTGTGCTCTAATTCATCCCAAAGTTGTTCTATCAGGTTGAGGTCAGGACTCTGTGCAGGCCAGTCATGTTCCTCCACCCCAAACTCGCTCATCCATGTCTTTATGGACCTTGCTTTGTGCAATGGTGCACAGTCATGTTGGAACAGGAAGGGGCCATCCCCAAACTGTTCCCACAAAGTTGGGAGCATGAAATTGTCCAAAATGTCTTGGTATGCTAACGCCTTAAGAGTTCCCTTCACTGAAACTAAGCGGCCAAGCGCAACCCCTGAAAAACAACCCCACACCATAATCCTCCCTCCACCAAATGATTTGGACCAGTGCACAAAAGCAAGGCCCATAAAGACATGGATGAGCGAGTTTGGGGTGGATGAACTTGACTGGCCTGTCTGAAGCTGTTATAGCTGTAAAGGATGGGCCCACTCAATATTGAACCCTACGGACTAAGACTGGGATACCGTTAAAGTTCATGTGTAAAGGCAGGCGTCCCAATACTTTTGGTAATATAGTTTATTTTCTTCTTATGGTTTTGATCATAAAGCTCTATTTTGGTCTTGTCACTCCAGAATACAGTGTGGCAGAAACTATGAGGCACGTCAAGTTGTTGTCCGGCATATTGTAACTGGGCTTTTTTGTGGCATTGGTGCAGTAAAGGCTTCTTTCTGGCAACTCGACCATGTTCATTTTTGGCCTGCCTTTATCTGTAGTGCTGCTCTAAGCAAAAAAGTAAGATGTATAATGCGGTGCTGGCATGAAATATCAACATCCAGTAGTGTGTAGTATGCTCTTCCAGTCAAGTATATGTTGTGAACATGTGTGAGATGGCCTCAGCCTTATACCACGCCACAAGCCACACCCTCTGACATGTTTCACCCCACCCACTGGGGGGCTTAAGCTGGCCAAGCATTTTACAATTTTCTTATTAAGTTTCCTTTGGATTCAACTATGTAGTGCAAGGGCCTGCCTAATTGCATACAAATTAACAGGGTTTAAGTTTGACCTTATATTATATGGTATTGGTAAATCTAAAGGAAAGTTGTACAAGAAAATTGTATAATGTATGGCCAGCCTTAGTTATAGACTGATTCTATTTCCCCATATCTTATCAATTCACATCACCAACTTAATAACTTGCACATGTTTATCTCCTCAACTTCACGGCCAGTGGTGCATAAGTTCTTCTGTCAAACGTCTAACCCAGGGGTAATACTACAAAGTAAAGTGCTAGTGCGCACAACCCAAAAAATAAAATCAAAAACTCGTATAAAAATATAATAGATGAATAAATACTAATACACTCCACTAGTGCTAATGAAAAGATCAGTAAGAGGAAGTAGCCAGCATAAAAAGTGATCTCAACACCAAACTGAAATAAATATAAAAAAATATATGCAGCGCTACCTCACTTCCTCAAAAAACTAAAATAACATGAAAAATGACGATAACCCTGATGCAGAGAAAACTGTGCAAATAAGCAAATATAAAACAATATAAAGTGATACCTGCAATATTAAACAAAATTCAGAATGCAATATAAATAAATAAACACTATAATACAGAATCAAAGTGCAGTGTAATCAATACAAATAATCAGTGCAGTACAGTGTCCAAATAGCAGCAATGTTCATAAAAGTGCAAAACGTGCAGATGGTTCATAAATCATACGAACAATCAGTGCAATATGAATTCCAAGATGCTTTAATCATATAATAAATCCATGCAGTGAAAAATAAAACTGCTCCAAACAAGCTGCTCGGAAAAAACTGTGACAGTCCACCATTTATTCAGTGCTTAGGCTTGTGCACCACCTATTTCCCCCAGCCTCTCACCTCCAGTAAAGACCATTAATGGCCAAATCCAGCGTAATGTGTGTCCCACTGGCTGCTTTCTCCTCTCCTCGTAATGTCAGCCCATCAATATATTAGGTCCACCAGATAAGCACCGGATAATAAAGAACACAAAAAGGGGGGGCTCCCATGTGTAGAACGTATTAAAAACACTTTATTACAAAAATATCCACACTTACAGTTATGTTAGCACACTTGCAAGATAGTAAACACAGGAACTTCCGGTCTCGGCCACGACCGGAAGTGACGATCGTGACACCTGGCTCCTCCCTGACCCCTTTGAAAAAGTCACGTGTCAGTGACGCAACGCGTCAGGGAGGAGCCAGGTGTCACGATCGTCACTTGCGGTCGCGGCCGAGACCGGAAGTTCCTGTGTTTACTATCTCGCAAGTGTTCTAACATAACTGTAAGTGTGGATATTTTTGTAATAAAGTGTTTTTAATACGTTCTACACATGGGAGCCCCCCCTTTTTGTGTTCTTTATTATCCGGTGCTTATCTGGTGGACCTAATATATTGATGGGCTGACATTACGAGGAGAGGAGAAAGCAGCCAGTGGGACACACATTACGCTGGATTTGGCCATTAATGGTCTTTACTGGAGGTGAGAGGCTGGGGGAAATAGGTGGTGCACAAGCCTAAGCACTGAATGATTGGTGGACTGTCACAGTTTTTTCCGAGCAGCTTGTTTGGAGCAGTTTTATTTTCCACTGCATGGATTTATTATATGATTAAAGCATCTTGGAATTCATATTGCACTGATTGTTCGTATGATTTATGAACCATCTGCACGTTTTGCACTTTTATGAACATTGCTGCTATTTGGACACTGTACTGCACTGATTATTTGTATTGATTACACTGCACTTTGATTCTGTATTATAGTGTTTATTTATTTATATTGCATTCTGAATTTTGTTTAATATTGCAGGTATCACTTTATATTGTTTTATATTTGCTTATTTGCACAGTTTTCTCTGCATCAGGGTTATCGTCATTTTTCATGTTATTTTAGTTTTTTGAGGAAGTGAGGTAGCGCTGCATATATTTTTTTATATTTAACCCAGGGGTAGGGAACCTTTTTGGCTGAGAGAGCCATGAATGCCACATAATTTAAAATTTAATTTCACGAGAGCCATACAATATGTTTAAAACAAAATTTTTTTTCTTCGATTAATCAACTTATTTCAATTATAACTGTAATATCCACGTCATCTCCCCCACTGTAATATCCACATTTCCCCTATGATTGTCTGCTTGCTTATCACTACACAGGCAGGCAGATCCACGAGCAGTTGAGGCGGGTGATGATGACATCAGTGCGCCACTCACCTAGGCCACCGCCGGGTGTACCAAGATGGCTGCAGCTCTGGAGCTAGGCCAAAGCTACGGCCTTTCCTATGGGCCCAATCCACAGATTGGCACACCACGCAATCCACGGATTGAGAGGTGAGAGCCAGATGCAGCCATAAAAAGAGCCACATCTGTCTCGCGAGCCATAGGTTCCCTACCCCTGGTCTAACCTTTACCTCTATGACTAAGCCCCGGTGGGTGGGGCAACATGTCAGAGGGTCTGGCTTGTAGAGTTACGTAAGGCTGAGGCCATCTCACGCATGTTAACGCAGACTGGCGTGGGAGAGTGGTGATTTTTCTAAGTATACTACACACTACTAGTTGGTGATGTTTCATGCCGGAACCCCATTCCTGAGCACCCTCGGGACAATATATATCTTCCCTTTTTGCTTAGAGTGGTACTACAAATATAAGTAGATCATCCTGAAGATGTTTACAATTTAATGTCCACATTGCCCTTACATACTCACTAGGGTTATTGTGAGAGGAAGCCAGCTAGCCTATCAGTATGCTCTTTGATTATTTCGCCAAGGCTATGTCCCGCTGAGGATTGAACAAACCAATAGTGTCCTGTCAAAGTGTGTGTAATTTAGAGGGCTACAGGTAAACACATAAGAATTGCCTTTAAAATACATTTTGAGCTTTAGTGCCAGTGAGTCATCACCATTGGGCTATGCCGAAATGACATGAGCTTTGAACAAATAGCTTAATTTTCACAACTGCCTTTTTGATGTTTAATTCCTTCATTCCCCTGCCAGCCTCCACTGTGCCAAGCAATGAAGTACAAGATGGTCTTTGTATTAAAGTGAGCTGCAATCATACCTCAACGTTGTTTGCAACGCACAGATTACTACTTTTTTTTTTCTTATTTTGCTACAAATAACTAATTACCTGCAATTTTTTTGCTGTATTTCCTTAATAAGACACACATAGATAGGGTAGGAACTTCCAACAATATGATTCAAATCAGCAGCTTTGCATGTTTTAGCGACTTGGGCAGACATAAGCAGTTGCCATGGTGACTGGTTCTCCACATGTTAGTCTTTGATGCTAAATTTCCGTGTTTTTGAGGAGTCTTTGTGATTGTCAGCAATTGTGTTGCCCTGAGGAATACGGTACGATTTTTCCCAATATCAACTAGCTTTTGCAGCACAGGGCTAACATTTTAGCTCTGCTAAATAAATGTATTGATGTACACTATGGCTACATTTGTAGTTGTTACTGTTAGTATGATGATGTGTGTGAAGATGTTAATTCTGATTCATCTAATGATAGAAAAAGTTTACATTTTATTTGGAATATTTGGAACCTGTAGTTTCAGTTACTTTGACCACTTTACCTCAAAAATGCCTTCAAACTTGGGTGTTCAGGGTTTACTTTACATATATGACTGCTACACAAGACTTTTTGTAGTTTGCTACATTTCCAGTTATGTCTACACCCAGGTATGATCTTCTAAACCTGGCAAAAAAAATAAAAAAATAGCCATGGATTCCATATTATACCCCTTTGCCACCTAGTTGTGCAGAAACCTATTACAAACAAAGAAAAGGTCACAGTTGCTAAGACGATGGCAGAACTTGGTCCCTAAGATACACTATATTACCAAAAATATTGGGATGTCTGCCTTTACGCACACATGAACGTTAATGCCACCCTAGTCTTAGTCCGTAGGGTTCAATATTGTGTTGGCCCAACCTTTGCAGCTATAACAGCTTCCACTCTTTTGGGAAGGCTGTCGGCAAGATTTAGGAGTGTGTCTATGGGAATGTTTGACCACTCTTCCAGAAGTGCATTTGTGAGGTCAGGCACTGATGTTGGACAAGAAGGCCTGGCTGACAGTCTCCGCTGTAATTCTTCCCAAAGGTTTTCTGTCAGGTTGAGGTCAGGGCTCTGTGCAGGCCAGTCAAGTTCCTCCACCCCAAACTCGCTCATCCATGCCTTTATGGACCTTGCTTTGTGCACTGGTCCAAATAATTTGGTTGAGGAAGGATTATGGTTTGGGGTTGTTTTTCAGGAGTTGGGTTTGGCCCCTTAGTTTCAGTGAAGGGAACTCTTAGAGACCTTTCACACTGGAGCGTTTTGCAGGCGCTATAGTGTTAAAAATAGCGTCTGCAAAACGCCCTAAAGCAGCTGCTCCATTCACTCTAGTGTGAAAGACTGAGGACTTTCACACTGGAGCGGTGCGCTGGCAAGGTGTCAGAAAAAGTCCTGCCAGCAGCTTCTTTGGAGCGTCCACCACTGCTCCCCATTGAAATCAATGGGGCAACGCTGCGATACCACCGCAAAACGTCGTTCCGGTGGTGTTTTGCGGGTGGATTTAACCCCTTTTCGGCTGCTAGCGGGAGGTTAAAAATAGTGCTGCTAAAACGTCTGTAAAGCGGCACCAAAAATAGTGCAGCTTTACTGCTGACGCCTGGCAGCTCAGTGTGAAAGGGGTCTTAAGGCATCAGCATACCAAGACATTTTGAACAATTTCATGCTCCCAACTTTGTAGGAAGAGTTTGGGGATGGCCCCTTCCTGTTCCAAAATTACTGCGTACCAGTGCACAAAGCAAGGTCTATAAAGACATGGATGAGCCAGTTTGAGGTCAGGAAACTTGACTGACCTGCACAGAGTCCTGACCTGAACCCGATAGAACACCTTTTGGGGTGAATTAGAGTGGAGACTGTGAGCCAGGCCTTCTCGTACACATCAGTGCCTGACCTCACAAATGTGCTTCTGGAAGAAATATCAAAAATTCCCATAGACACAATCTTAAACCTTGTGGACAGCCTTCCCAGAATAGTTAAAGCTGTTATAGCTGAAGGGTGGGCCAACTCATTATTGAACCCTACGGACTAAGACTGGGGTGCCATTAAAGTTCATGTGCGTGTAAAGGCAGGTGTCCCAATACTCTTGGTAATATAGTGTATATGAAAACCAAAAAATAAATTTTTGCCCCTGGAACTTTCATGAGTTATAATAAAATTGATACCAAAATGTAAAAAAATACAAAATGTATTACCGTAACTGTTCAAATTAAAATCAAACATAAATTGATACAATTTGTGTATATAAAGATACAAAAAGACACAGTGTACATGTATTCCTGTTGAGTTACATATATACAAAATTACAAGGGTACTTAGGATTTAGATGAAAACATCTCTGGTCTACCCTAGCACCCTAACCTAATTTAAATCAGAAAACACCTTATTCAGGTTCCTACTTAAAGTATAACTAATTGCACATTTTTTATGGATTGTTTCGTACTCAAGTCCTTGTTTCAGAAAGGATTTTAAACAATTATTTCAGAATTTTTTTTAATTGTTTACAATGTAAATGTCCCCACACCACCACACAAGTAAACTAAGCTTTTAAGAGAAAGGTGATCACTTATGTGTCAGGGCTTCCCATTTAATAATCGATATATTACTTTGAACATGGTCTGTGTGTTTATTGGCTTGTGCCAGAAAGGCATGGGGTGCTCAGATGTCAGCTACATGTGATACATCTAGATGACACCCCTGCCCCAAGCTCTACACAGAGGCGGCTCTAGGTTCTAGGCTCTTTGTGAGGCCTTAGGCAAAACTTACACATGAGGCCCCAATCACGCCCATAATGGGAAAAAAATTCAAGCAATAAAAATGGCTGCAAAAAGATGCACAGATCTAGCAAACAGTTCATCTGCACCACTTCCAGGGCACCCTCCTCACCCATCAGACATATGCAGCCATTAAAACATCTGGGGCCCACCAAGGTGGCAACCCCTCTAAGAATTTCCTGTGTCTTGGGAGAATGGGGAGGAGATGTCACTGAGCCATTCCATATCCGCAGAGGAAGTAGAGCGGGGGGATCCCAGCACAGTGCAGGGGGAGCAAGAGTGGGGAGGGGAGACAGAGAGGAGAGGAGAGAGAGGGGAGGGGAAGAGAGAGATTGTGAGAGATAGAGGGTGGGAAAGAGAGAGAGGGGGAGGGGAGCAAGACATTGTGAGTGAGAGGGGGAGAGGGGGGTGAGAGAGGGGTAGATAAAGGGGGCACAAAAGGGGGAGAGAGTGGTGGAAAGAGGAGAGGAGGGGAGGGGGAGAGAGAGGGAGGAGAGAGAGGGGGAGGAGAGAAAGGGTGGGCAAGAGGGGGAAGAGGGAAGGGAGAGAGGGAGGGAGGGAGGAGAGGGAGGGAGGGAGGGAAGAGAGGAGAGAGGGAGGGAAGAGAGGAGAGAGGGAGGAAAGAGAGGAGAGAGGGAGGAAAGAGAGGAGAGAGGGAGGGAGGGAGGGAAGGGAGGAGAGAGGGAGGGAGGGAAGGGAGGAGAGAGGGAGGGAGGGAGGGAAGGGAGGAGAGAGGGTGGGGAGGAGAGACGGAGGGATGGAGAGGGAGGGAAGGGGGGATAAAAGGAGGGGAGGAGGAGAGAGGGAAGGAGGGGAGGAGGAGAGAGGGAAGGAGGGGAGGGAGGAAGGAAGGAAGGAAGGAAGGAAGGAAGGAAGGAAGGGAGGGAGGGAAGGGGAGGGAAGGGAGGGAGGGGGAGAGAGGGAAGGAAGGAGAGAGGGAAGGGAGGAGAAAGAGAAGGGAGGGAGGAGAGAGGGAGGAAAGGGAGGAGGAGAGAGGGAGGAAAGGGAGGGGGAATAGAGGGAAGGAAGAGGGAAGGAAAGAGGGAGGGAAGGTAGGAGAGAGGAAGGGGGGAAGGCAGGAGAGAGGAAGGGAGGGAAGGGAGGAGAGAGGAAGGGAGGAGAGAGGAAGGGAGGGAAGGGACAGAGAGAGGGAAGGGAGGGAAGGGACAGAGAGAGGGAAGGAAGGGAAGGGACAGAGAGAGGGAAGGAAGGGAAGGGACAGAGAGAGGGAAGGAAGGGAAGGGACAGAGAGAGGGAAGGAAGGGACAGAGAGAGGGAAGGAAGGGAGGGGAGAGGGAAGGAAGGGACAGAGAGAGGGAAGGAAGGGAGGGGAGAGAGGGAAGGAAGGGAGGGGAGAGAGGGAAGGAAGGGAGGGGAGAGAGGGAAGGAATGGGAGGGGAGAGAGGGAAGGAATGGAGGGGAGAGAGGGAAGGAATGGAGGGGAGAAGGAATGGAGGGGGAGAGAGGGAGGGAATGGAGGGGAGAGAGGGAGGGAATGGAGGGGGGAGAGGGAGGGAATGGAGGGGAGAGAGGGAGGGAAGGAAGGGAGAGAGGGAGGGAAGGAAGGGAGAGAGGGAGGAAGGAAGGGAGAGAGAGAGGGAAGGAAGGGAGAGAGAGAGGGAAGGAAGGGAGAGAGAGAGGGAGGGAAGGGAGAGAGAGGGAGGGAAGGGAAGGGACAGAGAGAGGGAAGGAAGGGACAGAGAGAGGGAAGGAAGGGAGGGGAGAGGGAAGGAAGGGGACAGAGAGAGGGAAGGAAGGGGGAGAGAGGGAAGGAAGGGAGGGAGAGAGGGAAGGAAGGGAGGGGGAGAGGGAAGGAATGGAGGGGAGAGAGAGGGAAGGAATGGAGGGGAGAAGGAATGGAGGGGAGAGAGGGAGGGAATGGAGGAGAGAGGGAGGGAAGGAGGGGAGAGAGGGAGGGAATGGAGGGGAGAGAGGGAGGGAAGGAAGGGAGAGAGGGAGGGAAGGAAGGGAGAGAGGGAGGGAAGGAAGGGAGAGAGAGGGAAGGAAGGGAAGGAAGGGAGAGAGAGAGGGAAGGAAGGGAGAGAGAGAGGGAAGGAAGGGAGAGAGAGAGGGAGGGAAGGGAGGAGAGAGGGGAGGGAAGGAAGGGAGAGAGAGAGGGAAGGAAGGGAGAGAGAGAGGGAGGGAAGGGAGAGAGAGGGAGGGAAGGAAGGGAGGGGAGAGAGGGAGGGAAGGAAGGGAGAGAGGGAGGGAAGGTAGATAGAGAGGGAAGGGAAGGGGAGGGAGGGAGAGAGGGAGGGAAGCGGAGGGAGAGAGGGAGGCAAGGGAGAGAGGGAAGGAAGGGAGAGTGGGAGGGAGAGAAGGGAGGGAAAGGAGAGAGAGAGGGGTGGGAAGGGGTAAGGGATAGGAGTGGGGTGAGAGAGGGGGAGGAGAGGGGGTAAGAGAAAGAGGGGGGAGGAGGGAGGGAGAGGGGGAGAGGGGTAAGAGAGAGGGGGAGGGAGTGAAAGATAGAGGGGGAGAGAGGGGGTAAGAGGGGGAAGTGAGAAAGTCAGATCTGTCCCTTTCTGTAGCCCTGGGGGGGCAAAGAGCAGGGAGAAGCTGTAGAGTGCTGGGGGGGGGGACCGGAGAGTGCTGGGGGGTGGGGACCGGAGAGTGCTGGGGGGTGGGGACCGGAGGGTGCTGGGGGGTGGGGACCGGAGGGTGCTGGGGGCCAGAGAATGCTGGGGGGCAGAGAGTGCTGGGGGCCAGAGAATGCTCGGGGTGGGGGGCGGAGAGTGCTGGGGGCCAGAGAATGCTCGGGGTGGGGGGCGGAGAGTTCTGGGGTCCAGAGAATGCTCGGGGTGGGGGGCGGAGAGTGCTGGGGGCCAGAGAATGCTCGGGGTGGGGGGCGGAGAGTGCTGGGGGCCAGAGAATGCTTGGGGTGGGGGGCAGAGAGTGCTGGGGGCCAGAGAGTACTGGGGGGTGGGGGGCAGAGAGTGCTGGGGGCCAGAGAGTGCTGGGGGTGGGGGGCAGAGAGTGCTGGGGGTGGGGGACGGGGAGTGCTGGGGGTGGGGGCCAGAGATTACTGGGGGTGGGGGCCAGAGATTACTGGGGGTGGGGGCAGAGAGTGCTGGGGGCCAGAGAGTGCTGGGGGGTGGGGGCCAGAGATTGCTGGGGGGTGGGGGACAGGGAGTGCTGGGGGCCAGGGAGTGCTGGGGGTGGGGGCAGAGAGTGCTGGGGGCCAGAGAGTGCTGGGGGGTGGGGGCCAGAGATTGCTGGGGGGTGGGGGGCAGGGAGTGCTGGGGGCCAGAGAGTACTGGGGGGTGGGGGGGGGAGAGTGCTGGGGGCCAGAGAGTGCTGGGGGGTGGGGGCCGGAGAGTGCTGGGGGTGGAGGGTGGAGAGTGCTGGGGGTGTGGGGTGGAGAGTGCTGGGGGTGTGGGGTGGAGAGTGTTGGGGGCCAGAGAGAGCCGCAGGGGGTGTAGGGTGGAGAGTGCTGGGGGCCAGATAGTGCTAAGGGTGGGGGGTGAAGAGTGCTGGGGGGGAGCTTGAGAGGGGAGGCAGAAAGAATTGGAGAGCAGGGGGTGCTAGCGAAATGGGGGTGGAGCCAGCGAGGACAAGAATGGGCTGGAGAGCAGGAGGGGAGGAGCCAGGGAGCAAAGGGAGGGGCTGAAGAGCAGGAGGCGTGGAGAAAGGGAGCACAAGAAGGGGCGGAGCCAGTGAGCACAAGGAGGGGCTGGAGAGCAGGAGGGGCGGAGCCAGGGAGCAAAGGGAGGGGGTGAAGAGCAGGATGCGTGGAGAAAGGGAGTACAAGAAGGGGCGGAGCCAGGGAGCACAAGGAGGGGCTGGAGAGCAGGAGGGGTGCAGCCAGTGAGCACACGGAGGGGCTGGAGAGCAGGAGGGGCGGGGCCAGGGAGCGCACGGAGGGGCGGAGCCAGGGAGAACACAGAGGGGCGGAGCCAGGGAGTACACAGAGGGGCCGGAGAGTACGGGGGATGCAGAAAAAGTTAGATAGGAGCGGTGGGGAGACTGCACATAGATAGTGGAATTGATTTTTCCATATTCCTCCATGCAACCGCTGAATGATCACCTCTCCTCCCTGCAGACATTCAGCGGCTGTATGGAGTAATATGGAAAAATCAATTCCACTATCTATGTGCAGTCTCCCCACCGCTCCTCCTATTCAGGCACACAGGGAAGGCTGCACGGCATGGGCACTCACCTTTCCTCTGGTCGGCAGCAAAAGAGTTCCTCCCTCTTCACACTCATGGTGGGACTATCCAGCTGGGTGGTTTTTCAGCAACCCCCCCCTTTCCAGAACCAAATAGGAGGCAGGTGCGGAGGAGAGGTCTGGTGAGCGGCACAAGAGAGAAGCTCAGGTGAGGGTCCCACATGGACATGCCGCCCTCATGCTGTCTGTCATCCAGCCACTGCGCCACCTAGAGGACTCTACTGTCCCGCTCCCCGCACTTGCTGCCACCGCATTGATCACAGGCAAATTCGTCGATTGCGAGGCCCTTGAGACTGTGGGGCCTTAGGAGACTGTGGGGCCTTAGGCAATCGCCTAATTTGCCTAATTAGAGAGCCGCCTCTGGCTCTACATTCCACTTAGTGGTCAAAAAAGAATATTCCTCAATTGGATCTGACTGTTTTTGTTCTCCTTTGTTCACTGGTCAAAAGAAAAGAAGATCCTTGCAGCCTGAGACATAAGGAAATAAGGCTTACCATGAACTATAATAAAAAAAGAGTGCATCAGTGTGTGCTGGCAAAATGGTCATTGTTGGAAGGGAAACCTTAAACTGCACAGAAGAGACATGAGTAGCTAAACATGTTAGAGTGAATAATTATTTAAAAACCTGGGTTTTGCTTGAATTGGCCAGTCATTTTATCTTTCTGCTAACTTTGAGCTAATAGGTCCCATGGGAACCTGGATATATCGCAAACAAGTTGGGTGACTGAATTATGAATAATTGTTTTTTTTGTATCTCTGTATTCAAATCGGTTAAACATGCATACAGAGTAATAGCATTTTATCTTGCATTGTAATAAAGTAGCGTTATTTATTAGGATTTTTTAACCTTATATGCCTGAAAATTGTTGTGCTGAATTTTTAGTATAAAGATGTCTGAATTGAGCCGTGATCACATCAAGTCATTGAAACCTTCAGGTCTAAATGATTGCAATCTTGAGGGGTAATGAAAAAGATCCTTCTGTTATTTTCTTTTACATCCATCCTCCATGCATCCAAACTGCTGCACGTAAAACTTCCGCTACTGTGGCGCAACAGGGCATGGGTACAATGTGGTTGTACTGTGACAACTGTATTAAAAATACACCGGTTAGCACATGGTCTTGTTCAAAATGATACAAACTTTTTGAGTATTACAAACTTCTAAAATGGAAGCAAAGTAGATAAAACTTTCCTCCCAGCACCAACATAGCATAAGGCTATGTTCATACCTGAGCAGTTTGTATATTGAGTCTACAAAATGCACAGCATTAAAGCCTCCTTGTTATAGTAATAACATAAAAAAGGTATTAAAAAATATATTGTTTTAATAAAAGTACCTAGGTTTGCACTTTTAGCACAAGGGGAGGATCAAGTCTTAGCCCTTGTACACACGGTCGGAGAATCCGTCGGAATGTGTCCTATCGGACCATGTCGTCGGATAATCCGACTGTGTGTGGTATGCATCAGACTTATTCCGTCGGACCCAATTTTCCAACATGTTGGAAATATTTCCCGACCAACTGGTTTGATCGGACATTCTCCGATTGTGTGTAGGGAATTTTGATCAGACCAAGTGCCACGCATGCTCAGATCAAATTCCTACATCAAAGCTATTGGCTACTAGCCTGAACCTAGTCCCATCGTAACGAAATTACGTCATCACGTTCTGAATGATCGGATTTTTCGACAACTTAGTCCGACCGTGTGTATGCAACAGTTTCGGACAAGATCCGACAGAAAAAATCTGACGGATTTGGTTGTCGAAATCTCCGACCCTGTGTACAGGGGCTTATACACACCTGTCCATTATCCAGAAAAATCTTGGCTGTGTGTCCGTTTCTCAAAATCTTACTTGTCAGGCCTGTACATTCGATACAATCTCCATTTGCACTTTTGAAAAGTCCTCCACACACTTACAAGTTATTTAGGACATACATAAATGAGTACTGTGTGATGCATATTGGGTTGTCAGGACGTTTGAGCAATTAATTAAGGTAGCCTGATCGATTTATTTAATCGATCAATGTATAGCAGTGCCTACAATATAAAAAAAAAATGAAAATAATTAAGCTGACCAATTAATTATTCCTGAGATTCGTTGTTCTATGCAGATATTCTGAAGCACAATACAATTGTGTGAAAGTATGGACTATGAAACAATAAAAATAAGTAAAGATTTATTTTACAATTAATCACTTAACAAACACCATTAACAGTTGTATTGATAGTGTAACACAGACTCTGAAATAAGATTCACAATGATTTCCCTCAATTTACCCTGCTAAAAAATAGGTGTATTCTAGAGTAAATCAAATAATTTTCTCTTGTAGATACCCTAATTTATTATAACTAAACTTGGCAGACAATAATCTGCATTTGACAGACTATACACGTTATTCCAGTGCAGTGATTAAAGAGAAGGGTCTGTTTGAGAATTATGTCAATATGGCTAAAATATAATGCTCTAATTAAAATATAATAATCTAGTTCCTAGGTGTTAGGGTATTATGAACGGAACATCAAATTAACCAGCAAAAACTATTACAATTGGAATATTAATTGAACAGACTAGTCTCATCAAATTATTGCAGAATGTTAGTCACCCTGCAAGTAGATGAAGTGGATCGCTTGTGATAAAAGGATAGGGCCTTAAAATGGCTGCCTACCAAACAGTAAAATTGTTTACCGATGGGTGGAGCCTGGCTTTTCAAATGGAGTCGATCTCTGATGAGCATCAATGGTAACTAGGGATGGTCATGAGTCTTCATACTCATCCTCCTAGCAAAAAAAAAAAAGTATTTCTAGGTGGATCATTTCATTAGATAAATTATCTTGTAAAAAGTTAAAGTAATATTTATTCCATTGTAATACAGCATTACATCAGTAATAAGGGTGCCTGGTTACCTTCAATTGTGTTAAAAAAATGTGTTTCAAGCAACATATATATATATATATATATATATATATATATATATATATATAATATATATATATATATATATATATATATATATACACTGTATATTATACTATATTGCAAGCAAACAATACATATATATATTTATATTATATTGCAAGCAACAACTAAGTATATATACACAGTATATTGCAACCAACAATTATATACACAGTAAATTGCAGCCAACAGTGCTGCTAGTTCATAAATAAATTAAATAACCAGTTTTATCTATTTTGTGGTGGCAGCACATTTTAAAAACAAATCTGCTTTCAGGCAGTCATTTTAGATTTAGTTCATACTGGTTTTGCATTGTTCTTTTACAGTATAATATGCTACAGGACTGCTGCAGCGACCAGCCCAAAAAATAAAATACCAGCCAGCTGTTTTTTTTTATTATTATTTTACTTTGTGATATATATCTATAAAAATAAAGTAGTGTAGAAGAGTGAATATCGGTCCCATCATGTGGTGTACAATCTCTCTTGGATCCTCATTCTTCTGACACCAATATCTGTATTCTACTGACTGTTCCCTTTTGCACTGGCTCCACTGAGACGTCAAGTACTATCTGCATGGAATTGTCCATCAAGACATGCTGTCAGAGCCCAGTATCGTTGAGGATGATGGCTTCAAAACTTTAGGGACTGAAGGTAAAACCTCATATGCTAGTCTTCTCTTAGGCAGCCATGAACAGAATTTTAAAAAATGTGGCAGCGTTACTGTTTAACTTCCAATATCTATTTTTTTCACAATTGACTGTATGCAATTTATTTTTCAGCATTTCCTTTTATAACAAAACAAATTGTTATTTTCTTTATTCTGAAAATACAGCATTCAAGTGCTGTAAGATATTACTAGCCAGCATTTACGCCTGAGCATATGTTCCTGGTGATTTTGAAACTTTTTTTTCTTTTCAGTGTGTTTTACAAGTGTTTTTCAGCCAGGGTTCACACTAGTGTGAATTGAATGCAGGTTTCGCCACATCCAATTCACATCACAGGAGATTGTGACCGGCTGTCTATGGAGCCGGTTAACACATCTCCATGGTGGCTTGTACAGGAGTCCTGTGTGTCTTTGGCTCGGTTTCAGGGCCAAATTCAGGCAAAAATTCAGCCCGATTAGTCCCTGAAACTGAGAACAGGGATGCACTGGACCCCTGCTGCGAGCCGCATCTGACATCGATGTGAACCCAGCCACAGGTGGTTGTTTCCTGTGCTGGGCAAGGGAAGGAGAGCACATTTAGAGCAGAAGGGGAGCTCAGGCACAAAATGCATGCATTGGGTGTTTATAGGTGCACCCCTTGAAATTTATGGGACCAATAATGTTTGAATATGCTAAAAAAATAAACAATGTACTTTTCTGAGCGTAGATCATACGAAGACTAAGTTTACAAACATGAGCAGGGACAATTAGAACGAGTGAGATTCTGCATGTTGAACTTACTCAGGCATAAGGAAATGAGCTAAAAAAAAAAAACATTCAAGTGTGTTTGGGGGATTACACTAAAATCCTCCGGTGTCCACTTAGGCCCCCATCTTAAGCTGGCAGTTAGCAATAAAGGAAAAACACAGAAGCAAAAAATGAAATTGATAATTATCTTTTATCAACTGCCATTTAGAAAGATTTCTTTAAAGTGTAAACTTACATTTGAAACATTTTGCAGCAGCAAAAAAAAAAAGTATTATGTGTTTGAAGTACACCTGTTACTACTTTTGAGATATGATCTAGAACTAAGGTTCAATATTTTTCTGCAGGGTGCACACACCCTTATCCACAGTGCAAATCTAGGCTTCAGCAACCTATTAGGAGGTGCTATACATTGTTTTATGGAAATGCGTATAGGGCCTTTCCAATTGCTTAGAGACATGCAAGAACTTAGAAACTGCAGAACACATGCTACTAGGTTTGTGGGCTTCGGGGGTATCCTGCAGTTCCATGCAAGCCTCTCCTGCACAGAGGCATTCAGATCCCAACTATTATTATGTTCTCAATACATTGTCAGTGCGGGGTGCTGTGCTCAGGGGGCAAGGTCATGACACCCTGCAGTCTTAGGGATGCTGGGTATCACTTAACTTGGAAGACTTAGGATTTCTTGTTTCAAAGAAGAGGTTCTACTGTACGTGGGGCAGATTCAGAATAAAGATGAGTTTTGCAGCCAGAGCTTCAGTATATCTTATATTTATCTTTTTTTTTTCAAATATTGTTTATTACACTTTTGCACAAGAAATATAAAAGGATATAACCAGCAAGAAAAAGCTTGGTAACAATGAGCATAGATATAATGACAAATAGCCAAGCTCTAGTGACTGAGAGTAAAATTAATTTTCCAAGGAGCAGACATGGTATTTATCTTTTTTAAAGGCATAATAGTTGCTTAGGTACTTATTACATTATGGCGTATTCCCAGCTGGCACTGCTTCTCTCCTCCTCTTGCTTCTCTGTTGTGTTTTGCTGGGTTCTGGGTTTAAATCCCACCAGGGACACAAAAGGCATGCAGTGTATATTGCCTACCTTTATTTGTGTTTCTTTTATTGAGTGCTCCAGTTTCTTCCCAAAAGCCAAAGTACACTTTAGTAGGTTTATAGTTATCAGACCAAATCACTAGTTTGTATATGAATGTTCTAGGGGTATTCGTTTTTGAGCTTCTCCTTGGATCAGAAATGAGTTTCAAAAGTAAACCTATTTTAGCCATTATAGACATGTCATATGTACAAGGATCATATCAATAATATATTATTACTGATTGGTTAAGGGGCTTATACAAGACTAGATGTCCAGAGCACCACATCCCCACTTACATCAGAAGTCAAGAGTCCCCCACCCTCCCTTGCAACACAGTGCACCACCCTTACCTTGTGCTATTGCTGGGAAGAAGCTGGGAGCAGAGCTGGGTAGCAGAAAGTGCAGGATACGGAGGAAGACTGGAGTTAGCTGCCAGAGTCTGCCAAATGTTGAGACCAGGGGAGGCGAAGGTGAGAGGGTGCTGTGGCTGCACAGAGAGGTACAGGATCTATAGGAGGAATTCTGTCTTCTCTGCTGCCAGTCGGTGAGTTGGGGGCAGAGGCAAGGCTCTCCATGGCTGCACGG
Source organism: Lithobates pipiens (assembly GCF_037356315.1). Classification (NCBI taxonomy): domain Eukaryota; kingdom Metazoa; phylum Chordata; class Amphibia; order Anura; family Ranidae; genus Lithobates; species Lithobates pipiens. The sequence goes on from NW_027507764.1 coordinate 188,820,924, forward strand.
AGAAGCGTAGGATCTATAGGGGAATTCTGTCATCCTCTCTGCTGCCAACTGCTGAGACAAGTGGGGGCAGAGATGAGGGGGATGCCAAAGCTTCAGGAGTGCGGGCCTTGTGTTTGACACATGTGCTCTAGACACTGTAATGCAGCAGGTGTGTTACTGGCTGGATCTCCAGGTGGGAAAAAAATGACTGCAGCCACCACATCTAATGATTGGTAAGCTGCAATATATTACGGTTTCCGTTTTGGGTTTAATACCACTTTAATGCATGATTATTATAATGTCCAATTGTACAATTACCTACTGTTGATTTGAACTTTGCAACAGTTTGACCTTATATATGGGTAGGTTTTTTTTCTAAATGTGAGGTATGTTCTAGCCACTAGTGGAAAGAGACTTCTATACAGACGATGTAGATGATGGAGTCATGAACTGTTAGCCATCAGTAGACGCAGTACAATTTAGAGCTCTTTAGAAAGCTTCTCTTTCAGTCCACTCAGCCTGTAAAATCTGTATGCTTAATTATACATTTCCCCGCTTTAAAAAAATGTGAAATATCCAAAGCGTGCCTGAACTCAAATCAAAAAACAAGCTAGCAACATTTCTTAGAAGCGCATAAAGTGACCTTATCTATGTTTTACCAGTTTGCAGCCTCTGATGCCTGCCTGGTTTATAATGCAGCCATAAAAATAGTTCAACTTAAAAAATAAAAAATGGTCTAAATCAAAAGTGAAAGATCTTTCTACCATCATTGCAGCTGCTCCCTCTGATATCTGGGCCGCACAGATCCTCCGTTTCAGCTACCAATTCTCTAAACTTTTTTCCAAGATTTAAACTGATAATTGTGCTCACGAGATTTCAATGTACATGTGTGGGAATGCTTTGTAAAGGTACTGCTAATAAGCTAATTGACAAGCAGCAACTATACATTTCTCATTTTATTTCATAGTAATGTGGCATATTGAAGGAGATCCATATGAGGTTCATTTAAAGCGGAGTTCCGGACACTTTTTTTTTTTTTATTGATCCTAGCATAATTAATTAAATAAAAAACTATTATACATTGTTAATAATGGATATTGCTAAGACAGTGGCGTACTAACTAGGGGGCGGGGGTGCGGTCCGCCCCAGGTGCCACACATTAGGGGGGTGTCAGGTGGCTCCCCTGTATGAAACAGTTAGAGGCTTGGTAGTGCAGCCAATGTGACATGCTGAGCAGGGAGAGGCAGACTGACCCATTGTCACAATGCTCTCACTCTCTGTTAAATTATAACAGCCCAGTGAGTGAGTACAACTCCCCCCCCCCCTCCACAGAGATGGAAGAGTCTGCCCCCTCTCTCCCCTGCGTGTCCCATCCATGCTCCGTGCAGCCCGTGTGCTGAGCTGTGCTGCGTCTGAAAGGAATGTGGGTGCGGGGACATTTAAACAGTGTGAGCAAGAACATCCAAGTAAGTTATCAGCACTGTCCCTGTGTCCAGACTCTGCCCTCTCTCTCCCAAATCTCATTCACTCCCCCTTTCCTCTGTTGTCCTCCAGAGTCTTCCCATCATGTTCCCATCATGTTCCCATCATGTTCCCATCATGTTCCCATCGTGTTCCCATCATGTTCCCATCATAGTCCCATCATATTCCCATCATGCTCCCCATCATGTTGCTTTACCAGGGTTTACACTAGTGTGTTCATAGACATTGCATGTGATTCGCACCGAATTGCTGTGCAAATCACATGCCATGTCTGTGTGATGCAAATTCAGCCATACAAACTGTGCGGCTGAAATCGCAATTGCACCAAAATGGTGAGGGACCCTTTTTTTGGTCTGCACTGGAATTGGATCGGATGGGTGTTTACACCTATACAATCGAATTCTTGCACCATTTCACAGTTCTCACTGCGATTTGCAAACCGGTCGGGGGATGTCATTAATTTTACATTGACACCCGTAGCAGCTTGCAAAGGGCAGCGTGAACAGCCAACAAGCAGCATGCAATGCAGGAATCTGCACTGGAATCTCGCTTCCTGCATCGCATATATGTGAACCAGAACTCAAGTAGGTTCACACTGATGCGCTGTGGTTCAGTTGCCTCAATTTTCACTACAGTCCCACACACTTCTATTGGGTTTCACATTTTTGCACCATTTTCTGAAAGCACGCCAAATGTCCTCTATACTGAATCTTTCAGAAAACACAGTAAAATTACACAAGCTATTAGACGTCTGTGGGACTGCAGCTAAAAATGAGGATTATATGCAGAAAAACTGCATATACCCCAGCACTGCGACAAACTCCAGGACACCAGTGTGAACCCAAAGGCTTCAGCGTGCTGTGTAATGTAAAGGGGTCCTGAAGTGCAGGGGGTTGTGTAATGTAAAGGGGTCCAGGAGGTGCAGAGGGTTTTGTAATGTAAAGGTGTCCTGAGTTGCAGGGGGTTGTGTAATGTAAAGGGGTCCACAGGTGCAGGGTGCTGTGTAATGTAAAGGGGTCCAGGAGGTGCAGAGGTTTTGTAATGTAAAGGTGTCCTGAGGTGCAGAGTGCTGTGTAATGTAAAGGGGCCCTGAGGTTCAGGGGGTTGTGTACTGTAAATGGGTCCAGAGGTGCAGGGTGCTGTGTAATGTAAAGGGGTCCAAAGGTGCAGAGGATTTTGTAATTTAAAGGTGTCCTGAGGTGCACAGTGCTGTGTAATTTAAAGGGGTCCAGAGGTGCAGGGGGCTGTGTAATGTAAAGGGGTCCACAGGTGCAGGGTGCTGTGTAATGTAAAGGGGTCCAGGAGGTGCAGAGGGTTTTGTAATGTAAAGGTGTCCTGAGGTGCAGGGTGCTGTGTAATGTAAAGGGGCCCTGAGGTTCAGGGGGTTGTGCAATGTAAAGGGGTCTAGAGATACAGGGGGTTGTGTAATGTAAAGGGGTCTAGAGGTGCAAGGGGTTGTGTAATGTAAAGAGGTCCATAGGTTCACCGGTTTTGTAATGTAAAGGGGTCCAGAGGTGTGTAATGTAAAGGGATCCAGGGCTGCGGGCGTCAGTGCAATGTAAAGGAGTCCAGTTGTGGAGAGGGGGTACAAAGTAGTGACAAAGAGATATTGGGGGATGCAGAGGTATGCAAGGGACAAAGTGCAGTGTTTTTACATTTTAAAGTGGGGGGGTGCCAGATATAGGAGTCGCCCCGGGTGCCGAATGCTCTAGTTACGCCCCTGTGCTACGATATAATTTTAACACACGGAAATGTGCAAAACCAAGTTTGTTTTGGCATTCTGAGCTCTGCCTTGTAATTAGCAGCAACATCGTCAGGCTGCTGTGTGCATTCTTTCAATTGGTCTATCTGATAGGCTTGATGAGCAGCCCAAAGGCCAACTGAAGGAGTGCCCACAACAGGGGTCCCTGTATAGGGGTCCACCCCCCCCCCCCCCCGACCCACTAGTAACGACCTCTCCTGCAGTCCTTTACCGCTCTTTCTGCTACCTCATCTGGCAAAAATACCTAATCCTCAGTTAGTGGACATGAGCACTGTCAGATGAAATAGGTAGTTCAATGCTATCTGACACTGCAAATTCTCCTGCCAGCTGTAATAGAGGAGCACTGACAAGGTGAGTATCCTAGGTCAGGAGGGCCTCCTTTACACACTTTTATACTCACTTATACTTACAATACTTTTATACTCACTGTGGGCTGTTTGATCCTGTCTTCTCTGACCCTCCCCGTCTTTTACTGTCCCTAATCCATCTGCTGATAGCACAGAGCCCTAGGAGGCACGCTGCACATGCTCAGTTTGATGTGTTTTGCTAAAAAAAAAAAAAAAACACAGGGCCAATCACTGTCCAGACAAATGGTCAGGAATCATTCAGCCTCATAGGACAGTCAGAGGAGAATGAAAACTCCTACAAGCTTTAACCAGTGCTCAGCCAGACACTGTTAGAAGTCACAAGACTGATATATACTGCTGATGAGAAAAAATATCTAGCAGTTTATATTTATTCATATTTATTCATATTCTGTCTACCGTGGGAGACCAGATATAGTGAATGCAGGGTCCTGGGTTTAGTAACACTTTAAATGGGAAAAAGAAAATCAGGAGTGCCGAGTAGTGTTGTCTGTTGCAACAGAAGAAGAAGCTGTGAGGGAGCACAAGGCATGGTGAAGTATGTTTTACAGAAGAAAATCAAAAATTCTCTCAGGGTTTTTATTTGCAGCAAACAGACTATCAAACAAATTTCTATATATAAAACTTTTATTGTACAAATATTAAAATCCAAAAAGGTTTTACAATATGAGCTCTGGTTGCATAAAATCTCAACACGACTCATCGATCATAATAACATGAAAAGTAGTCAGGTATACTCATGGCAAATTTAACCGTCCCCCGAAGAAGACTACAACTTGCTTGGTCGGAACACATTGTGGTGTTTGGGGCAGGATCTTTTACTGTAAAATTTGAGTATATAAACCTGCCCACTTTTCATGTTATTATGATCGATGGGTCATTGTAAGAATTTATGCAACCAGAGCCCATATTTTAAAACCTTTGTGGATTTTAATATTTGTACAATAAAACATTTTTGTATATCGAAAAGTGTTTGATATTCTGTTTGCTGCAAATAAAAACCCTGGGGGAATTTTTGATTTTCTTCTGTAGTACAATATTTGGGGTGTGCAGCTTTCTTATCTCCATGTGTTTCCCCATATTTCATGGTCAGTAATATTTAGGGGGATGTTATGGGGCTGATGGAGGTTTACAAGCCTTAGTATATACCAAGGGAAGAATGCTTACATGGCTGAGCTATTTAAGCACTTTGGGACCGCCCACCATTGTTTTGCATCAGTACTTTGAAGAGGAATATCATTGTTATGGCAGTCCGCTTCAAGATAAAATTGGTCTCTGTGGCGGATTCGCTGTGAAATCACTTTTATCGGCGGCGGGAGAGGAGCGATCAGATGTTGTCCCTTGTATGACATGGAGATGAGGGGAAGATGGCCAACCATCTCCATATTGCAGGGCTGAAGCGACGCAAAACATCACTTCTGTCCATAGCTCTTAAAGGGACTTTTTTTGTATTTTCGACAAATGAGAAATTTTTATTTTTTATATATATTTTTTTTTATTATTACATTTTAGTGTAAATATGAGATCTGAGGTCTTTTTGACCCCAGATCTCATATTTAAGAGGTCCTGTCATGCTTTATTTCTATTACAAAGGATGTTTACATTCCTTGTAATAGGAATAAAAGTGACACCATTTTTTAAAAGAACAATGTCAAAATAAAAGGTAAAATAAATAAGAAACAAAAAAAAATGTTAAACGTGCCCCGTCTCGACGAGCTCGCATGCAGAAGCGAACGCATACGTGAATACGGTATTCAAGACACACGTGAGCTATCGCCGCAATTGGTACAGTGAGAGCAATAATTCTAGCCCTAGACCTCCTCTGTAACTCAAAACAAGCAACCTGTAGAATTATTATTTTTTTTAATGGAGATTTTTAAGGGTAACATTTTGTCGCCATTCCACGAGCAGGTGCAATTTTGAAGCGTAACATGTTGGGTATCAATTTACTAGGCGTAACATTATCTTTCACAATACAAAAACAAATTGGGCTAACTTTACTGTTGTCTTGTTTTTTTATTCAAAAAAGTGTATTTTTTTCCCAAAAATGTGCGCTTGTAAGACCACTGCGCAAATACGGTGTGACAGAAAGTATTGCAACAGCCGCCATTTTATTCTCTAGGGTGTTAGAAAAATAAAATGTATAATGTTTGGGGATTCTAAGTAATCTTCTAGCAAAAAAAACTTTTTAACTTGTAAACAACAAATCTCAGAAAGAGGCTTGGTCCTTAAGTGGTTAAAGGGTGCCTTGAATGTGAAATAAATCTCCTAAATAAAAACAGCAGTGAAATGAGGCCGCTGGATGAAACCTCAATTTCTGTCCAAAGGAGCACGTTTGAAAATGCCATGTCTTAATTTGTACAATATGCATTAGGTAGTTCTTAATTTTTTTTTATTACAGGCAATGCAGGATGCCTTGGCTGATCTACCTGAATGGTACGGGGTAAAAGGCATGCAGGCTAACTGGATCGGTGACTGTATTGGCTGTTTCTTTGACCTCATGTTAAAGGTAATGCATCACTTTGGCTGCTCCCTTATATTAATAAAAATGTATAAAGATATGTTATATCTTATACATTAATACATTCTTATGTTATAAAGATATGATGTTCATGGTGCAGTAATCCATCAAAAAATCAGATTTGAATTTGCTGTTCACCAGCTATTTTAAATCATGCGTTACTGCATTTCACAGCATTATACCTCCATGCTTTCATTTATTGAAAAAGATTGAATTGTGAACATTTCCCACCACCCTTTATTTAAACTGTATTGCTGCAGCTCTTGACATTTCAGACTTGGCTGTGGATCTTTTCCATCACAACAGGAAACAGTAAGGAGAGTAGGACTGTGAAGTACAGCCTACTGAAGATCAAATGCTTTGGCAGAAAGATTGTTGTTGTCCTTAGCCTACAGGGAAACCTGCTCTTGTGCTGTCCTTGGGTGAAACAGCTAGAAGTATGCAATTCTTTATAATCCTGAGCATTATCTACCTTTTTTCCCTACTGCCCACATATCCAGGATGCAAGCATTGAGACAGTGGCACTACCTGGGACATGTCAGTCTCTTCTTATGCATTGATTTACGTCAATATTTCCACCAGCTGGCATTTATAATATAACTGAATAAAACTACAATAGGGAAAATTATTTGATCCCCTGCTGATTTTTTAAGTTTGCCCACTTACAAAAAAATGGAAAGTCTATCATTTTTATCATAGGTATTTTAAATGATAGGGACAAAATATGAACCAATAATCCAGAGAAAGCACATGATACAAATGTTATACCTTGAGTTGCAGTTCAGTGAGTAAAATAACTATATGATCCCCAAGCAAAACATTACTAAGTACTTGTTGGAGAAACCCTTGTTGGTAAGCACAGAAGTAAGATGTTTAGTGTAGTTGGTTACCAGGTTTGCAAACATCTTAGGAGGGAAATTTGGTCCATTCTTTACAGATCTCTAAATCCTTAAGGTTTCTTGGCTGTCGCTTGGCAACTTGAAGTTTCAGCTCCCATCATACATTTTCCATAGGATTAAGGTCTGGAGATTGGCTAGGCCACTCAATAACCTTAATGTGCTTCTTCTTGAGCCACTCCTTTGTTGCCTTGGTGGGAGGGTTTGGGTCATTATCATGCTGGAAGATCCATCCAGGACCCATCTTCAGTGTTCTGGCTGAGGGAACAAGGTTCTCATCTAAGGTTTGACAATACACTGCCCTGTCTATTGGCCCCTCAATGCAGCAAAGTTGGCCTGTACCTTTTTAGCAGAGAAACAGCCCCAAAACATAATGCTTCCACCTCCGTGCTTGACTGTAGGGATGGTGTTGCCAGGGTCATAGTCAGAATTTTTTTTCCCTCTAAACACATCAAGTCGAGTTGATGCCTAATAGCTCAATTTTGGTCTCATCTGATTCCAGCACTTTCTCCCAATCATTCTCTGAATCATTTAGATGTTCTTTGGCAAACTTCAGATAGCCCTGTATGTGTTCCTTCTTGGGGGGGGGGACTTGTGGACACTGCAGGATTTCAATCTTTGGTGGCGTATTGTGTTATCAATGGTTTGGTGACTGTGGTTTCCAACTGCCTTGCGTTAATTCACAAGCTCTTCCTGTGTAGTTCTGAGTTGATCCCCCACTTTTCTTATGCTCATCCTTACCCCATGAGGCAAAATCTTGCATAGGACTCCAGACCAAGGGCGATTAATGGTTATTTTGTATTTCTTCCATTTGCAAATTACCACTTAGCAGTTTTCTCCTTCTCACCAAGCTTGCTGATGGTCCTGTAGCCCATTCCAGCCTTGTGCAGATCTACTATCTTGTCCCTGACATCCTTTGACGGCTCTTTGGTTTTGCCCATGATGGTGAGGTTTGAATGGAAGAAAGAGATTCTGTGGATAGGTGTCTTTAATACACATAATGATTTGTCTTTAGGAGCACCTTAAATTGACAGGACTAATCTGTGTACCATATGTACATGAGCACATACTGTGGGAGCCAGAATTCTTGTTGGATGGTAGGGGATCAAATACTTATTTTACTCACTGAACTCAATTTATGACATTTGTATCATGTTTTTTTTCTGGATTTTTGTTTGATATCCTGTCTCTATTATTTAAAATACACCTATGATATAAATTATAGACCCTTAATTTCTTTGTAGGTGGGGAAACTTACAAAATCTGCAGGGGATCAAATAATTATTTTCCCCACTGTATATGCAGACAATAAATCTTCTTTACTAGATAATTTGAAGTAATAGGTATATGATGCAAAATGGGATCTTAAAGCAGAACCAAGTCTTAAAATGGAACTAAACAGTACATTCGAGGCATGCCGTGAAAGATAGACCTATTGATCACCAACAATACAGACCTGATCACAGATGTGGAAATTTTAGGAAACAGTGATCGCAGATCAATTAGTTTCAGTATAAATCACACAAATAGGAAACATAAGGGGAATACAAAGACACTGAATTTCAAAAGAGCCAACTTTCCTAAACTATGATCCTTTCCAGAAGATATTAATGGGATAAAATCTTAGGAACAAGGAACATGGAGTTAAATTAGGTATGCTTTAAGAACATATTAAAGGTATTAGCCAGTGCATCCCAATGGGAAATACATTTAAAAGAGCTAATATAAGTCCTGGGTGGCTCAACGCCAATGTAAAAATGCATATAAAAGCAAAGGAGGCCTTCAAAAAATACATGGCTGAGGTATCATCGTCAGCATTCCAACTTTACAAAGAATGCAACAAAAAATGTAAGGGTGCAATCAGGGTGGCTAAGATAGAACATGAAAGGCACATAGCGGAGGAGAGGAAAAAGAGATCATATTGGCCTCATAAACAATGTTTAACCACCTTCAGACCGGACCATTTTGCTGGTAAATGACCAGAGGTCTTTTTACAATTTGGCACTGCGCTGCTTTAACTGGTAATTGCGCGGTCATGCAATGTTGTACCCAAACAAAATTTGCGTCCTTTTCTTCCCACAAATAGAGCTTTCTTTTGATGGTATTTGATTGCCTCTGCGATTTTTATTTTTTGCGATATAAACGTAAAAAGACCGCAAATTTTGAAAAAAAATGATATTTTCTACTTTTTGTTATTAGAAAAATCCAATAAACTCAATTTTAGTCATACATTTAGGCCAAAATGTATTCAGCCACATGTCTTTGGTAAAAAAAAAGTCAATAATTGTATATTTATTGGTTTGCGCAAAAGTTGTCACATCTACAAACTAAGGTACGTTTTCTGGAATTTACGCAGCTTTTAGTTTACGACTGCCTATCTCAATTCTTGAGGTGCTAAAATGGCAGGGCAGTACAAAACCCCCCCAAATGACCCCATTTTGGAAAGTAGACACCCTAAGGAAATTGATAAGTGGCATGTTGAGCCCATTGAATATTTTATTTTTTTGCCTCAAGCGATTGAATAATGACAAAAAAATAATTTTTTTTTTTTTTTTTACACAAAGTTGTCACTAAATGATATATTGCTCACACATGCTATGGGCATATGTGAAATGACACCCCAAAATAAATTCTGCTGCTTCTCCTGAGTACGGGGATACCACATATGTGGGACTTTTTGGGAGCCTAGCCGCGTACGGGGCCCCGAAAGCCAAGAACCGCCTTCAGGTTTTCTAAGGGCGTAAATATTTGACTTCACTCCTCACTACCTATTACAGTTTTGAAGGCCATAAAATGCCAAGATGGCACAAAACCCCCACAAATGACCCCATTTTAGAAAGTAGACACCCCAAGCTATTTGCTGAGAGGCATTTTGAGTCCATGGAATATTTTATATTTTGCCACAAGTTGCGGGAAAATTACAAACTTAAATTTTTTTTTATTTTTTTTTCACAAAGTTGTCACTAAATGATATATTGCTCACACATGCTATGGGCATATGTGAAATGACACCCCAAAATAAATTCTGCTGCTTCTCCTGAGTACGGGGATACCACATATGTGGGACTTTTTGGGAGCCTAGCCGCGTACGGGGCCCCGAAAGCCAAGAACCGCCTTCAGGTTTTCTAAGGGCGTAAATATTTGACTTCACTCCTCACTACCTATTACAGTTTTGAAGGCCATAAAATGCCAAGATGGCACAAAACCCCCACAAATGACCCCATTTTAGAAAGTAGACACCCCAAGCTATTTGCTGAGAGGCATGTTGAGTCCATGGAATATTTTATATTTTGCCACAAGTTGCGGGAAAATTACAAACTTTTTTTTTTTTTTTTTTTTTAACAAAGTTGTCACTAAATGATATATTGCTCACGCATGCCATGGGCATATGTGAAATGACACCCCAAAATAAATTCTGCTGCTTCTCCTGAGTACGGGGATACCACATATGTGGGACTTTTTGGGAGCCTAGCCGCGTACGGGGCCCCGAAAACCAAGCACCGCCTTCAGGCTTTCTAAGGGCGTTACAGTTTTGAAGGCCATAAAATGCCAAGATGGCACAAACCCCCCCCCAAATGACCCCATTTTGGAAAGTAGACACCCCTAAATTTAGGGGTACACTAGTGAGACTAGGTAATAAATGGCGGGTGCCCTGAAACTATAAAAAAAATAACTAACCAACCAGCGTCACCTGTAACAGTTATATGGTGATCACTGGTGAAAGGGTTAACTAGGGGGCAATCAGGGGGCTTTATGCGGTAGTATATGGGGGTCCCTGGCGCTATAAAAAGCTGCGGCGAACCTAAATACCTACCTGCCTAACTAGCGTCACCTGTGACACTAATACAGTGATCAGAAAAACGATCGCTTATTAGGCTGGGTTCACACTGGAGCGATGCGGGAACGCCACGAATGCGCGGCGGGTTCCCGCATCACATGCCTCCCGACGGCAGTTCACACTGCCCTATGCGAACTGCTGGGAGTGTCAGTGAAATGTTAATGACAGTTCTCATAAACCGCTGCAATGTGAACCCAGCCTTAGTGACACTGGCGACGGGGGGTGATCACGGGGTTAAACCTTTATTGGGGAGGTTAGGGGGGTACCTTAGAACTAAAGGGGGCTAACCCCTAACTGCCCTAACAGTTATTACAGTCACAAATGACACCCGCCGGGTGATCAGGGGGTTAAACCTTTATTAGGTAATAAATGGCGGGTGCCCTGAAACTAAAGGGGGGCAATCAGGGGGCTTTATGCGGTAGTATATGGGGGTCCCTGGCGCTATAAAAAGCTGCGGCGAACCTAAATACCTACCTGCCTAACAAGCGTCACCTGTGACACTAATACAGCGATCAGAAAAACTATCGCTTATTAGGCTGGGTTCACACTGGAGCGATGCGGGAACGCCATGAATCCGCGGCGGGTTCCCGCATCGCATGCCTCCCGGCGGCAGTTCACACTGCCCCAAGGCGAACTGCTGGGAGTGTCAGTGAAATGTTAATGACACCCCCAGATCAGTTCGCATATCGCAGTGCGATCTGCAAACTCGGATCGCATGGTGTGAACACCCATGCGATCCGATTCTGCTGCGGGCCAAAAAAAGGGTCCCGTGCGAATTTGCGGCGGGTGCGACACGAATTCAGCCATACTATCTGTATGGCTGAACTCGAATCGCACAGAGATCGGATGTGATTTGCACTGCAGTGCGGTGCGAATCACATTCGTTCTCATAAACCGCTGCAATGTGAACCCAGCCTTAGTGACACTGGCGACGGGGGGTGATCACGGGGTTAAACCTTTATTGGGGGGGTTAGGGGGGCACATTAGAACTAAAGGGGGCTAACCCTAACTGCCCTAACAGTTACTACAGTCACAAATGACACCAATGCAAAAAAAAAAAAAAAAAGCTATTGGTGTCACTGTGACTGGGGGGGCAGGGGTAATTGGGGGGTAAAGGGGGGGTGTGAGTGTGCCTGGCATGTTCTACTGTATGTGGGGTGTGTTGGTGCAACTCACCGAACCTCTCTCCTCGGTGCCGGAACGAAAACTACCGACACAGAGGAGAGAATACATCACTTCCTCTCCTGTGTTTACATTACAGGAGAGGAAGTGATGTCACCGGACATTTTCATTCGCCGGGAGCGATCGAGAGGGGGTGGCCATGAATAAATGGCCGTCCCCTCGTCCGGGATCGCTCCCGAACGAATACCGACCGCCGCAGGCACCGGGCGGGGGCCCGATCGGGCCCCCGACCGGCGGGCAGGCAAGGACGTACATGTAAGCCCTTATACCTGCCCGTGCCATTCTGCCGACGTACATCGGCGTGCGGCGGTCGGCAAGTGGTTAAGAGAATCTGGTTACACAGGATGGAGAGATGGCGACCATAGGGATGAGTACATGGATTGAAAAATGGTTACAGGGGTGACTTCAGAGGGTAGTGATAAATGGAGAGTACTCTGAATAGTCTAGTGTGGAGAGTGGGGTCCCTCAGGGTTCTGTCCTAGGACCAATCCTCATTATTCATAAACGATCTGGAGGATGGGATAAACAGCTCAATCTCAGTATTTGAGGATGATACTAAGTTAAGCAGGGCAATAATTTCTCTGCAGGATGTGGAAACCTTGCAAGAAGAGCTAAACAAATTAATGTGGTGGGCAACTATTTGGCAAATGAGGTCTAATGTCGAAAAATTTAAAATAACGCATTTGGGTGGCAAAATATGAATGCAATCTACTCACTAGGGAGAGAACCTCTGGGGGAATCTAGGATGGAAAAGGACCTGGGGGTCCTAGTAGATGACAGGCTCAGCAATGGCATGCAATGCCAAGCTGCTGCAAGCAAAGCAAACAGAATGTTGGCATGCATTAAAAAGGGGATTAACTCCAGAGATAAAATGATAATTCTCCCACTCTACAAGACTCTGGTCCGGCCGCACCTGGAGTATGCCATCCAGTTCTGGGTACCAGTCCTCAAGACGGATGTGCTGGAACTGGAGACAGTCCAGAGAAGGGCAACAAAGCAAATAAAAGGACTGGAGGACATTGGTTATGAGGAAAGGTTACAAGCGCTTAACTTATTCTCTCTGGAGAAGAGATGCTTGAGAGGGGATATGATTTCAATTTACAAATACCGTACTGGTGACCCCACAATAGGGATAAAACTTTTCTCCGAAAGGGAATTTAAAAAGACACGTGGCCATTCACTGAAATTAGAAGAGAAGCGGTTTAACCTTAAACTGTAGCGGGTTCTTTACTGTAAGAGCGGTAAGGATGTGTAATTCTCTTCCACAGGCAGTGGTTTCAGCAGGGAGCATCGATAATTTAAAAAAACAATTAGATAGACACCTGAACGATCACAACATACGGGGATATACAATGTAATACTGACATATAATCATACACAGGCTTGTGTCTTTTTTCAACCTCACCTACTATGTAACTCTATAACTTCTACATGTGCTTATGCTGTCAACTGAACTTTTAAGCCGTCAAATGGCAGATTTCATAGCTGATCATGTGTAGCACCATGGCAACTGCAAATCAAACAAACAACTTCCTTGGCAGTAAATAACAGGAGTGTTTGGTTCTGCTTTAAAGCTGAATTAAACTTACCTCCCAAACAATCCCCCCCCCCCCCCAGAAGTTTCGGCACTCTTGACCGTTACAGGCACCACAATTTTCTCTTGGTTTTTCTTTTGGGTTCAGAATTGTTGGCTGCTTGACTCCATTTGGGTTTCTTAAAAATGCTGCCTGTTTAGCGCTCGATCACACTATACTTGAATGAAAACTGATAGGAAAACGGCTCAGATTTCACTTGCAGGGACGTCAGTAGTGATGGACGAACGTTTCGCCCGGCGGTCGTTTCGCGGCGAATTTCCGACTTTCGCCGTCCGCGGGTTCGAACGCCTTTTTCCGTCGTTCGCCCCGGCGGACTTACGTGTTTAATGTATACAAGAACTTTAACCTTTCGTGACACGTTTATCATGTGTTACAGGACAACCAATTGAGACATGACAGCTCATGGACACTTGGACATTCCCCCTAACCTATAAATACACCCGATCCGGTGGCCATTTTACATTCTTTCTTCTGTCACTGTAGGGAAAGGATCCTGTGTGGAGTAGGGACAGAGAAAACGCTAGCTATTTGGTACACAAAAGTTCTTTTCAGGACTGGTATAGGTGTTAGGTCAGCAGCCTGAGTTTCTTTTGTCAGTTTAGATAAAGGGACAGAGCGCTGTATGCTGCTATTTTAGGGACAGCTCAGCCAGATTAGTCTTTCTTCATCATCATCATCATCATCATCATCATTAGCTGTTACTATCAGGTCCACAAAAGAGCTATTCCAGCTAATCGTTCCAGCCTACTCTTTTTTGCCAATTTGTATAGGGACAGGCAGGAAGCAGTGTGTCAGGCAGTGAGGATAATTTTAAAGACTTGCTGTTACTATTAGTTCCACAAAGGTTCTTTTCAGGACTGGTATCAGTGGTACGGTAATAGGCTTGTACACGTATAATATTCTTTCTTCCAAATATAGAAAGAATATTATACTTGACTGCTGCCCTTCTGCTGCAGTCTGCTAATCATTCACAACTCACTTGTTCCACAAAGCTCTTTATCAGGACTGGTAACTTGGTCTGTCTAGGGTGCTACGGTACATAGGCTTGGGTGCGGTACAGTCTGCTGTTCTGTAAGGACCGCTATCGGTCCACAATACATAGGGTTGCCGTGCACTACTGCTGACCGCTGCCCTATACTGCAGCAGTCCTTCAGCGGTATAGGGACTGACGCACAGTCTGCTAAACACTAATACACAACCTGCTTGGTCCACAAAAGTTCTTATAAGGACTGGTAACTTGGTATAGGGTGCTACGGTACATAGGCCTGAGTGCGTTACAGTCTGCTGTTCTGTAAGGACCGCTATCGGTCCACAATACATAGGGTTGACGTGCACTACTGCTGACCGCTGCCCTATACTGCAGCAGTCCTTCAGCGGTATAGGGACTGACGCACAGTCTGCTAAACACTAACACACAACCTGCTTGGTCCACAAAAGTTTTTATAAGGACTGGTAACTTGGTATAGGGTGCTACGGTACATAGGCCTGAGTGCAGTACAGTCTGCTGTTCTGTAAGGACTGCTATCGGTCCACAATACATAGGGTTGCCGTGCACTACTGCTGACCGCTGCCCTATACTGCAGCAGTCCTTCAGCGGTATAGGGACTGACGCACAGTCTGCTAAACACTAATACACAACCTGCTTGGTCCACAAAAGTTCTTATAAGGACTGGTAACTTGGTATAGGGTGCTACGGTACATAGGCCTGAGTGCAGTACAGTCTGCTGTTCTGTAAGGACCGCTATCGGTCCACAATACATAGGGTTGCCGTGCACTACTGCTGACCGCTGCCCTATACTGCAGCAGTCCTTCATTGGTATAGGGACTGACGTACAGTCTGCTAATCACTAACACACAACCTGCTTGGTCCACAAAAGTTCTTATAAGGACTGGTAACTTGGTATAGGGTGCTACGGTACATAGGCCTGAGTGCGTTACAGTCTGCTGTTCTGTAAGGACCGCTATCGGTCCACAATACATAGGGTTGCCGTGCACTACTGCTGACCGCTGCCCTATACTGCAGCAGTCCTTCATTGGTATAGGGACTGACGTACAGTCTGCTAATCACTAACACACAACCTGCTTGGTCCACAAAAGTTCTTATAAGGACTGGTAACTTGGTATAGGGTGCTACGGTACATAGGCCTGAGTGCGTTACAGTCTGCTGTTCTGTAAGGACCGCTATCGGTCCACAATACATAGGGTTGCCGTGCACTACTGCTGACCGCTGCCCTATACTGCAGCAGTCCTTCAGCGGTATAGGGACTGACGCACAGTCTGCTAAACACTAACACACAACCTGCTTGGTCCACAAAAGTTTTTATAAGGACTGGTAACTTGGTATAGGGTGCTACGGTACATAGGCCTGAGTGCAGTACAGTCTGCTGTTCTGTAAGGACCGCTATCGGTCCACAATACATAGGGTTGACGTGCACTACTGCTGACCGCTGCCCTATACTGCAGCAGTCCTTCATTGGTATAGGGACTGACGTACAGTCTGCTAATCACTAACACACAACCTGCTTGGTCCACAAAAGTTCTTATAAGGACTGGTAACTTGGTATAGGGTGCTACGGTACATAGGCCTGAGTGCGTTACAGTCTGCTGTTCTGTAAGGACCGCTATCGGTCCACAATACATAGGGTTGCCGTGCACTACTGCTGACCGCTGCCCTATACTGCAGCAGTCCTTCAGCGGTATAGGGACTGACGCACAGTCTGCTAAACACTAACACACAACCTGCTTGGTCCACAAAAGTTTTTATAAGGACTGGTAACTTGGTATAGGGTGCTACGGTACATAGGCCTGAGTGCAGTACAGTCTGCTGTTCTGTAAGGACCGCTATCGGTCCACAATACATAGGGTTGACGTGCACTACTGCTGACCGCTGCCCTATACTGCAGCAGTCCTTCAGCGGTATAGGGACTAAGAGTTTTGTCACAGGGTGATTTAAAAAATGACAGGCAGAGGAAGAGGCAGGCCCTTCCGCAGGGGTGGTAGGGGTAGGGCAGGAGCAACAGCCTTGAGCCAAAGTGGGAAGTTGCAGAAGGTGCGTTCAATTACTTTAAAGGACGCACCAGACTTGGTTGAGTGGCTCACTCAGCCTTATTCTTCTGCACCCTCCTCATCCTCTCGATCTGCACCCTCTTCTTCACTCTCTGCTATGTGCACCCCCAAAGACACTACCACCAACAACACCACCACCACCACATACCTTCCGCTTGAGTGCAAATGGGGGCCTTCATGCTCCAGTGTTTTAATAGGGACCCCCGTATAAAAAGCATGAGGGTCAAGGACCAGTACTGGGTGGCAACGTACTTAGATCCCCGGTACAAACACAAAATGGCGGAAATGTTACCGCCGTCGCAGAGGGCTGTCAGAATGCAGCACTTCCAGGCCTTGCTTCGAGAAATGCTGCATTCTGCTTTTGCGTGCGCTGGCAGAGGAGCAATTCCCACTCCCAGAGAAGGATTTGCGGGTACCAATCCAACAGCGCCTGCAAGAAGAGGCCGGTTTGAAGATGTGTTGGTGACTTCGGATATGAGGTCATTCTTTCAGCCGACCCATCGACAGGTGTCATCCGGATCCAGCATCAGGGAACGCCTAGACCGTCAGGTGTCCGACTACATTGGGTTAACGGCCGATGTGGACGCTCTGAGGAGTGATGAACCCCTAGACTACTGGGTGGGCAGGCTTGACCTCTGGCCAGAGCTTGCCCAATTTGCAATCGAACTGTTGGCTTGCCCCTCATCCAGTGTCCTGTCCGAAAGGACGTTCAGCGCAGCAGGGGGGATTGTGACCGATAAGCGTACTCGCCTAGCTCACGACAGTGTTAACTACCTCACATTTCTAAAAATGAATGAGGCATGGATCTCGGAGGAATTCAACACATGTGATCAGTAGACCATGTATATGTCTATAAACAATTTTTGGAATCAAGCACACAGACCTTCTTAATTCATTTGGCTCACTTCCCTGACCCAAAAAAGCACACCGTACTATATGCCCCTACCCTCCTCTTTGAAGAGGTTGAGCGGTGTCATATTTCTACTGGGGCTGCTTATTATGAGGGGTTCCCACCATCCCTGTGCTGTGCTGACTTCCTCCTGGGTGTTCTTATTATGAGGGGCTCCCACCATCCCTGTGCTGTGCTGACTTCCTCCTGGGGGTTCTTATTATGAGGGGATCACACCATCCCTGTGCTGTGCTGACTTCCTCCTGGGGCTGCTTACGGTGCTGCTGTCAGCGCTGTATGTCACGGAGCTGCTGTCAGCGCTGTATGTCACGGAGCTGCTGTCAGCGCTGTATGTCACGGAGCTGCTGTCAGCGCTGTATGTCACGGAGCTGCTGTCAGCGCTGTATGTCACGGAGCTGCTGTCAGCGCTGTATGTCACGGAGCTGCTGTCAGCGCTGTATGTCACGGAGCTGCTGTCAGCGCTGTATGTCACGGAGCTGCTGTCAGCGCTGTATGTCACGGAGCTGCTGTCAGCGCTGTATGTCACGGTGCTGCTGTCAGCGCTGTATGTCACGGAGCTGCTGTCAGCGCTGTATGTCACGGAGCTGCTGTCAGTGCTGTATGTCACGGAGCTGCTGTCAGCGCTGTATGTCACGGAGCTGCTGTCAGCGCTGTATGTCACGGAGCTGCTGTCAGCGCTGTATGTCACGGTGCTGCTGTCAGCGCTGTATGTCACGGAGCTGCTGTCAGCGCTGTATGTCACGGAGCTGCTGTCAGCGCTGTATGTCACGGAGCTGCTGTCAGCGCTGTATGTCACGGAGCTGCTGTCAGCGCTGTATGTCACGGAGCTGCTGTCAGCGCTGTATGTCACGGTGCTGATGTCAGTGCTCTGTATTACGGTGCTGCTGTCAGTGCTCTGTATCTCCTGAACCCTCTTGTTTGCCTACCCTGGTCCCTGACCTTCCCTCTCCTCCATTGCCTTCATTAGCTCCATAGTCCTGAATTGTCAGAACAATTTCCCAAATAAAAAAAAAATGCTTGTAGTTATCGATCCCAAATTCACCTCATACATGTATTATGCTATTGTCCAGGTGGTGGGACTACGTGCTACCCCCTAATAATTACCCCGTGGCCGCAAATTCGACCTAAAGGTTTGCGAAATTCGCCTCCCATTGAAGTCAATGGAGCCCGCGGCGAACGGTCGTTTTCGCGAACGTTTGTGTCCGTTCGCGTTTCGCGTTCGCGAAACGTCCCGTCGGAAGTTCGTCCATCACTAGACGTCAGTTTACATTAGTTTTCATGCACGTTTCAGTGAGTTTTTATGTACGTTAACATCAGTTTTCATGTGCATTAGTTATGTGCCCTGTTGAGCCTAATGTTGATTTCATGTCAGTTTTTTTTCCATGCAGGAAACTGCATACTTGTTACAAATTCCTGTGCAGGAAAAATATGCATGTTGGGGTGTGAACAGGGCACATAGAGAACTGTTGTTTTCTTTGGTTCCTTGTAAAACGTGTGCAGAAAAACTGATGTCTCTGGACAATGGTGTGAACGAGCTCTCAATTTATATATTTTTTTCTCTGTAGAGTTTATTTCACTTTAACCCCAGTCCAGTTTAAAATTCAGTTTGTAAAAGGACAGTTGGAATCTGATTGGTTGCTGTTAATATTACCTCTACTTCTTCGTTCAACATTTTCACTGCATCGGTGAAAGGATGCCTTTAGGGCACAAGGTGTCTGTAGGTATTACATAATCAGGTAACAAACTTACATTCGTTATAATACCTTGTCCAGACGTCTTTTTCCACTGATACACCTGAACCAGAGTATGCACCTATTGGAAGAGTCTAACGTCTGAAATGACCATTCATGCTTAGAGAACCAATAGCAAGCAAAAGTGCCCAAAGGCTTTCATATTGTGCCTGCAATTCCAAACACCCTCTACTGCATTTGGCTAGATTTATGGTAAAACTTTCTGTTTCTTTCCATATTGCAGGTGGATAATGTGGAAACTGGAGAAGTTATTTCAGCGTATGCTTTCAACCCAGAAGCTATTTATGGGGCATCACACGTTGCAATATTACCAAGTCACAGATTGTTGCACGGGGGTAGCAGTGTGAGAGGAGTCCTGCAGGAGGCTTTCACAGCAGGCAAAGGTGAGAAAAGGAAAAAACAAAATCAACTACAGGGATCAGAGTTGGCAGTGGATCCTGACCATTGAAATAAGAAATTATTGTCAATATGTTGTATGCCGAGTTAGAGGTCAAAAATCTATTTGTTTCTGTGCCTCTGAAGATTATAAAAAATTGTTAAAATCTAGATGCAGTGTAACACATGTTGATGCCCTCCTGGGCTTTGTTGTAATATCTCTGATCTGCCCAGTGGCATAAATAATATGCGTGCCTCCATGCAGTTAAAATTGGATGTTCAGTTCATGCTCAGAATTATATATTATTGAGTCCCACTTGTAAAATTAATATGAAAAAAAAGAATCTTGAGCTGCCTATAGCAACTACAACCCCTATTCCAAAAAATTGGAAAATGTATCAAATTTTTAAACAGAGAAAAATCACCATTTTGAGAAAAAAATAAGATAATTTTGAAACTGATGGCAGCAAAACGTCTCAAAAAAGTTGGTACAGAGCAACAAAAAGCTGTCAGAGTTAGGTGGTACTAATAAAGCAGAGCTGGAAGAACATATTGCAACTACTGTATTTATTGGCCTTTAACACTCACTTTTTCACCACGAAAATTGGGTGCAAATAGCGCGTGCGTGTTATACGCCAATACCTCAGTTTTAGCTGCCTCGGAGGGGGTGGGACGAGCACCGTCAGATTACATACAGTGAGAATCTCCTGATTACTTGGCAGCCTCTGTAATAGGAAGTCCCGTCTCCTGGGCTGCCAGTGGACCACTGTACTGTCTATCATAAGAGATTCTCAAGGTATGTAATCTGTCGGCGCTCATCTAACCCCCTCCTAGTCCCCTTTAGGCTGCAGATGGGCATCGATCAGGCTGCACTGATGGCAATGGTGAGGTTGCTGCATTGATGGCAGTGGCGAGGCTGCCGCATTGATGGCAATGGCGAGGTTGCTGCATTTATGGCAATGGCGGAGCTGCTGCATTGATGGCAATGGCGAGGCTGCTGAATTGATGGCAATGGCGAGGCTGCTGCATTGATGGCAATTGCAAGGCTGCTGCATTGATGGCAATGGGGAGGTTGCATTGATGGCACTTGTGAGGCTGCAGGTGGGCATTGATCAGGCTACATTGATGGCAATGGTGAGGCTGCAGATGGGCACTGACCCTTATTTTGCTTCAGAGTTCCTTATTTCAAATTTAAGTTTTTTTCCTGAAACTTCCCTCTAAAAATAAATGTGTGTGGTATACACTGATAAATATGGTAATTAGGTTAATTGGCAACAAATGTACTTTCTGCTATAAAACATCGAATAAAAAATCAAATTTCTTCATCAATTTAGGCCAATATGTATTCTGCTACATATTTTTGGTAAAAAAAATCCCAATAAGCGTATATTGATTGGTTTTCCCAAAAGTTATAGCGTCTACAATATATGAGATATTTTTATGCCATTTTTATTTATTTATTTTACTAGTAATGGCAGCGATCAGCAGTTTTTAGCGGGACTGCGACATTGCGGTGGACAAATCAGACACCTGACACTTTTTTTGGGAACCAGTGACATTATTACAGTAATTGGGGCTAAAAATATGCACTCTTACTGTACTAATGACACTGGCAGGGAAGGGGTTAACACCAGGGGCACTCAAAGGGTTAAGTGTAGGGGATGCTTTCTAACTGTGTGGGGGATGGACTCACTGGATGAACACAGAGATCTGTGTTGCTGCTTAGCAGGAACACAAGATCACAGAGTTCATCCCTGTCAGGGCAGCGGTCTGCCTTGTTTATATTGGCAGACCTCTGTTCTACCTCTCTGGGGAGCGATCCCGGGTGGCCGGCGGACATTGCTGATTGGCTCCCCCTCTGGCCAATAAGCGCACGTCTCCACTGGCTATTGCATGAAATAATGTACAAGTATGTCATTTCACGCAATAGAGTCGACCTGCCGCAGTATTTGTATTGTGGCTGGTCGGCAAGTGGTTAACTATATCATCATCTACAGTACATAATACCTTATCTGCACGCAAGCACAAAGCCAAAACACAGTATCGGATGCCTGTGATCTTCAGGCTCTCAGATGGCACTGCATTAAAAACAGATATGATTCTGTAATGGACATCACTGCATGGGCTCAGGAATTCTTCCAAAAATCTCAGTCTGTGAACACAGTTCGTTGTGCCACCCAATAATGCAAGGTAAAAAAGAAGACCTATCATCTGTACATGCTCCAGAAACGCCGTTGTCTTCTCTCTGCTAAAGCTTAAAGAGGAAGTAAACCCTGGTGGGTTTTACTTCCTCTTTATTTCCCTGCAAAGGTAAAGCATAATCTCATCGCATAGTAGCCCATTATGTGTCACTTACCTGAAACCGAAGCTTGCAATGTCTCTGTTGTCCCCACTAGCAGGGAGCGTCCATCTTTTCCCCTCTTCCTTCCAGGGCCATGAACTCCAGCTCTGTGACTGGCCGGAGTCGCATGCGCTCGGGAGCCACCAATCACAGCATCACCCCATTGGAAATGGCAGGATGTGCCCTTTCTAAAGTGTACATGTGCCATAGTCATAGGCGCTCGGCTTTTTAATAAATTTCTCCTAAACCGTGGAGGTTTAGGATATATTTCAAGCACCTGCAGGTAAGCCTTAATATAGGCTTACCTGCAGGTAAAAGTGGTTGTACAGGGTGTACAACCACTTTACGTAAAATGTTCTGTTGCAGAGTGGAAAATTCTTCTGTGATAAGACAAATCAAAATTTTACATTTTTTTTTAGCAACTGTGGGTGCTGTGTCCCCTAGACTAAAGAGGAGAGGGGCTTTTTGGCTTATCGGCACTCAGGTTATGCTTTAATAAAATTGTTAAATAGATAATGCATAAGGGAGGAATCCTGCTATAGCTAGTAAGCATGTAAAGATGTTGCATTGGCATGTGATAAACCTATGTATGTTTCATTTTTCTCTTTGTGTTGTGAACACAGATTGCCTCACTCGCGTATCTGCAATAAATTTATTTACTAAGCAAGAGCTACCAATCATCATCTCTGAAAAAAATGAATTTGAGGGTTATTTAGACAGTAAAATTGGTAAGTTAAAGTTTAAAAAATTAACTTAAGATATATATATTTTTTCATTTCCATTACTACTTGTCTCTTACAATTAGGTATGTTTTTGTCTCTAAATACAAGCACTGGAAACAGCAGAGGGTCTAAGTTCATTTCCCACAAGGAACATTATATCTATGTGTATTTATATGGCTTTATTTGCAAAGGGGTTCCTCAAGATGTCCTAGTTTTCTACCACAGCCTACAAACATAGTGGTACATGGTAACCATCATCCACTCAAATGTGACTCTTAAGTCCCATCATTCAGCCCGTGTGTAAGGCAGCCGGCCCGACAGAAGCCAGCCGAATGTCTAGCTTCTGTCGAAGGGCATGATAGAAAAAGGTCTGCCAATCGGCATCCGATCAGTGCGCACAGCCGTTCTGTCAGAACACAAAAGCTCAGCTGGGAGATCACTGTACTAACATCAGATAGTTAGTACAGCAGCTCCTCTTGAGCTCCTCCAGTTTTTTTTTTCTCAATTTAGGCTGCTGGGTTGAACGGAAATGTATTAGGCTTTACATCATCAGCTCTTTTGTAGGCAGGGAATCATGACCAGCCTTTATACTGAATACAGAATAACTCCAAAAATAAATCGCTCTCTCAGAAAAGAGAGGATTTAGAAATAAGCAACACATTAAAGACTTGAAGGCCATTATTAAATAAGGCAGAGAGCAGTATTAAAATGTAACCCCTACAAAGCAATAGGCACACAGCTCTGTGGTTCTGACTGCCATATACTGATAAATAACTATTATGGGCAACTCTACTTTACTGCAGTTTACACTATAGAGTTTATTTTATAAATATAATTTTATAGTAAAAACAACGAAAAATTGACTGTAGCTCTTAGCAGCTGTTCAGGTGATAAATGAAGATGCAAAGTCATTCTTTTGTCCTAATTGTGCCCATAGTGCATTAACCTGTACCATGTCACTGCTGGTCAGAATAAGGATCAAGAATTGATTATGACAAGCACTGTTAGAGGAGATATCTCAGATATGATTTTTCTTTGTTCAGCTGGAAATTGAATATTGTATGCTGTAGAAACTCAGAGTTTTGTATTGATAGGTATTCCAAGCACAAACTTGGAAGATGGCATCTTGGCAGACAAGTTGGGTTTGACTTATACAACGGTTACCGAAAATCTTAGCGATGGCACTGAGAGAATAATAAACTCAGCAAGGGTAAGTCTGGTACTTTGGGAACATCGTTTGCTAACAGTATGCAATGGGAGTTGTTTTTTGTAATTATTTGCATTTGGCCTTGTTATCTCTGCATGGTAACTATAGCACAGCATACAAGTCGGTCTGAACTGTGCTCAGTTTCTTTGCTACAGTAAAACTGGTGTTGTTTTCTTGGGTAGTCGGAAAGCACGACTGAAGTGGGGGGTAGTCCATGCATTTTGAAAATGAATAGAAATACAATGACAGCTGGGTCATGGACAGGTTTGTTGACTATGAAATCTCGTGTTCACACGATTAGAAACCACACTGATTAATTCCCGATCTTTAATGTGCACGGTGCGCACTGCTAGCTGTCAAATGTGGATCATAGAGTAACTTCCTCTCAACTCATAGTTTATCTACAGTTTGCAGTGGAGGTAAAAAAAATGTTAATTAAATGTGACCTCTTTTACTTTGTGTAAAAATTAAAAAATCATCTCTTTTTGGCAATTCAGATGTGGCTGCATTTTTTTTTGGTTTCAGGATTGTTTTCCTATATTTTCTCCTTAATGATCCTGCGAATAAGCAGGGCAAACACACAGATTTCTCTGTCCACAGTAAACCACACAGATGGTTGGATGGTTCTCCCACTGCAAAGTTGTATTCTGACAGCCGGCACCAGCAGCTGTCAGACTATCCAAACAGTTCCTGAATCTGATTGGGTGTAGGTTTTATTTGCCTGACATTTTTTCTCCCAGCTACTTTGAATTTGAAGTTGAAGTATTGTATGTGAGGCAGAAGGGCAAATTTTGCTTTGTGTTTGGCCGGCTTTAAGGTAACAGAACAAAATTGTCATTCTATAACTGTGGAAAAGATGCAGTGTCGCCCTAGGATAAGAAGTTTGTTAAGACTACAGTACACCCCCCCCCCTCTTCTTTTTCCAATAACATGGGGAGTGTGCTATAGTACACAGGGAAAACTGTGAACAGGGCTAATTGATAAGAGTGCAGTTCAGGCAGAGAGCACAGGAATTATCAGCTTTTTTGTGCCTATCAAACAGAACAAAAAAATTTCAATGGTATATTTAACCTGTTCCTGCCAGCTTTATGCCTATACATGGCCTCTGCGTGGGTGGGCTTAAATGTTAGGCGCCTGCATACATGCATCCATGAGGAACTGCTTTTCAATGTTGAGAACATGCTACCAACACAGTAACTGAGATGGCATAGGCAGCTCCAACTGCATACTTGCGATCATAAGCTTTTGATCATGTGATTGATATGACAACCAATCACAGCAGTCACAAGATCTGAAAGCCTGCATCCGCCACCCAGCATTTAAATCCGCTGAAAGGGCCAGGAGCAGCAGTGGCAAGGGGTTAACAGACCAAAAGCAAGTAAATAATTGAAGTTCATTGCTATGGTTTACGGGGTCTGTCCGGAAGTATCCAGCCATGTATTATGAAAGAAAAGAGACATTTATTTAAGCAGATGCACGATACAAGAAATATTGTATATTGGACATTGACTCCTCCGCCCCCTTCAAAGATACAACTTCCTCTGGGATGGCTGGGCCTTCACTTCTGGACTATAGCCGCAGACCCATGGTTTATCTCCAGTTTGACCTTCTTGAGGAAATTTGATTCTATGGTTTCGGCTTGAAGCAAGTCTTAAGCGACTGCAGCTCAATGTTCCTGCAAGATTCTGCATCAAAATCTCCGACACTGTCATTTTCCCCAAATCAGCTTCTAGTTCTCGTTCTATTCGTCGAACATAGTTGATTGAAGCCCATACATGTTCAACATTCTCAGGTGTTTTGCTTGTTGCAAGCCTTCCAGGACGTAGATCACTTTCAACAGATTCTCGACCATCTTTGAAACATTTGTGCCACACTTTTATTTGTGCTGCACTCGTTGCACTGTCCCCCTAAGCCTTCTGAATCATCTGAATAGTTTCCATGGACCAATATTCAGGCCTTTGATGCAGATTCGTTGCTCTGCTCGCCCAGTGACTTTAAATCCGACGGCCACACAGTAACCATGCTTCTTATTCAATGGCGTTTAGCTCCTCCACTGACTTGTATAGTGAAGTCGTCATTATTCACACATGCGCATTTCAGTCCACAGTCCTTGACTGCCATGCTGCATCGATGTCGTGCAAACTGTTCTTGTTATATTAACAATGAACATTTCTCTTTCGTTCATTGACGGACACAGCACCTTTAATCTTGACCTTAGGGTTATATTGCCACCTTCAGGAGAGGACTAGGCAGAAAACAGCAAAACTGCACAGTACTGCCCAGGGGGCAGTCCTACTGGCTATAACCCCTCACTCTGCTTCCAGCAGCTCAGTTTTTTTCTGCCTAGTGTAGGAGAAGGACCTGGCTCCCAGTGGGGACCATTGGTCCTGTGAATTTTTTCTGCTTTTTGATTCCTGTGATCTGCAATCAACAGCTGGGCTGGGTGACGGCCTTGATAATATAGATCCTGGTAGTCTTCCCAGCCTGGCTATCGAACGTGAGCAGACCTTAACTATGCACTGGGTTTGGCCACGACATGCCCCGTCTGATCCAGGGGCAGCCGATGAGCTATATGCTCCGGGGCACACATATGACCAGGCTACTGCTGTCCGTGTCACAGTGTGCCATGGCTGACAGCCACCCCGTACTGCTTGGGTGATGGGTCTGTCCCTGGAATGTGTCCAGCAGTCCCTGCAGGAGGGGTAAGTATGGTTTCACCTGTCTCAGTAGGATGGAGCAGCTGGGCATTCCCTGGGAGGTTGACTAGGGGGTCTCTCCCTCTCCCTTTCTTTATTTCCCTGTCCCTTTTCCTCCTCCCCATGCTATGGGCCACTGTGTGACTGGGCAAAGGGGGTGCTGTGCACGTACCTGGCCAGGGTCCTCTGGGGGGGGGCTGGGTCCTGGCAGGGGGCTGCGCTGGGCAGTTGGTGGTCCACTCGTCTCTTTCCCTGGTTTTAGGCCATGGTTGGGGTATCTGTGTGTATGCCATGTGGGTTAGCCGCCGTGCGAACCGCAGCCATTTCCTGTAGCCACAGACAGTTTTTCCTAATCGCCCATTTTCTCTGGTGGCACCTGTTCTACCTGTTTTAACGTTTCAGAGGATGACCATTCAGAAAAGTGAGGTTGACTCCGTGTCTGGGTCAGCGCAGGAAAAAGCGCTAGTAGGAGCACTTATCACAGCGGTGCGGGATACCCTAAAGATGGAGGATATGGCGGGGGCATCTACAGAGGTGTCAGTCCCTTTTGGGTCCCACAAGCCGGCCCACACTGCTAAGGTGTTTCCCCACCCCACCTAACTTATTTTGATACGTTTATTTACAAGGAGTGGGGAAGCCTGCAACGGGCCTTTTCGGTCCCGATGGCGGTGCGTTACCCCTTTGAGGAGAATTTCCTGAAAAAATTGACATTTCCTCCGATTTTCGACCCCCTAGTATCCAGGTTAAATAAGGTAACCACGATTCCGGGGGAAGGGACCCCTGCTTTCAAAGACCCTGCCCACAGAAGGACAGAGACGGTTGCCTGGTCCATGTTTATGGTGGGGGGGTCAGCATTGCGATCAGTGTTAGCCACGGCCCCCTGCCTGATTTGGCTAAGATGCTGGACTACGGATTGGATTTTCCCTTCCAGGGGAAGAGGCTATTTGGAGCCTCGCTGGATGACATTATTAAGAATGTTACTGGGGGAAAGTACTTTGCTCCCACAGTCCAGGAAGGGTAAGGAGCCACCCCGTAGGCGCCACTCACCCCTTCACATCTTTCTTTCTAAATCAGTGCCACCTGGGCTTTCCGACATCAAGTGTCCATTTCCCAGGTGTGTAAGGCGGCGACCTGGTCGTCCATTCACACTTTCACTAAATTTTACAAGGTTGATGTGTGCATATCTTCGGATGCCTGCTTCGGCCGCAAGGTTTTGCAGGCGGCTGTTTAAGGTTGCAACTCCTCCATTGAGGAGTTCTGGTTGTTTTGGGTGGAGTTTATTTTCTTGCTGTTCCCACCCCTCGTTTTTTGACACTGCTTGGGTACGTCCCTAAGGTCAAGATTAAAGGTGCTCTGTCCGTCAATAAACGAAAGAAAAAATAGGATTTTTGTACTTTTCTCTGAAGTTCATTGATGGACACAGCACCCACCCCTCCTATCTATGTTTGTACTGCTTTTTGACGAACTGAGCTGCTGGATGCAGAGTAAGGGGTTATAGCCAGTAGGACCACCCCCTGGGCGGTACTGTGCAGTTTTTCTGTTTTTACATGTTCTGCCTAGTCCTCTCCTGAAGGTGGCGATATAACCCTAAAATCAAGATGAAAGGTGCTGTGTCCGTCAATGAACTTCAGAGAAAAGGATTTTACGGTAAGTACAAAAATCCTATTTTTCTGGACAGACATGGAATATACACTATAATATATTCTTGACAAATACAAAGGCATTTCTTTTATTGACAGCCTATTTGTTGCAATGTGCCTCAGTGCACAAAATGCATGCAGTGCAGCACGTTGTGTTATAGTGGGCCCTGGATCAGGCTGTTCGCACTATTGCTTTATTGCCCAGTAAGCAGTGCCACTAAAAGCTGAAAAGCTAATCCAGGAAATATAAGAATAATCTTCTGGCTGTATTTCCATCCATTTATGGGCAGGATGGTGTACAGAACCTGGTTGTACAGAAGGTTCTACCGATTGACTTCTGTACAACCTCCCTATCAGATGTTTGCCACTCCATCAGTGCTGCTGGCTTTAGCTGGCAGCACTGATCAGTGTATTCTAACAGTGGGAAAGTCTCCCCAACGTCAAAATACAAGGACTCAGCAGGGAGGATTCCTCCATCCACCGAATGTGTGGATAGGTGAATCTAGTCCTTTTTTTTTCGTTCAACCCACAAGTTGGTCAAATCCATTTAAAACAGCTAGTGCATCTATGGCCTCATTCACACGAGGCGGATCCGCTCAGCGGAGTCCGCCAGCTCAGCAGGAGATCTCTCCATTGATCTCCGCTGAGCCGGCAGATGACAGGTCCGTCTCCGCTCACTGAGCGGGGAGGGGGCCTGTCAGAGCGCCGCTGATTCCTATGGAGGGATCGGACGAAAACGGAGAGCATGTCCGTTTTCATCAGATCTCATTCAATCCGATCCGCCAGGACGGATGTGAACGTATCGCCATACGTCTGATTTTAGCAGAGCAGATCGGATGTCAGCGGACATGGTCACTGCTGACATCCGTCGCTCCATTGACCTGCATGGAGCGTCTGTTCAGGTCCGCCTAAAAAGCTGACCTGAACGGTCCATTCGTGTGAAAGGGGCCTAACATTAACATACAAACAAACAAGAAGAGAGCACAAAAAGTGCAGTAGAGTTAAAATGTTTAATATTAAAGCTATTAACTCAACTGCATTTAGTGTGTGCTCTTCTTGTTTATTTGTTTGGGAAAATCTACAAATGATATACAATTTTGTGAGGAGCAGCAAGAGGTGTTTAATTACTCTTGATGATTCTAACGCCTAGATTAAGGAATAGAGGTTTAATCCACCTATAGACATGAACTTTGTTTTCTGATGGACTGTTTTTTTAGCTTACTTTCCACAAGATCTGTTTTATATATTTTATTATAGTTAGAAGTGTTTTAAGTGCACTTTTTTTTTAACTTATGGTTTTATTTTTATTGCATCTAACACTACCCGCTCCCCAGATTGACAATGTTTCTGTCCAAAGGTATCTCTGTTTCTTCTCTTTCCAGAGTGGAGAAACCCTAAGACGGGAAGTGTGTTAGTAGCCACACCAGGTGAAAAAAGCATAAAAAAAAGTAAACGAATGCCGGAACTACATATTGGATTAATGAGCTGTAATATTTTTTGTTTTTGGGTTTAATGCTGCTTTACTCGTTATAGTTTATGATTTAGGACCTGTTCACACCAGAAAGGCGCACTGCTCTTGCTAGACACCTGTGTGTCATTAATTGTTAATGGCACCCCAAGAGTATCTATGCAACCAAACACAGTAGCATGCGGTTTGCTATGGCACAGTTTGTAAAAGTGGCTCCTGCACTACTTTTTTGTTCATTCATGTGCATTTGGCAGCCCACTGAAATTATTGGGCTGTCAAAACCAGAATGTGCGTGGTCTAATGTGAATCAGCCCTAAAAGTTCATATTGTTTCATATGCACATCTTCCTTGTATTATCAAGTCTAATATGCTATGGTGGGTTGATTCTTATCAGTTCACAGGAATGCGTAGAGATGAAGCATTTTCTGCTATAACCCAACAAGCCCAGGACGAGGGGGTTGGTGGACATCTAACCAGCGACAAGCTAAGGGACTGGCTCATATCAAGACAACGTTACTGGGGAACACCTATCCCCTTCATCCACTGCGAATCCTGTGGCACTGTCCCTGTGCCATACAAAGACTTACCTGTGCTCCTTCCCAAAGAGACTTCTGTCACGGGGAAGGGCTCATCTCCTTTATCATCTGTAACAGACTGGATAAACTGCAAGTGTCCAAGGTAAAAGAACCCACTATATTTCACGCATCACTTCAAATTTACAGTAGAGCTACCTGGCTTATTTTTCTGAAGTTCTTCTGAGATGTGGCTTATCCCTTACCTTTTTCTTATTGTGCCTTTCATGAAAGTGTATCAGAATGTTCTACAAGGTTAGGTACTGCAGCAACATATATTTCCTGGCGGATTAGACTTAAGGAACAAAATATCAGGATACTTAGAAACTGCCATTTTCATTAGCTTTGCGAATAGGACCAGTAAAACGACAGGAAATAGGGTTCACCTTTAAAACTTAATTTTGTGCCACTCTTGCAGTTTGCTCAGGGTGAGCTTTCATCTGCTTCCAAAGGAAGAGATGTGTGATTAGTAGCAACTGCCTGGTACAAATAAAACATGGCTTGCAGCTTTCCTCTTTCATAGCTAATGCAACAAATAATATCATTCAGCCGATATCCGCTAACAGGCCTGCTCTTTTTTTTTTTTTTTTATGCCGTAAGACATGGATATCGGGATGTTTTGATAAAACCTTTTCTACCCACATAAAATAAAGCAGCACTTTAGCAACATTAGTGAAATCTCTTAGCAGTCCCTTAACCACTTGTCTGCCAGTGCCATTTTTTTAAGGGACCGTCATTCATGGCTAACTCTAAACTAATAATCTGTAAAGGCTTTTAAAGCAACGCCTATAGATAATTTTGAGCACCAAAGTTTGTTGTCATTCTTTACAAGCTAGCATAATTTTAGGATTTGACATGTTGGGTATCTATTTGCTTGTCATCTTTGATATTTTTTAAATAAAAAAATGTGTTTATTAAAGAATATAAAAAGGTACAGCATACAGGTTCATATCATAAAAAGTTTATCCATTGTAACAATAAAATGTTTCTGTGGACAAGGTACATAGAGCACAAAGAACCAGTATACCACAGCAGTCAAATATAGTATTGCAATACTAAACCACAAAAACTGTCTAGGGCCATGAATAACACCATGATAGTGCAAATCAATCCATTAAGACATAGAATGGTAACTTTGGCATACAGTGTTGTGGAGGAAGGCATCTATAGCTGAGATCAACAAACATGACAACGAGAACTCAGAAATATGTGGTACATTGTGAAAAAGTCATACATGTTAAAGTTGTAATAAGCGATACAATGTGAGTAGGGGAGGGGCTAAACCAATGGTATCCAGCCAGCATTGCCATATATTCATGACTTTCCTTGTAGAGTTTCAATGCTGGTAAGAGTTCACTAGCTCAATCCACTTCCTACAGGTAGAAAGAAGAGCCAATAGCATGCTATGATTTTGTTAGTGAGGTACAGGAGCAAAGTAAGGGGCTATATAGGTAACTGAGGTGTATAATTCATCTAGTGCCCCAAGTAAACATGCCAGAGGATCAATGGAAAGTTGTACGGCATAAGTTTGGTTAATAACAGTAACCATATCCTGGCAATAAGGCACTAGTTTGGGACATCTCCATATCATGTGTATGAAGTCACCATATGAGCATTACATTTGGGACAAAGTCGCTTCTTCCCCATGCAAATAGTTGTGCTGGCATCCTATAAGTATGGTATAAAAATTGTAATAATTTTCATTTTCATACATCATGGGACACAGAGTCAGTCTAATATTCATTACCTGCTAGGCTATACTTCATCTCCAGGTGAATGGACACTGGCAGACCAAAGGTCTTTAGACAGGAAGTGATCCCCTATATAACCCCTCCCATCCAGGAAGCACTTCAGTTTTTTACCAGTGTCTGCAAGGTGGATGGCACGGTTTGTTTGAGCTCTCTGAGCTCCAGGTTTCCAGTCCATCAAATGCGGCCTCCAGGCACTGGACCCTGCGAAGTGGAATCCTGGACACTACAGCGCTATGGCATTCCTGCAGGGTGCTGTACAGGTCCAAGGGAGTGAACCTTAAACATGAAAAGTTTACCCAGTCCTTGAAGGTCCTCAAGTGACAAGAACCCACCCTGAAGGGTGAAGATTGGGCTTTTAGTTTCTAGGCTGCCCTGTGCCTGGACGAGTAAGTGAAACCCCTTTTTATTTTTCAAATATTGTGGGGTGTCCCAGTGATTGTAACAATCATTCAAGCTAGCTAGAGGCTAGACATCTGTGTGCGGTGACCATACAGAGAGTTTTGGGCTAGCTGTGGGTGTTTGCAAAGTGTACCCTTTTTGCTTTTGTCTGGCTGTTTTTTACCAGTATGATGGCGCACAACGGTGCGCCATTTCGTCTTGGTTTACCAGGGCGCACATGCATTTGCAAGAGTGCTGCTGGACTCGGCAGTTGTTTGGTGGCCATGGACATGGCGCCGGACATGCGCAGTAGCCTATATCTGGGCGCACAAAGATTTGCGTCACGCAAATACAGCCACGCCCGTTCGCCGGGACCATGCACGTACATGCGCATGCATGCACAGCGCATTCCGGTGGACAGCCAGTTTATTTAAGCTGTGCATACTGAGGTGTTTTAAATTTTACACCCATGTGCTCTCTTTTTGTTGATACTAAATGTCTTCAAAAAAAGAGGAGTGGGACTAACACTACAGGAATGTCATCAGTGGTTCCTGTTGAACCTAGTCGTATCCCTAGTGTTGTATCCCCTGAAGGACCAGAGGCTTCCCGACAATCTAAACCGCTGCACCTATCTGGGATTGTGCCTACAGTCAACACTGCTGCTTCACCCTTTATCCCTAAGGATGAACTGTCCTCAGCCCTAGCCGGGTTAGAGCACAGGATTGCTGGCATGATTGTCTCCATCCCACAGGGTGGCAAGAAGCGTGACAGATCCCCCTCCATGGAGCCTCCTAGTTTGGAGCAGGAATGGGTTGAGAATGAGAAAGATCTGAAAAAGCTCAGAATTCTGTGGAGGGCCTGGCGAAGGAGTCTACTTCCGAGCAAGCTAGACAAAAAGATGTCCAGTTGATGTCTGCTTCTCAGTCGCAGAGGCTTAAATACTGACTCTGACTGAAATAGTTTGTTCTACCTTTAAGTTGCCTCTTAAAAAAGCAGAGGTGGCTGAGTCCCCCTGGTCCTCTTGGTATCCCTGAGGCCTCTTCAGGCCACACAGACTTTCCCCCTACACCCCCCTGCTGAAACAGGCGGTGTATGCTGATTAGAAACATCCTGACAGGATTTTGTTCCTCTTAAGAGGTTTTCCCTTTTTAGATGCCATGGATGAAAAGTTTGTTAAAAAAGGGAGCATGCCAGTCGTAGATGCAGCAGTCTCTTCCTTAAAAAAGAACTTGACTTGTCCAGGTCGATAAAGCAGTGGGCTCGAAAGACCCTGTTGACAAGAAATTGGAGTCATTATTAAAGGCTTCCTTTTCTTTGGCCAGTTCAGCTATTCAGCCAGCTGTTGCAGTAATTGGTATCTGCCCATCCATAAAGGATCAGGTCAAACGGCCTGATAGGTCTAACCAGGAGGGTGATCATCCTGAAAATAAGACAGATATTCCTCGAGCGCTGTGTTTTGCTGTTGAGGCCTTAAAGGGATTCAATATAGCAGGTTTCTCATTTGGTTTTCTTGTCTGTACATATGCGCAGACTTTTGTGACTTAAGAACTGGTCAGCCGAGCTTCCCTGTGAAAACGTATTGGCAGGTTTCCCTTTTCATGGGGAACGTTTATTGGTGATCATTTGGACGAATATATTCAAAAGATTTCCGAAGAGAAGAGTTCTCTACTTCCTGTGAAGAAAAGCACCAGGTGTCCCTCGTTTAAA
This sequence comes from Lithobates pipiens, assembly GCF_037356315.1. Taxonomy (NCBI): domain Eukaryota; kingdom Metazoa; phylum Chordata; class Amphibia; order Anura; family Ranidae; genus Lithobates; species Lithobates pipiens. The sequence continues at coordinate 188,855,128 of NW_027507764.1, forward strand.
ACTTCAGGGACTGCTTCCTCAAATGTCTCAGCTGCGGCCAACAGGGCACTAGGTCCAGGGGCAAGCCGCAAGGCCAGGGCCAGAAAAAGCCCTGGATCTGAAATACTTCTAAACCCAGCACCAAGCCCTCCTTTTGAGGAGCCGTCCCCACTCTATCGGATGGGGGAAGACTGCTGCACTTTGAGGACATTTGGTGGATCCTCCAAAAAGGAGACTTATTGCTTCAGGCATTACATCATTTATTGCATCAAGAAGTGATTGTACAGGTTGGATCTGAAATACCATGTCAGCCTTGAAACCAGCTCAAGGTCTAAAATATTTAGGTCTGTGTCAGAAACCATGAATCGGATCGAGACAGAAGTACAATTAAATCACACTTGTTTATTAAATAAAAATAAAAAGGTAAATAGAGAAAGCGTAGTCAAAGCATAGCCAGAGTCCAGTAACCGGATCGAGTAGTCAGCCAGGCCAGAGTTCAATAACCAGATCGGGTAATCAGCCAGGCCTGGAGTCAGGGATCCAAGTGGAGCAACAGCAAGCAGGATAAGGAGCCAGAAGGGATGTCAGCAAGCCAGTCTTTAAACAGAACCGCAGGAGATGGTTTCTTATGATGTGACCAAGGCGAAGGCAGAGATGAAGTGAGCTGGACAGCTTTAAGTAGGCAGGTCAGACGAGTATGATCAGGACCAGCTGGTAACTGTGGAGAGAGATGAGAGCTGGCAATTAGCCGACAGCTGAGCAGCCAGCCCAGAGAAGGAAGGGCTAAGCCAGCCCTGGCAGTCTGATCCTATATACGGTCCAAGCAAGAGTATTCTTGCCACCCCCAAGGATCTGTGGCATGAAGAATCAGGTGCATCAGATAAGGCACCAGACAACCCTCCATTCGGCTTTGTATGAGTCTTCTAGGGAGGATAGTATCCTCCTTCTAAGTGGTGGCCTATGCCCAGTTCCATTCCAGGCCTCTACAACAAGACATCTTGTTGGCTTGGAACAGGAAAGGACAAGCCCTGGATTATCTAATGTTATTATTTGCAAAATGGAAGATCCTTCTTCCCGGTAACTTGAAGAGCAATGACGACAGATGCCAGTTTCTCAGGCTGGGGAGTGACCCTAGAGGGGCTCACAGCTCAAGGGAAATGGTCAAGTACAGAACAGATCCTGCCTATCGACGTCCTGAAATTATGGGCAGTAGGACTGGCCCTACGGTCACGGAGGGTGGAGCTTCAGGACTGCCCTATCAGGGTTCAGTCCAACAATGCCACTGCAGTGGTCTATATAAAACACCAAGGCGGTACCAGGTACCAGCTCTGAAGGAGGTGAACCACATACTAGCCTGGGCAGAGGGACATATGCCGATTCTATTGGCAGTCCATATCCCGGGAGTAGAGAACTGGAAGACAGGTTATCTCAGCAGCCAGCAGATCTGCCCAGGGGAATGGTTCCAGGAAATGTGCCAATGTTGGGGATGGCCAGAGGTCGACCTACTGGCATCCAGGTTCAACAACAAGCTACAGCAGTTTGTGTCCTGAAAAAGAGATCCTCTGGCAATCAGAGCAAATGCTCTGGTAGTTCCATGGAACCAGTACTCCCTGGTTTATGTTTTCCCTCTGATCCCTCTCCTTCCACATTTGTTACGCAGGATTCAGAGAGAGGGAGGAGATCCAGTCATTCTGGTGGCACCAACCTGGCCCAGAAGGCCCTGGTTCCCGGAGATTGCGAGACTGACAATAGACAGACCATGGACGTTTCCATGGCACCCCAATCTACTGTTTCAAGGTCCTATATTCCACCCCAATTTACAGTCTCTAAATTTGACGGAATGGTAATTGAAGCCAGGGTGATAAAGGACTGTGGCATCTGGGACCAGTGATGTCTACCCTGGTGAATGCTAGAAAAGCTGTCACTAGGAAGATCTATCATAAGGTCTGGAAGACTTATATTGTTTGATGTGAAGCCAAAAAATGGCACCCTTGGAAATACGTGTTTGGAAGAATTTTCTCTTTTGTACAGCCAGCTGTGGAAATCAAATTGGCCTCGAGTACAATCAGAGGTCAAGTTTTGGCCCTATCCAAAGCCCTTAGCCTCCCATTCACCTTTATGCAGGGGTCAACTCGTTTGCTTCCCCCCATTAGGTCACTTATCTGTCCTTGGGACTTGAATGTGGTGCTATCTGTGTTACAGAAACAACCATTTGAACCTATCAAGGAAATTCCATTAGACTTGCTGTCACGCAATCTAGCCTTCCTGATTGCTATCACCTCAGTTAGAAGGGCGTTGGAGTTGGCGGCCCTTTCATTCAGGGCCCCATACTTGATCTTTGACCATGACAGGGTTGTGTTACGACCTTTTCCATACTTTTTTCCAAAAGTGACTTTTCATTTAAATAAGGACAGTTTAATCAGTTTAATTGTCTAGATCTGCGGAGATCCAAGAATCAGACTAATTTTTTGTTTTACCAAAAGGACCCAAGAAAGGGCAGGCAGCTTCCAAGCTTCCATTGCTAATCGGGTCCATCAATTGGTCATTCAGGCCTGTGGTCTGAAACGTAATGCTTCTCCCTTCAGGGTGAGAGCTCATTCTACCAGGGGTGTAGGAACTTCCCGGGCTTTTCGCCATCAGGTATCTGTGGCTCAGATTTGTAAGGCTGCTACCTGGTCTTCAGTGCATACGTTCACAAAATTTTATCAAGTGGATTTTCGAGCAGCCGTGGGTTGGGCTTTCGGCCGCAGTGTAGTGCAGGCTGCTGTATATGTTCTGATGGCTATTGTTTGGCAGGATGTCTCCTTCCCCTCAAGGCTATTGCTCTGGGATGTCCCAGCAGGTAATGAATATTAGCCTGACTCTGTGTCCCATTATGTACTCAAAGAAAAGGATTTTACAGGTAAGTATGATGAAAAAATCCTATTTTTGAGCAGCAGAAACTGACAGCAAGGGTACAGCTGCCAGAGCAGACTCCCAATATCCTCCATCTATTGGCCCTAACTCATTATCCCATTTTCCCATACACGGCAGGGATGCTGAGTTTTGTGACAATGAAAGTAAAGCCTGGTATACACACTATGAGTTTTTTTTTATCCGTGGAACCCAGGGGGTTAAACACAAATAATCTCACCTCCTGTCCGAGCCACTGTACTAACCATCCAAGGTTAGTACAGCAATCGCCCCCATTGAGCTGTTGTGTTCTGTCAGAGGAGAAATGATCGGGAGGTGGTTGGCTGTTGGTTCTCCAGGCTTCTGTCAGACCAGCTGCCTTGCATAGGGGCCGAATGTCGGCTGGTTTTTATTGAACTGGCCGATGTCATCCGGCATTCGACCGGTGTGTACAGGTCTTTAATGTGATTAAATGCGGGAGATGATACCTTTTATGTTTGTTTTTTTATTATTATTGTATGCACTAAAATTAACTTTAGTGTACATTTTACAAAAAATATTGCATTTGATCAAAATGCACTAATATCATGTGACATAAAAAACGCAACTACCACCATTTTATTCCCCAGGATCTTTGCTTTTAGAAAATAACAAATAAAAATAAAAAAATGAAAAAGGCATTGAGTAGAGTATATTTTAGTTCAGGCTTTGAAATTAATAAATTTTCTTCTTCTTCTTCTTTTAGGGATTGCAATATTGGGGTACAGTGTTGGCTAGAATCAGAGAGGAAATATTTGGGGGTACTTACTATGTTTTAGATTATTGCAAAATTAGCAAATAGAAAAGTGAATAGAATTTTTTGGCGTGATCACTGGGGGAGAAAGGAAGAATAGTGTATACAGTTCTGCAGGCCTCGCTTACAAAAAGATATTGATAAGATAAAACTAGTCCAGAGACGGCAAGAAAAATGATGAAAGGTCTGAGAGATAAAATGTACTAGCAGAGACTTCAGGAAATTAATATATACAGTTTGGAACGGGAGAAATGATTGAAACCTTTAAATGCTGGCGTGAATAAGGTCCAGGAGGACAGTATTTTCAAAATGAAATTTAGATCAAGAACATGGAGACATGGCCTCAGACTAGCAGGAGGAAAGTTCAAAACTAACCCTATACCCTTTTACCGAAAGAGTAGATGCTTGGAATAGATTTCTAGCAGTGGTAGTGAGTCCATTAGCTGTAAGTGGATTCAAACATTTTTGGGACAAATATATATCTATACTCAGACAAAAATGTAAAATAAATGAGGCAGATTTGATTAACCAAGTGAACATTTTGATTCTGAGGTTCTTCTATGTTTATAATCTAATTTAAACACTGAAGGTGCCCTAGTCTGATATTACAAAATGATCTTTAGTGTAATGTTTGAGTCTTTACTATCTTGTTTGATGTGTTTCTCTAACTTTTGCTGTAGCCTTCTCTGAGACTTCTGAGAAAATGTTCCTTTTCATGTGTTGTAGGTGTGCTGGAAATGCAGTGAGAGAGACAGACACAATGGACACATTTGTGGATTCAGCTTGGTACTATTTCAGATATACAGATCCCCATAACTCAGACAGGTAAAAGCTTGTATACCGTTCTTAACAGCCCAATAACTGTACCCCTAGTGATTAGGCTGTTGGACTCACTGATTAAAGCATGTAACCTGATTATTAAAACATTTTGCTGTACCTGCTTATAGCTAAATCCAAGGGCAGATAAATAATTGATCAAGCCAGTCATCCCAGCGTAGGAACCTCCAGGCCATTATATATTAATAGATATGTTCTTCCTTTATATGCAACTATCTGGCTGCTGGCATTTGTCTACACCTGGCCATATTTGTAAAATGTAGGTGTTTGGCATCTTCCATAGGTTTTGTGCAGGACCACAACAAAGGGTGGAATGATGGTTGCCTGCACATGTTCAAGCAAATGGTGATCATGTATGATACTTTTACCCATACCAAGTTTAGCTGGTAGTTGGGCTGTTTGAGTGACTTTTGGCACTAGAGAAAAGCTTGTTGAATAAAAGGTTTGGATCCGATGAATACATTTTATGGTAGTATTTTATTTGATGTAACATATTCATTTAATTAAAAAAAATCTATAAATAAAACTGGATTTAGGCTCAACACACTTAATTGCCCTTATTGTATAGACCCAAATTGTAATTGCACATTACTGGAGTATAAATCATTACCTATCAGTAATGAGTCATATTCTGGTAAGGCACAATTCTAATTTGGGTCCATACAGTAAGAGAAATGAAGTGTGTTGAGTCTTAATCCAGTTTTATTTTTTGACTTTTGATTGAATAGACTTGCGGAAGGCTCCCTCTTCATACAATATTATATATGTTTCATAGACCTGGTAGGATATTTTAAGATAATTTTTATATAACATATTTATTTGAAGTTGAGTTTAAATCAGTTTAAAACTGCAAAGTGACCAAATTATTCATTCATCCATTCTGGCTGTTAAAGTAATGTGTTTGGTTATCCTAAATTGTGCCTAATACGATAAAACGTAATCAGTTTAAACAAGTATCGAATGCATGAATTAAAAACCCCCTTTATTCTAGTTATGTATTCAATAAAATCCATAAATATATATTAAATACAGATAGTAGAAGTTATTGATGCTGACCATAGACAGTTCAAATCTCAGCCGATTCAGCAGGGCAGCCCAAGATTCGAACCATGTATGGGCAGGCTGAATGTAGCAAGTTGATTGATCTGTCAACTTGGGTACAACCAGCCTGCCGGATTTTACTTGCGATTATTGCTAGCAGCTGGTAAAGCCACTAGCGATAATCACTGTCTTCTCCCTTTTGGAGACTACTTCCTCCGCCACCCCACCAGAGGAAGACAATGTCTCAGCAGGAGGGATTCCTGCATCAATACTGACTGTGTTGATGGTGGAATCAAGCAAATTTGTTTTGCTGGAAAGAAATTCGTACTGTGCATGGCCTGCCTTAGTCTGTCTTAGGCAGGGCAGAAGTGTGAACGAGTGATGTTCTTGTCTATTGCTTTGCACAGTGGTGTCAAGATACCAGTGGGAGTGTGCTAATATGAGGAGACAGAAGAAGGATGGCCTCATCAAGGCGCTATTGCTTGTTCATCCCAGACAACGGTTGGAGCAAGTCCTTCTCCAAACTCTACTGAATATGTTTGTGGAGAAAAGTGAGCTCAGGGACCTGGCAACGCTGTCTAGCAGGGCTGCCTGGATCGCAAGGCTTGTTGAACAGAATTATAAATCAGACTATAAATATGTAGATTAGCTGTAATTTAGCTGTTTGACTTCATTTTCACTTTTATTTGAACCTGTGACAACGTTTCCTAACTCATGCTTCATAAAAGGACCTTTCCAAGTTTCTTTGATGCAAAGAGGAAGTTATCCATAATCTGTGTTGGGGATTTTCCAATTTTCTAAAAGAATATGACCAATTTAGAGCACTTTTACTTCTTATGAGTCCCCACTGCCAGTTCAGTAGGGTCTTTTTACTATGGCTAAGGCCCCTTTCACACAGTCGCCTCCATGAAGCAGGATCTACTTGCTCAGTAGGGGATCTCTCCGCTGATCCCTGCTGAGCAGACGGCTGACAGGTCCGTGTCCGCTCTGCTGTGCAGAGCAGACACAGACACGCACACAACTCACTCTTGTCTATGGGGCAATCGGATGGAAACAGACCACCTGTTTGTTTCGATCGGATGCCCTCTGAGCTCATCCTCCAGACAGACAGGGAATAGAAACACCATCCATCTGTTTTTGGAGGACAGGATCAGATCAGATGGCCGCGGGTGTTAGCGGACATGTGTCTGCTGACATATAGAAGAGACTGGAGAGTCTGATCAGCTCTGCCTGATAAATTGACAGGTGGACCTGAAATCAGCTGCAGCATGGGAGTGAGTCAAACTGCATGTGGCCATTTTAAGTTAATCAGGTAACTCTTCCCCAAATGTTCCCCATTGTCTGATATACACAGCTACTACTAACAACTTTATCTCACACTAATTTTATTTTTTATTTTAACCAGTCTTTTTTACAAGCATTGTCGCTTTTTCTTCCACAGGCCGTTTGATAAGTCCTTAGCTGACTTCTGGATGCCCGTTGATTTGTACATTGGAGGGAAAGAGCATGCCGTAATGCACCTATACTATGCGCGTTTCTTCAGCCACTTCTGCCAGTCTCAGGGCATGGTGAAGCACAGGTTAAATATAATTCCTAGGCCATTCTTTCCACAGACTTTCATCAAGCAGATGAGTGATTGCATATCAATTTTCCTCTTGATTCAAGTAGTGTAGCCTGAAAATGAATATCATTCAAAGACTATTCTACTTGCCTGTCTAGCACGCAGAACATTTACATTTTTTCCAAGCTGTTTTTGCATTTGATCAGTATGTCAGTATTTCAAAATCACTCCAGTGACAAAAGTTTTTTATCTGTTGTTAAGAAACAAATGCTGTAGTTTAGGCGAAGGAAGGCAAAAGTATTTTAGATCCAGTTCACACCAGATGCAGTTCCATATGCTTTCTGTACTAAAAATGCATGCACAGTGTTTTCCATGTATTCCAATGGCTCTAGTTTACACCATGCAGTCAGTTTCTAGTGCAGAAACTGACTGCATGGTGGGGACTAGAGCAATTGGAATACATGGAAAACACTGTGCATGCATTTTGCAGATCGCTGGTGCCAAGCAAGTCTGCTTCAGATCTGTCAGTATATCTGTGTACCTGTACGGGCAGGCATATACACTGACAGGAAGAAATCAATGATTTTGTGGTAGTTCATTGAGAACTTCAAGCCAACAACCGCAAAGGATCTGTGTGAATCCAGAGCTGTGTGAATGAATGACAAGGGGGCGGAGCACCACACGGCCACGCTGATTTTAAAAAGTGACAGCTAGTACAGGAAACTTCTTCCTGTACAGCTGCCACGGGTGGAGGGAGCGAGCAGCGGCTGCAGCATTGGGAACGTTGCATGTTTCATACGGGTGTTTCACACTTATCTTGTATTCTTCATGATAGTCCACAAATTGTGGTAGATATTTTCTTCTGTCAAAGCTGGTTTAGCACCATCACATTGATCAAGCAGTATATTTGTGGAACACACAAAGGTTTATCGATTGCTACTTAAAACGTACATCTGGAGTATTAAAGTATTAAAGTATATGCAAACCCAATCAAACCTAGTATAAGCTTTAAAATGATAATGTATTTTCAAAAGTCATAAATCTGTAGCTTTCCCTAAAGTGAGGCTCGTTTTTTTTTTTTTCTTTCTTTAAAATAACAAACATGTTATACTTACCTGCTCTGTGCAGATGGTTTTGCACAGAGCAGCCCGGATCCTCCTCTTCTCGGGTCCCTCTTTGCTGTTCCTGACTCCTCCTCCTATCGAGTGACCCTCAAGCCAGCAGGGACAGGGGACACCCGAGCCGAGTCAGAGCTCAGTGTATCCATTCAGACACAAACCCCCCCCCCCCCGATTGGCTGACTGATTTTGATTGACAACCGTGGGAGCCAGTGGCACTGCTGCTGTGTCTCAGCCAATCAGGAGGAGTCTCTTGGATAGCTAAGACACTCGTGGACATCGCTGGATAGAGATGGGGCTCAGGTAAGTAATTAGGGGGTGCTGGGAACACTGCTACACACAGAATTGTTTTCTATCTTAATGCATAGAATGCATTAAGATAAAAAAACCTTCTGCCTTTACAACTCCTTTAAACGTAATACCTGGTCACCCTGCCATGAAGGTCCTTATTCAGGCACTTCCTGTTATAGGGTGACCCCATTCTGTCCTTGTCTACCAATTGCTCTCCTGCATTGTCATCCAGTCACACAGGCTTCTGATAGAGGCTAAAAGTGACTGCTTTTACCCACATTACACAAGCATTGTCCACTATTGTCACAATCAGGAAACCTACCCTAAGAAATGTCATGCAGTCATTGCTGGAGTACATGCATGTTGACAGGATATGGCTACAAAGAGGCTGTAGAAAATCAGCAGCACTGAGATGCAACAAACGAGGGAAAAACCAGTTTAAGATACACAGTGCTTCTGCAGACTCATGTTTTTTTTTTAATTGTCCTGAAACAGAATTATCTAGCTCCAGCATGCTTTAAATAATTTGATAAAGTAGTCTTTTCATTTCATGGTTTGGGATGACTTTTGTGTGTCAGCACCATTGTAGAGAGCTGCTTACCATGAGGTATAGAATTGTTGGAAAACATTAGAAAATATAAATTAATTAGAAACATAGCCATCTTAACATAAGATATAATGAAAGCTACAGGTGAATGGGAATGAATCCATCTTTTGTCTATATTATTTTATATATTTTAACTCCTTCAGATCTGCGCTATATCCGAATGATGGCTACAGTGCGGATCTACATTGCCGGGAGGCCGTCAGTAGACGTCATCCCATTTCCACGTTCCCCGCTTGCTGTGATCACTGAGTCAATGAGATTTGGTTGATCACAGATCGGAGTAAGGGGCTGATCCTGGCCCCTTACCACGTGATCAGCTGTCAGCCATTGACAGCTGATCACACTGACGCGAGGAGAGAAAAAAAGCCGATTACCGGCTTCAGTGCAATTTTCCTAAAAGAGGAAGAGGCAAAACTGCCTCCTCTGTGCCCACCAGTACCACCTACCAGTGCCCCTTACCACGTGATCAGCTGTCAGCCAATGACAGCTGATCACGTGATGTGAACAGAAGATCGTTAATCTTTTTTTTTTTTTTCTCCTCAAGCTGGCGTGAGGAGAAAAAAAAGCCGATTACCGACTTCAGTGCAATTGACATCGGTCCCGAAGAGGAAGAGGCAAAACAACCTCATCTGTGCCCACCAATACCACCTTCCAGTGCCACCTGCCAGTGCCCACAGTGCCACCTGCCAGTGCCCACACAGTGCCACGAATCAGTGCATAAGTGCCAGTAATCAGTGCCACCTATCAATGCCCACGAGTGACACCTACCAGTGGTGCCCATCAGTGTCTCATCAGTGCCATCTAGCAGTGCTGCCTATCAGTGTCACATACCGGTACCGACCATTGCCCATCACTGCCAACTATCAGTGCCCACCACTGCCACCCATCAGTGCCACCTATTAGTGCCCTTCAGTGCCACCTGTCAATGCCCTTCAGTGCTACCCATCAGTGCCCACCAATGCCACCCATCAGTGCCCACCAATGCCACCCATCAGTGCCCACCGGCGCCACCTCAGTGCCGCCTATTAGTGCTGCCTATTAGTGCCCATCAATGCAGCCTATCGGTGCCCATCAGTGCAGCCTCATCAGTGTACATCAATGAAGGTGAAAAATTACCTGATTGCAAAATTTATTAACAAAATATAAAATTATTTTGTATTTTTTTTTTTTTTTTTAGTTTCTGTATTTTTAAATTTGTTTTACAAAAAATAAAAAACCCAGAGGTGATCAAATACCACCAAAAGAAAGCTCTAATTGTGGGGTAAAAAATGATAAAAGTTTCATTTGGGTACAGTGTTGTATGAGTGCCCAATTTTCGTTCAAAGAGTGTCAGCGTTAAAAGCTGAAAATTGGTCTGGGCAGGAGGGGGGTTTAGGTGCCCAGTAAGCAAGTGGTTAATACTTAGTGTGCTTCCCGATTGAATTATTAAACTCTGTCTGTTGATATGAATCATCCAAAAAGATTTAGGGAGCATTGTGTGTGTTAATAGAGATGGGCTTAGCAGGAACCATTTCCTAGTATTTTCATTGTAATACATTTTCGGAGTAAGAGGGAAACTCATTACGTATGAATGCTCTGAGTGCTTCTGTCATCTTATTTAAAGAGCTGAAAACTGTCATGCAGAACCTTTACCAATTCATTTTATGTTCAAAATAAATTATGCGCAAATCTCCTGCCCAGAGACACGCTGCTTGACAGATACTGTGAAACATTTAACATAACGCATTTTCCATATAGTCAAAGGGAAATTAAGATTCAGAGTATTTTCAGTGATGTGTTTATTTGCTTGCTGTTCTTAGTTTTAATTTTGTATTTTATAAAGAGATTTGTAGATTATCCACAAGAGCTGGATTTCTGTTCCTGCAGAAACTCATCTAACAACTGTATATATCAGATACCAAGGGAGTGCTTTGTATTCTGTGAGCCAGATCTGACCGACACTTGAAAGATGAAACACAGCGATTGTGTAGCACTATCAGTAGAAGGAAGCAGATCCTTCATATGGAGGAGAAAATATGGCTGCCTCCTATTTACAAATATAATTACACTTTTTTTTATTAACATTGAGCTTAATACTTCCTGCTAAAAAAAATAAAAAAAAGTCCCCAAAAAACAGACTATTGTTTCCCTTTATCAATACATATTGACCTTATTAATAAAAAAGAACTGCCCATAGCGACCACTAAATTATTTCTATGTTTTCTGGTACAGTTTAAAGTGATTCTAAAGGCAGACGTTTTTTTATCCTAATGCACTTAATGCGCTTTACGAGTGTTAAATAGTTAGCAAGCTTGAATAAAGACACCAGTCCATCCAGATCAACCTGAGTGAGTGTCTACAATTGTCCCTATCCCTGTACATTGCACACTCACATCAGTCCTTACCCTCAAGGATCCAACAATACAAGGTCCCCATTCATATACTAGGGCCAATTTGGGACAGAAGTCAATTAACCTACCTGCATGTCTTTGGAGTGTGGGAGGAAACCGGAGTACCCGGAGGAAACCCACGCAGGCCCAGGGAGAACATGCAAACTCCAGGCAGGTAGTGTCGTGGTTGGGATTCAAACCAGCGACCCTTTTTACTGCTAGGTGAGAGTGCTAACCACTACACCAGTGTGCCGCCCTGATGTGTACACCTCTCCTACCGCGCTGTAAAGATGCTGCTTGTAGGACTTTTTTTTACCAACCTGCAAGCGCACCGCTCCAGTGTGAAAGCACTCGGGCTTTCACACTGGAGTGAGAGGAGAGGCTCTTTACAGGCACTACTTTTAGTGCTATAGCGCCTGTAAAGCGCCTCAGTGTGGAAGCATCCTTAGTAGCAGCAATATCCTTGCCTATGAATCCTTTTTTTGTGCAAAGCAAAGATGATTGCACATGTTTTTTTGCAGATAACCATGGTTAACAGAGGAAGAACAATGATTTTCAAGCACCACCCTCCTTCTAAGGCCCCTTTCACACTGAGGCGCTTCTAAACTGCCAATAAAACACTGAGCGCTTTTGCTGCGTTTTTTTAAGGCGCTTTTGAAGAGATTTGTTTGGGTGCTCTTGAGCTTTTAAAGAGCTTTTGAGGTGCTACCCATTCATTTCAGTGGAGAGAGGCATTTTGTAAGGCTCTTTTTTAGCACTCCAAAGATGCTGCTTGCAGGATTTTTTTCACAGCCCACTGCCCCAGTGTGAAAGCGTGTGGAAATCGGTTTTTGTGAGCTTTTCAGGTGCTTTTTATTTGTGCAAAAGAACCTAGTGTGTGAAAGGGGCCAAAAGCTCCCAGTCTGTTAAAAAAAAGCAGCATCTTTGGAGCAGTGTATACACCGCTCCTGCCCATTGAAATGAATGGGCAGCACTGATGGCAAAGCGCCACTGCAGCGGCGCTTTGCGGGTCATTTCAACCCTTTTTCTGCCCCTTTGGTTAAAATGACGAGGGGGTTAAATGGGGGGGCCGAAAACCTCTGCAAAAACGACGGCAAGGCGCCGCTAAAAATAGTAGAGTTTTACTGTCAGTGCCATCCGCTCCAGTGTGAAAGCAGCCTAACTCAATCAGCATTACAGAGTGATTTCCAGCCATGTCCTCATCACCTGTGTTAATGAGAGAATCACTGACATGATGTCAGCTGGTCCGTTTGTGCTGGGGCTGAAATGCAGTGGAAATGGGTTTTTTTTGGGGCTAAGTTAATTTTCATGGTAAAAAGGGACTTTGCAATTAATTGCAATTCATCTGATCACTCTTTATAACTTTGTAGAGTATATGCAAATTTCCATCATAAAAACTGAGGCAGTAGACTTTGTGAAAATTATTCTTTGCGTCATTCTAAAAACTTTTGGCTAGGGCAATTTGAATTATTGATTTATTTTTATCAATTTACAATATGCAAAGTGAGCGAACAGAGGAAAATATAAATCAAATCAATATTTGGTTTGTGTGACTACCCTTTTGCTTCAAACCAACATAGGTTCTTCTAGGTACACTTGCACACAGTTTTGAAATGAACTGGATAGGAAGGTTATTCCAGATACCTTGGGGAACTAACCACATATCTTCTGTGAATGTAGACTGCTTCAAATCCTTCTGTTTCTTCGCGTAATCCCAGACAGATTTGATGAGGTTGAGCTCAGGGCTGCGTGGGGGCCAAACCATCACTTCCGGGACTCCTTGGTCTACTTTACGCTGAGGATAGTTCAGATAGTTCTTAATGACAGTGGCTATATGTTTGGGTTCCTTGCCCTGCTGCAGAATAAATTTGGAGCCACTCACAGGCCTCCCTGATGGTATGCCATGATGGATAAGAAATTCACCTGTATTTCTCAGCATTAAGGACACCATTGATCGGGCAACGTTGAGGACTGTAGACGCAGTGGTGGACCTAGGAAACTTAACGCAGCTCTTCCCTTTGCTTTGGAAGATGTACAGCAGTGCCATCAGCACAGAACTGGTGGAAACCAGTGAGACCCAGGTACACCCATCCACTGTTCAAAAAAAGTCTAGGCAGAATTGGTCTTCATGAAATAATCGCGGCCAAAAAGCCAGGCCTTTGATGTAGAAACAAGACTAAGCAACTCAACTATACACTAAAACATACAGTCAGGTCCATAAATATCACTGATGAGGTGGTATGCTTTGGATCATGAGCAGTTCCTTTCCTTCCCCATACTCTTCTCTTCCCATCACTCTGGTACAAGTTGATCTTAGTCTCATCTGTCCATAGAATGTTGTTCCAGAACTGTGAAGGCTTTTTTAGATGTTTGGCAAACTCTAATCTGGCCTTCCTGTTTCTGAGGCTGTTGTGAAGGGTGTTTTCTTCACCAGGGAAAGAATTCTTAGGTCATCCACCCTAGTTGTTTTCCGCGGCTTTCCAGGTCTTTTGGTGTTGCTGAGCTCACCAGTGCATTCATTCTTTTTAAGGATATTCCAAACAGTTGATTTGGCCACACTCAATGTTTTTGCTATCTCTCTGATGGTTTTTTTTCAGCCTAATGATGGCTTGCTTCAGTGATAGTAAGAGCTCTTTGGATCTCATATTGAGAGTTGACAGCAACAGATTCCAAATGCAAAACTTCACACTTGAAATGAACTCTGGACCTTTTATCTGCTCCTTGTAAATGGGATAATGAGGCAATAACACACACCTGGCCATGGAACAACTGAGCACCCAATTGTCCCATTACTTTTGGTCCCTTAAAAAGTAGGAGGCACATATACATATACAAACTGTTGTAATTCCTACAATGTTCACCTGATTTGGTTGTAAATACCCTCAAATTAAAGCTGAAAGTCTGTAGTTAAAGAATTGTTCGTTTCATTTCAAATCCATTGTGGTGGTGTATAGAGCCAAAAAGATTAGAATTGTGTCCATGTCCAAATATTTGTGCACCTGGCTGTAGGAACAGGAATGCAGAAAAATGGCAGCAGGTGCTTGTTTGCCAAAGGGCTGGAGAGTGGTACAATAATAAGTATCTGCAGGTAACAGTGAAAAATTGTGGAGGTTCCCTGCATGTTTGGTGCTGCATTTCTGCAAATGGCGTTGAAGTTTTGATCAGAATCAATGGTATCCTCAGTTCTGAGAAATACAGGCGGATACTTATCAATCTTGTCATAGCATCAGGGAGGAATGTGATTTGCCCCAAATGAATTCTGCAGTAAGACAATGACCCCAAACATATAGCCAATGTCGTTAAGAACTATCTTCAGCATAAAGAACAACAAAGAGCCCTGGAATTGATGGTTTGGCAGAGTGCTGATCGGAAAACCTTTTTCAGTGATGCTCCTTTGTCTTTCCCTGCCAAGGATGTAAGGCTTATGTTCAAACAGACCTGCTTTCATCTGGCCAGCTCAGTAAAGGGTCGTACACACAGGCTGAATGTCAGCCGATTTATATTGAACCGACCGATGCTGCCCAATATTTTATCGGTGTGTACGGCCCTTTACTGAGCTGGCCAGCTGAAAGCTGGTCTGTTTGAACATAGGCCATACATCCTTGGCAGGGAAAGAGTTAAAAGAGAAGTATGGGAATCAGAAAAACAAAAATCGTACTCACCTAGATGGCTGCA
The DNA here is from genome assembly GCF_037356315.1 of Lithobates pipiens. Taxonomy (NCBI): domain Eukaryota; kingdom Metazoa; phylum Chordata; class Amphibia; order Anura; family Ranidae; genus Lithobates; species Lithobates pipiens. Next base: position 188,870,291 of record NW_027507764.1, read on the forward strand.
GCACTGATCCCAGCTGTAGCTGTCCGCCACTGCCTCTAAGACCAAGAACTGAGCAATCAAATGTTGCTAATCGCTCAGTTCTCTGTCTTCAGCCTGCAGTGAGCTGGAAACTGTCAGTCTCTGGCTCTTTCCTATTCCAGCGCTCACTGGAGTGGGTAGGATCGGCTGGCTGAGGCTCTCAGCAGCTTACTGAGAAGCTGAGTCAGCTGCCGGTCCAGGCTTTTGGGTGGATCCTGACCATATGGTCAGGATATTTTCATAACCTGGACCAGTTCTCTGACGTCAGCCAACAGCAAGCTGGGTCACAGGATTTCAGAAAGAACATCACTCCTGTGACCCACAGGAGAAGTATAGCCAAAAATGTCCCCCCGTTCCTGCTTATTTAATATTCTTTAGTCTATCTTGTCCTCACAGATTGAGTTTCTTAGGACAGATTTTTTATTTGCTACCAAAGTCGAATAAATGTGATATTATACAAGTAAAAGGCGCAAAAAATCTAAAACAGTATATATCCTATAGGTGTTTTGTGCTGGATGATATATATGCACAAAGTCCAAAGTCTCTATGATAGTTTAAGGAGATATAATAATCTTTTGAATTAATTGTTATTTAACCACTTTAGGACTGCCGCATGTAATTATACGTCGGCGCAATGGCACGGACAGGCCGATCGGACCCCCTTCTGCTGGCTGCAGTGGTCCGTTTCGCTTCAGGAGCGATCCGGGATGAGGGGATGGCCGTTGGTTTCTGGCCATCCCCTCTCGATCGCTCCTGGCGAATGAGAAGCTTCCCCTGCCTGTGTAGTGTAAACACAGGCAGGAGGAAGTGATGTCACTCTCCTTGGGGTGGTCTTTTTGACTGGACGGCGAGGAGAGAAAACATCCTAGTAAGTGCACCAACACTACACTGACATGTAGGTACACATAGGCACACTTTAACCCCCAGTCACCCCCTGATCGCCCTCCCAGTCACAGTGTCACTGATTGCAGTGATCATTTATTTACTGATTACTGCATTTAGTGTCAGTTGTGACTAAAAACTGTCAGGGCAGTTAGTGTTAGGTCCAGGGTAGCCCCCTACCCCCCCCCCATAAAGGTTTAACCCCCTGATTGCCCCCCAGGCAACCCTTTCACCCCCTTTTGCCTGTGTCACTAAGCAATCATTTTTCTGAACGCTGCATTAGTGTCACTGGTGCCGCTAGGTAGCTAGTTATTTTTTTAGGTTCACGCCAGGTTTTTATAGTGTTAGGTACCCCCATATACTACCTAATAAAGGTTTTAACCCCCTAATTGCCCCTAGAGTTAACCCTTTCACCGGCGATCACCGTATAAGTGTCACTGGTGATGCTGGTTAGCCAGTTAGTTATTTAGGTTCCCCGTCAGGTTTTTATATAGCGTCAGGGACCCCCATATACTACCTAATAAAGGTTTTAACCCCCTGATTGCCCCTAGTTAACCCTTCCACCAGTGATCACGTATAAGTGTTACGGGTGACACTGGTTAGTTAGTTTGCTTTTTATAGCATCAGGGCACCCACCATTTATTACCCAATAAAGGTTTAACCCCCTGATCACCAGGCGGGTGATATCAATTAGGTTTTAGGGTCAGATAGGGTCTGCGTCGCCCCAGGCAGCGCTAGGTTAGTGCCAGTACCGCTAACACCCACGTGCAAAGCATACACCTCCCGTAGTGGTATAGTATCTGAACAGATCCATATCTGATCTGATCAGATCTATACTAGCGTCCCCAGCAGTTTAGGGTTCCAAAAAAATGCATTGTTAGCTGGATCAGCCCAGATACCTGCTAGCACCTGCGTTTTGCCCCTCCGCCCAGCTCACCCAAGTGCAGTATCGATCGATCACTGTCACTTACAAAACACTAAACACATAACTGCAGTGTTCGCAGAGTCAGGCCTGATCCCTGCCATCGCTAACCGTTTTTTTGGTAGCGCTTTATATTTAAATCCTGAAGGCGGTGCTTGGTTTTCGGGGTCCCGTATGTGGCTAGGCTACACATGTGGTATCCCCGTACTCAGTAGAAGCAGCAGAATATATTTTGGGGTGCAATTCCACTTATAACTATGGCATGTGTGAGCAATATATCATTTAGTGACAACATTTTGTAAACTTTTTTTTTTTTTTTTGTCATTATTCAATCACTTGGGACAAAAAAAAAATATTCAATGTGCTCAACATGCCTCTCAGCAATTTCCTTGGGGTGTATACTTTCCAAAATGGGGTCATTTGGGGGGGGGGGGGGGTTCTACTGCCCTGCTATTTTAGCACCTCAAGAATTGAGATAGGCAGTCATAAATTAAAAGCTGTGTAAATTCCAGAAAATGTACTCTAGATTGTAGACGCTATAACTTTTGCGCAAACCAATAAATATACGCTTATTGACATTTTTTTTACTAAAGACATGTGGCTGAATAAATTTTGCCCTAAATGTATGACTAAAATTGAGTTTATTCGATTTTTCTTATAACAAAAAGTAGAAAATATATTTTTTTCTCAAAATTTTCGGACTTTTTCCATTGATATCGTAAAAAATAAAAATCGCAGAGGCAATCAAATACCATCAAAAGAAAGCTCTATTTGTGGGAAGAAAAGGACGCAAATTTCGTTTGGGTACAACATTGCATGACCGCGCAATTACCAGTTAAAGCAGTGCAGTGCGAAATTGTAAAAAGACCTCTGGTCCTTAGGCTGAAAATTGGTCCGGGGCTAAAGTGGTTAAAGGGAGAATGGGGAGAAGGAAGGGGAGGGGTAGGGATAATCCACTCTCAGGGCTGCCATCTCAGAGGAACTTTCCCTCTTACTCTTACTTTTAAATAAATGTTATACTGTGTTGTATCAATTCACAGCACACACATTAAATTAGAGAAGCGCTTTCATGTACAAGATTTGCAGTTTAAAAACAAAACATACAGGTCAGGGTAAAGTTGATTGTGTAGCATTCATCTTATCTAATTCATTGAAATGTATGAGAGCTCTGCTTGCGTTTATTTAGCCTTAGTAACTGAGCACCTCTATGCGATATTGATTTCTTAATGTTCCTATTTCTTGTTACAGGGAACCCTTCAAGAAACTCTTGGTACAAGGCCTCATCAAAGGACAAACATATACAGTCGCATCCTCAGGAAGATATTTGAAGAGAAATGAAGTTGATCTTAGTGGTAATTGTCTGACTAAAAATCTCGAGTAAGGCCGCGTACAAACGGGCGGATTGTCTGGCCAACTAAGTTCGTCAGACAATCCGACAGACAGTCCGTCCTACTTTTGAATGAACGGACTTGACCACACACGATGAACAGACAGTCCGCTGAAAGCTTGCGCGATGACGTGTACAGCACGTACGACGGGACTAGAAATACGACGTCCAATACACTGCAATGCAACCTTCGGCCGTGTAAATCCTTTCTGAGCATGCGCCATACTTAGTCCGTCCAACTTGACTACTCACGAGCGGACTGTCCGCTGAAACCAAGTTTGGACGGACTGTATTACGGAAATTCCGAAAGACTTAGTCCGCCAGACTGTCCGCTGAAAAAGTCCGCTGAAGCCCACACACGAGCGGATTGTCCGCTGAAACACGTTTCAGCGGACTAAGTTGGACGGACAATCCTCTCGTGTGTACGCGGCCTAAATGTTTTGCCTATCAACAGAAAATGAGACATGACATAATAGACTTACTTGGAGGCAGCAGATTGTCTTCATAAAAGCCATGGAGCTCTCCTAATTTTCAGCTTTGCTTGCAGTAAACCCTGCTTATTCATTTATTAATCTGTTTTGGGGATAGATAAAAGGTATAATGCTCCTTGGGGTTAGTAAAGGGGAAACCCGGTCCTGCTCACTATATTTTAGGCCAGCCTTCCCTCTTGGCAATTTTTTCAAATGTAATCAGAAATTCCTTTGGGTCATCATCAGCAGTCAACTTGTACAGAAAGTGACGTCTATGGATGACTGAAAAGCTGCCGATAACATCTGTGGCTTTTATATAAGACTTCTATGCAAGGGTTTGCACCACCTCTGTCAATGCCTTTCTGTCTGTTTTCTCAGCAATTGCTAACTTTTTAACCAGTTTTCACCCACGCTATAGCGTAAAGACTGCTACAGCGCATGCTTACATTGCTGGGAGGGAGTCCATGGACATGATCGCTCTGCCCACCCACGTGAGTGGGTGGCGTACTCTGTGATTGCTGCGTCCTTAGGACACAGCCAATCACAGCAGCCCTTTACCACGTGATCAGCTGTGTCCAATGAATGTAAACACAAGCCGGTTCTCAGCATTCCTTTCCTCATGCTGACAGCGTGAGGAGAGGAGAGCCTACAACTGGCTTGTGTGAAAGGGACATCTACACCAAGGATCCTCAAACTACAGCCCTCCAGCTGTTGCGAAACTACACATCCCATGAGGCATTGTAAAACTCTGACATTCACAGACATGACTAGGCATGATGGGAATGGGAATTGTAGTTCCTGAACAACTGGAGGGCCATAGTTTGAAGACCCCTGCCCTACATTGATTATCAGTGTCCTGATTATTAGTGCAGTCCCAACAGTGCCCACCTGTGCTGCCAATCGGTGTCCATCAGTGCAGCCTCATCAGCACACATCAGTGAAGGAGAAAAATTACTTGTTTGCAAAATATTATATCAAACTATAAAAAACATTCTGACTTTTTTGTTGTTTACCAAAAAATAAACTATCCAGTGCTGATTAAATTCCATCAAAAGAAAGCTCTATTTGTGTGACACAAATTTCATACGGGTGACTGAGCAATTGTCATTCAAAATGTGACAGCGCTGAAAGCTGAAAATCGGCCTGGGCAGGAAGGGGGTAAAAGTGCCCCATAGGCAAGTGGTTAAAGAGCATCTGTGTTTGTTCTTGTACAGCATGAATCTGTTTGTACAGCACCTGCACTTGTACTTGCAGTGCGGTGTACTGTTTTCTATTGTGCAGCATTAGACATCACCAACTGTTTTATGATCTCCATGTAGCGGCTCTTTAAATAGCAGTTTCTTGCTAACGCTACCCGCATATGTGAGCTGGGGATAGATGGCGGGTATAATGCTCCCTGGGGTTAGTAACTCTTTGAGGCATAGATACCAGTCCAGTTATGTAGTGACAAACAGTGGTGTAATTGTTTGTGCTATTTACAAGGATATATACAGGTGCTATACAGTGCTCCAAAAATAAATGGTTCAAAACTTCAAATAACGAAATCCTAGATGTCCCGGCACGAAGTACATAGAAGGCAACCCTCACTATGAGACTGTCCAAGCCTATCACTTGTCAGCCGCCACAAACACAGTTTTGCAGTTAAACTTTTAGCTTTAACAGTCAAGAGTGGGAAGCCATAGATGTAATACTTTTTGATGTGATTCATATTTGTCGAGCACACTATTAGTTAAACTACAAGGACAGTGACCCTTCTCTTTTACTGTATCTATGCTATGCTTCTGTTTGTCATAACGTAACCATAGCAGTATTTGTAATGTTTGTTAAAAAGAGAATGAAAGAGTGATTTTCTGGCAGTTTACCACAAAAGTCATCAGTGTTTCTGGGTGCCATCCATTACTGGCAGCACAAAGCTTGTTACTGTTTAAGATATTTAGCTACAAATAGTTGACTTTATTTTATTTTTTTGCTCAGATGTCATGTCTGCTTTCAGCCCGGAACCTTTTTTTATTGCTGGAATGTATTTGATTTTTGTGAGCTTTGCAGATACTTTTTTTTCCATACATAACTTCTAGTCATAACCTCTGACAGCTCTTTACTGATTGGTTTGAATCCTGCACCAATATACTGCCCAGATACAAGTTAGTATCTTAAAGTGGAACTTTACCCATAACAACTTGATAAGTAAAGTTGAAAATAAAGTTCTTTAGCAAGGAACATATATTCTACGTTAATAATTATGCTACCAAAATTAGTATGTGCTGTAAATTGCCTCCATTATTGTTCCTGTTTCTTCTTGCTGGAGGCTGCCATTTTTCAAAAGCCCAGAGCCCCCCCGAACAGCATTAAATCTCAAAGTAGAGCTAAACCCATCAATTTAACAGTTTCAAAAGACTAATTTTTTCCTGACTAAAGTTCCACTTTGACTACCTCCCGCCTGCCATATAGACAAATGATGGTGGGCAGGATGCGCCATTGTTCTGAGATGACATTGCCCCAGTCTCACCACGTGGCGATTGTGGGCGCGCTGTGGCACTGGTACTCGGTAAAGAGCTGATAATGCAGCTCTTTACCCATGTGATCAGCAATGTCTAATCACAGCTGATTACATGTAAACAAGGAAATGCCATTTATCAACTCTCCTCGCCACATCTCCCCACAGGGAAGACCTGTACAGATTACCAGAGCACTGATATTAAGTGCCCTGATGATCATTGCAGCCCCAACAGTGTCCAGCAGTGATGCCAGTCTGTGCCATCTGTGTTGCCAATCTGTGTTCATCAGTGACACCAATCTGTGCCCATCAGTGATGCCAATTTGTGTCCATCATTGAGGCCAATCTGTGCCCATCAGTGATGCATGCCAGTGCTGCCTTTCAGTGCCCATCAGTGCCGCCTATCCATCCCACCTATCATTGCCCATAAGTACTGCCTATCCGTGCCACCTATTGGTGCTCATCAGTGCTGCCTATTGGAGCCCATCAGTGCTGCATATTAGTGTCTCCTCATCAGTGCCACTTCATCTGTGCTGCCTCATCAGTGCCCATCAATGCAGCCTATCAGTGCCAATCAGTGAAGGAGAAAAATTACTTATTTACAAAAAAATTGACAGAAACTTTTTTTTCAACATTTTCGGTCTTTTTTAATTTTAACAAAAGATAAAAAACCCAGCGGTGATTAAATACCACCAAAATAAATGTGACATCGCTAAAAGCTGAAAATTGGCCTAGGCAGGAAGGGGGTAAATGTGCCCTGTATTGAAGCGGTTAAAGAAAAATATGTAGATATAGATATTAAATATACCTTTATTAACTTGCTCTGAGGCTGTCATCCTTCTTCTCATTCACTACTTAATACTTTATTGATCTGGAATGAAGATGTGCTTATTGGGTATCCAAGCACTTGATATGTACAAGGATAAAGATGACACCTCCACAAAATTAACCATCAAAGTCAGCATTGGCAGCTCACTTTTTTGCCCTGACAAGTTCCCTTCAATATCAGTCATTTTTGTTTCTCTCCCTATTAGGCCTCATGCACACATGTTTGATTCTTTTCAGCCTCTTAACACACCTATGTTCTAATGCATCTAGAGGCTGAAAAAAATATAATTTGCATGTTCAGGTGATGAGTGTTTGGGCAGAAAAAAAAATGCTTGAGGGTCCGTTCCTTCCAATGGCATAAATTCATATTTTGGCCAGTGGAAGTGGAACACTTGATGCATCTAAACACGTTTGCAAAACGTAGCTTTAGGCACGGTTTTTTATACTGCTTTTTTCTCCCCTGGAACAAAGGCGTCCAGGGGAGGAAAAAAATGTCTTGTGTGTATGAGGCCTTAGTGCCGGTTCACACTGGAACGTGGTGTTGGAAACCCACGTTCAGTGCGCTTTTCCCGCATCATGTTTAAAACTCGCTGTGTCTGTGATCAGCGGTAGGTAATGCTAACGACACCTGAAACACTGTGTGTTTTCCTCCACCAGATCACATGGTACCAAAGTACAGTGCAGTGCATTTTTAAAAGTAGTGCATGCATTACTTTTGGCACGATGTGCTGCAATCAAATCACACAGAAACATGAGTGCATTCCTGCATGATTCCTGGCGTGAACTAGCCTTTAAAGTGTTACTAAACCCAGGACCCTGCATTCACTATATTTGGTCTCCCACAGTACACAGAACATGGAAATGCAATTATTTTAGTAAATATAAACTGATAAATACCAAGTTAGAGCAGTCTTGTGACTTCTATCAGTGTCCAGCCAAGCATTGGTGGTTAAAGCCTTTTCTGGCTGTCCTATGAGGCTGCAAGACCCTGACTCTCTGTCTGGTCAGTGCTAATTGGCCCTGTGCTGATCACATGCACTCTCCCAAGAAAAAATAAAATCTCTAGCAATACACACCAAACTGAGCATGTGCAACCTGACTCCATAGGCTCTGTGTTATCAGGAAATTATCAGGGGACAGTGGAAGGAGGGAAGTATCAGAGAAGACAGGATCAAACAGCCTTTTTACACAGTGCAGAGGATTAACCCCTTAGGGAGGGATAACAAGCATGCTTTACTGCATATACAGACTGATTTTACTGTTGTGGGTTTAGTAACACTTTAAGGTTGACATAAGTGTAAATGTTCTTTCTGTATAAAATGAATATAATTACAGCTAGGATGACAGAGATAAATACTGTATCTGATGGAACAGAGCCCCTATTTGCCATACTTAAATGTGAAGCCATTAGGGTACTCTGGTCTAATGAGAACTACAGGAAATTGTTTTAGAGAGGAAAGTTAATTAAATGCACTCTTACACTTGTAATGAGCATTTGGCTAATTTGAAAAATATTTTGTGCACTTCTCATCTCTTCAGAAAAAGGTTGTCTGTCTATCTATCTCCAGATTTATGGTGTGCTAATAAATAGTCTCAGTGCATATAGTAACTGAAAGTTAGACAAGCCTAACAAAAAAATGGTTAGGCTTACATTTTTTCAGTACAAGTCATTACAAAATGGGACTACAAAATATTCCGTAATTGTGATAAAAATGAATTAGAACGGAGTAGCGGTCCTCCTGGGAATGGATACATACTGTATATTTATTGGAATAAACAGTCTGCAGCATTCCCAGTAGGAAATTACGTTTTCTCCATGCAAGTAACAGACCCGGCTCATGGTTACATTACTAATATACTTTATGCATAAGATAAAATTATCCATGTGCAAATGGACAATACAAAGTGCTTACAATGTATAATATGCAAATACACATTATACATTGAAAAATGAACTCCATTAATACGCCAATTTATAACCCTTCAAGTTTATTTCAAGAAAACAAACCTTCGTTGCATGATTATAAATAAAGATCAGTAATATACCAAAGCAAAATTCAAGTGGAAGGAAAGTGTTTTTTCTTTAACCACTTTAACCATCTCCGGAACGCTTACCCCCCTTCATGATCAGGCCATTTTTTGTGATGCGCCACTGCGTTATTTGTAACTGACAATTGCGCGGTCATGCAATAATGTACATAAATTAAATCTGTGTCATTTTTTTCCCCACAAATAGAGCTTTCCTTTGGTGTTATTTGATCATCACTGTTTTTTTAATTTTTTGCACTATAAACATAAAAAGACTGTCAATTTAAAAATATATATATATTTTTTTTACTTTCTCCTATAAAATATATCCAATAAAAAATTTTCATAAATAATAATAAATTTAGGCCAATATGTATTCTGCTACATGTTTTTGGTAAGCGTATATTGATTGGTTTGCGCAAAAGTTATAGCATCTACAAACTATGGTGTATTATATACTGGAATTATTATTTTATTTATACTTGTGATGGCAGCGATTAGCGGCTTAAAGCGGGACTGCGATATGGCAGCGGACAATTTGACACCTTGTGGGAACCAGTGACACTAATACAGTGATCAGTGCTAAAAATATGCACTGTCACTGTACTAATGACACTGGTTGGCAAGAGGTTAAACATCTAGGGTAATCAAAGGGTTAAATGTGTGCCTAGCCAATGATTTTGTGTATACAGTGTGATGTTTTTACTAAGGGCTGTGCTGGATTTTATTTGCTGCTTTGTAGGGAAACAAAATCCAGCACATCCCCGCTGACAGGACGGAGCTCTGTATTGTTTACATATGCAGCGCTCAGTCCAGTCTGTCTCTTCAGCAATCCGCGGGTGCCGGCGGACATCCATTGGCCGGCACCTGCTGATCAGCGTTTTCTGTGACTAATCACAACCGAAGCAGCACGCCCCCTACTCGGAGGTGCAAAATCACGTATATATACTTGATTCTGCACAGAATGGCCGCCCTGTAGCAGTAAATCTGCTATAGGGCGGTTGGCAAGTGGTTAAGTGCAAAGATGGTGACAGCAAGTGCATAAACGAATGGCAGAGTGATACCTGTGCATATCATTGCTTTTGTTTTATACAGACTAAAAATAAAAAAATCAATAAGACAAATTAAAACTGTTAATAGTGGAGTACCAACCTGTATGCCAAGTCATCTTTTTTTTTTTCAGTTAGATGTCCAAGTTAAGTAGCTGAAGCCATCCATATGGGCAAAAACTGTATTTTACTAGTATAATTCTTTGTCTTTGTAGTAGGGGCATGGGTGAACACATTATGTGTGGGGGATCAGTTTGAAGACTCTGGTGCCAATCAATTGAGGGTAATCAGATTGATTGCTAACCAAAAGTTGGGAGTGTCCCATGAACTGGCATGATGTGCGCTCTGTAGAATGTCAGTTGGGCTTCAATGTGGCCTGAATCTTCTGTCCCTCAGAAAATAGTCATAAGTCCTTGCTGCACAGGTAAGACTGTCATTTTCTGCCAATTTTCCAGAGACTGTATTGTGACATTATGCTTCTGTGGAGCTGTAATTCACCCATAGCTTGTTCCACTGCATCATCTACATGGATCTTAAAAGACGGGTGGCTTTATAATTACCCCTGCACAAACAGTCTACCCAGAATGACTGCAAACAGCAGTCCATCTAGCAGTGAATTTTGAGATGGTGACTGCACATTCTGCCCAGGGCAACCATAATGGTAGACTAAAACATGGAAGGGTGGGTTTGTTACCGATGCCAGAGGGGAGGGCATTTGTGTGAGGCCTGTTACTCACGTCACTCAAAACTTTAATACTGCAGCAAGAAAATTGGAGGTGTCATAATAGCAAAATTAGATGGCGCACACCACGTGGATCAATCATATCTGCTGGTAAACTAAAAGAAGCTTCAGTTACAGTCCCCTCATCTTTATTTTATTTGTTACAGGTACTTATATAGCACCAACAGTTTACACTGCACTTCACAAATATATTGTACATTCACAGCAGCCCCTGCCCTCAAGAAATGTACAATCTAAGGTCCCTAACTCACAGTCATACGTACACATCTTAGCCACATCTCGCTGATGAGTTTCACCCTCATTGGGCTTAGTCTTAGTGGTTGATCTATGTGGTGTGTGCCCTCTAAATTTTCTATTGTGAGTTTTCATTGTTGTGATGTACTCCCAGAGGGTCCACTGTGGGAGAAAAAAAAAATGGAAGGATGAACAGGAGGCATTCGAACAACATTATTTTTTTACATTTTGTCAAAGTAAAGTGGAGGTGTCACCCTGGTTATTTGTGTACCTAATTTCTGAGATAAAATCAGCCTTATTCTTTTGACACTTCTATATAGTTATGCCTATTCATCTAAATATCTTTTATACTCTTGAAATGAGCCAACAGAAAAAGGACATTGTGATATTCTCAATACTGTTAGATGCATTCAGTGAAGGTTTAATAAAACACTTCATATCCTAGTCTTGTTTTTATCAATGTGATCCCGAAAGCATTTCAAACCAACCTAATGTATTTTAATGTGTATAAAGGAGCAGAACCAGTTCATGCTGACACTGGAGAGAAGTTGCAAGTAACATGGGAGAAGATGAGCAAATCCAAGCACAATGGAGTAGATCCTGAGGAAATGGTGGAGAAGCATGGCATTGACACCACTCGCCTATATCTCTTATTTGCTGCCCCTCCAGAGCAAGATATATTATGGGATGTTAAGAGTAAGTAACTGCTTTAAACACACAGGAGAGGTATGTAAAGCAACCTTACTCGGAAATGTGGGGGCTGCTATTGCTGGCTTCCTTTTGAGCATACTATTTGCCTGGCTGTATGGTTTTAATACTTTGAGTCCTTCAGTGTAATGACTGCACTGTCATCACAGGTTATGTTTTTTGAGTTGACAAGCTTGCACAGCTATGGGAACATAAGACTAATTGGTGTAAATTATAGCTGTATTGTCAAGGGGCAGAAGTACAGCCAAAGCTTTTACTATAACAGGATTTTTATGCTAATAAAGAAAACAAAATGCTACATTGCAGAGGGAAGGTGATAATACCAGATATTAAAATTGTGGAGATTTCGGATTTAAAGGAGTTGTAAAGTCTCAGGATTTTTTCACCTTAATGCATTCTATGTATAAAGGTGAAAAACCTTCTGTGCTGCAGCTGCCCCCCAGAGCCCCCCTTTTTCTTACCTGAACCCGATCGTTCCAGCGACAAGCATGAGCCCAGCAGCTCCAGGTCCTCATTAGCTAGATTGATAGCAGCAGGAACTATGTCTCGGGTCCTCATTGGCTAGATTGATAGCAGCAGGAGAGCAGCAGATGGATGTCTCGGGTCCTCATTGGCTAGAGTGATAGCAGCAGGAGCCATTGGCTCTCGCTGCTGTCAATCAAATCAAGTGACACGGGAGCTGGGGGCAAGACCGAGTCCTGCTGTCTATGTCAATGGACGCAGCAGCAGGATTCGGGAGCACACCCACATGGGTGCCCCCTTGGAAATCAGCTCTCCATGGGGGCACTCGCGGAAGAGGGGGAGCACCACCAGGGGACCCCAGAAAAGGAGGATCGGGGGCCACTCTGTGCAAAACTCTAGCACAGAGCAGGCAGGTATGACATGTTTGTTATTTAAAAAAAAAAAAACGTTACAATCACTTTAACATTATCTTTTGTTTTTACCTTTAAAAAAATTTGATGAATTTAGTTTCAAATTACCAGTTCAGCACAACAATGTCAGCGATTGTTAACAATAATCATTAAACTTTGTAATGGATGTATGAACTAATTACAGCATTCTGCTCACATTGTACTGACCAGAGGTCTGTATTTTTGAGCAGATAAAGTATTTAATGTAAATGGAAAAAGGAAATAAAATTGTGTAGCAAACCTGCTCAGATTTTATGATTGCATACTGTGTGGGGCTTTATAACTACCTGACATCTGTTCCGAGCCTGAAATATTCATGACCTGATCTCAAAGTTTATGGTTATGGAAACACACAATCTCCCTTCGTTCCACAAGTCAAAAGCATTCATCTGATGAATCCCTGATTAGCAGTGGTTGTTTTTAGCTGTTCCGAACTCTCAAGGGAGAGCTTTCATTCTTGGTGATTTTGACAGATGTTGCCTGTTCCCAAAGTACATGATATTTAGACCTGAAAAAGACTATCCTTTTAAGATCAGGTTTGTCAATAAAACTGTAGGCTGCCACATTCTACACTTGTCATGCTGTAATTAACCTCCAGAAGATTACCCCCCCCCCTTCATGACCAGGCCACTTTTTGCGATACGGCACTGCGTTACTTTCACTGACAATTGCGCAAACATGCAACACTGCACCCAAACAAAATTTGTCATTCTTTTCCCACAAACACAGCTTTGTTTTGGAGGTATTTGATCACCACTGTGTTTTTCTGGGGAGTTGTTTGCGCTATAAACAAAAAAGGAAAATTAAATATAAATATATATATATATAATTTTTTTTTTTTTACTTTCTGTTATAAAACATATCCAATAAAACATTTTAAAAATCGAATTTCTTCATCAATGTAGGCCAATATGTATTTTGCTACATGTTTTTGGTAGAAAAAAAATATCCAAATAAGTGTATATTGATTGGTTTACACAAACTTTATAGCGTCTATAAACTGTGGAATATAATTATGGAATTTTTATTTTTTAATACTAGTAATGGTGGCGATCAGCGACTTCTAGCAGGACTGTGATATTGTGGTGGACAATCGGACACTAGCTGACACTTTGCAGGAACAAGTGACACTTATACAGTGATCAGTGCTAAAAAATATGCACTGTCTCTGTACTAATTACACTGGCTGTAAAGGGGTTAAACATCTAGGATCAAAGGGTTAACTGTGTGCCTAGCCAGTGTATTTGTGTACTGCATGTGCTGCTTTTGAATGAATGAATGAAATACTTGTATAGCGCACAATGCGAACTGAATCGCCTCTAGGCACTGGTTTTACTAGGGGAAGAGATGGATTTTAGTCCCTGCTTTGCTGGAACACACCAACTCATCCCTTTCCCCCCCTATCAGAACAGAACTGCCTCGTTTACATAGGCAGAGCTCCATTCTGTGTCTCTGCCCAACGGATGGCGGGTGCCAGTGGACATCAAGTGCACGGCACCTGTAGATTGGCTTCTGCTGTGAATAATCATAGCAAAAGCGGCCCGCCAGTGGTGGCAGCAGCACGGGGAAACCCCCTGCAGGTGGAAGTGCAGGATCACGTATATATAAGTGATAAGTAAAATTACTATAGGAGTGGTCAGCAAGTGGTTAAAGTGGACATATATATATATATATATATATATATATATATATGTGTGTGTGTGTGTTGCAGTACAGAATTTTCTCCAGCAAGTTGTGTACGTTATTTGTTCAAAATAGTTTCCAGTCCCAGGAACAGTGGGCAAGGGCAACACGTTTTACTATACAATGGTGTGCCAATTAAGGTTTTAAAGTAAATTATAATACAGTTTGTTTGCGCTTTATTCTTACTTTTTTTTTTTCCTTGTTCATACAGCCGATGCATTACCTGGGGTACAGAGATGGCAAGCTCGAGTGTGGGCTATAACCAGCAAGTTTATTGAAGCCCGAAAGCTTTCAGTTCCTGATCCCAAGCTTCTTAATAGGAATGATATTGCAGAGGCCGAGAAAATTTGGAAAAATAAGAACGCTATAGTTTCTGAGGTAACCAGTTCGCTATGGGCCAAAATGGCTTTCACTTTAGTTCTTGTCACACCTCTTTAAATTACATTAGTAAATTGAACATGTGAATACAGTGCAAGGGCCAAGAGGTACATTTATCCCTTTTCAGGTGTGCCCCAGGACATCTAATACCCATGGTGTACTACTCTGCAAGGCTCCTGCTAGTACAGGGGGTCCCGAGTTACTAACTCCGACTTGCGAACAACTCCTACTTATTAACAGCAGGTGGCGCCGGCAGGCACATCAGAAAACGACGTTGGAAAACGCATGCGCGTCCGAATTACGAACAAATCCGACTTAAGAACAAACAGGCAGTCCCTAACCAGTTAGCAACTCGGGGACCTCCTGTATCTAGGTACAGATTTCCCCCTTCAGATCAGTCATTATAGTGATGGACCAGTAGAACAGGGCAGGGCAACCTCTGACGCTGCTAAAGAGTGTTAAATCTTGCAGATTATAATGTCACAATTGTGCACAGTACATAGTGTATATGTATTCACTTCTTTTTTTATTTTTTTTTGGCAGAGGCTTTAAGGATAGAGATTATTTTATACAGATAAGGGAAGTTTCTACAGCGACCCATTTTTTTTTTATTTAATTGTAGAAGATGTGTATGGGATTTGATGATCATTTTAAACCTCTTACAGCTCAATGGGGACTGGGCCCACACTTCACAGCCCTGACCAATAAGGATCATGGTATGTTTTCAGTAAACATATATTGTAAGTTATTGCAAAGTTGGACCCCGTTGATTAATAAATACATTTAAAATAAAAATAGCAGCCTTCTTTGTTTCCTTAACTGCTTTCCAACCGGCTCACACCGATATACTTCTGCAGAAGGGCACATACAGGCAGATTAATGTACCTGTAGGTTGCCCTTTTAAGAAGCGGTTTGCAGAAGCGCGCAAACATCTCACAGAGAGGAAGAACGGGGAAATGCTGATGTAAACAAGCATTTCTCCGTTCTGCCTAGTGACACTGAGGCCGCGTACACACGGGCGGACTGTTCGCCCAACCTTGTCCGCTGAACAGTGTTTGGGCGGACAGTCCGCTCGTGTGTGGGCTTTCAGCGGACAGTTTCAGCGGACAGTTGGACGGACAAAGTCTTTCGGAAATTCCGAAAAACTGTCCGCTGAAACTGTGTTTGAGCGAACAGTCCGCCCGTGTGTGGGCCTGTCCGCTGTACTTTCGAAATGAGCGGACTGTTCCCGCTCGGAAAGTCCGCCCATTTCGAGCGCGTGTACAGGTAGGCGGGGCCCGCGAAGGAGACGTCGCGGGCTCCGCCGCCTGGAATGGGCTTAAAGGGGAACCCCAACGCCGAAAAAAATCGGCGTGGGGGTTCCCCCAAAGTCCACACCAGACCCTTGTCCGAGCACGCTACCCGGCCGGCCAGGAAAGGGGGGCGAGCGAGCGCGCCCCCCCTCCTGAGCCGTACCAGGCCGCGTGCCCTCAACATGGGGGGGTGCCTTGGGGAAGGGGGGGCCGCGCGGCCCCCCCACCCCAAAGCACCTTGTCCCCATGTTGATGAGGACAAGGGCCTCTTCCCGACAACCCTGGCCGTTGGTTGTCGGGGTCTGCGGGCGGGGGGCTTATCGGAATCCGGGAGCCCCCTTTAAGAAGGGGGCCCCCGGATACCGGCCCCCCACCCTATGTGAATGAGTATGGGGTACAATGTACCCCTACCCATTCACCTGTGAAATAAAGTACAAAAAAAAACACAACACAGGGGAAAAAATATTTTATTGCACAGCTCCGGGGGTATTCCGTCTTCGGGGGTCTTCTCGCCGGACTCCTCCGCTATGTGTGTGTAGCTCTTTTACTAGCGGAGGAGTCCGGCTTTCTTCCTCCCCGCCGCCGGCCTCTTCTCCCGACTTCGGGGGTCTTGTCCCCCTCTTCGGTTCTTCTGCCGGGCCACCGCGCCTTCTTGTAGCTCTTTTACAGGCGGTGGCCCGGTCTTCTGTCGCCGCTGTCGTCGCCGCCGCCGCCGCCTTCCGTTCTTGTTCTTCTTCTTGTTCTTCTGCTTCTTCTCCTGGAGATGTTGACTCGACGAGCTCTCCGGCCGGAATGCCAGAGCCGCGCTGTGCGGTCACTTATATAGTGACAATGGGGCGGTGTCACATGGTATATGTCACATGGGTTGGTCACATGGGTTGATGTCACATGGGGACTATGACATCGTAAGGGGGCGGGGTCACCATGTGACCAACCCATGTGACATATACCATGTGACACCGCCCCATTGTCACTATATAAGTGACCGCACAGCGCGGCTCTGGCATTCCGGCCGGAGAGCTCGTCGAGTCAACATCTCCAGGAGAAGAAGCAGAAGAACAAGAAGAAGAACAAGAACGGAAGGCGGCGGCGGCGGCGACGACGGCGGCGACAGCGGCGACAGAAGACCGGGCCACCGCCTGTAAAAGAGCTACAAGAAGGCGCGGTGGCCCGGCAGAAGAACCGAAGAGGGGGACAAGACCCCCGAAGTCGGGAGAAGAGGCCGGCGGCGGGGAGGAAGAAAGCCGGACTCCTCCGCTAGTAAAAGAGCTACACACACATAGCGGAGGAGTCCGGCGAGAAGACCCCCGAAGACGGAAGACCCCCGGAGCTGTGCAATAAAATATTTTTTCCCCTGTGTTGTGTTTTTTTTTGTACTTTATTTCACAGGTGAATGGGTAGGGGTACATTGTACCCCATACTCATTCACATAGGGTGGGGGGCCGGTATCCGGGGGCCCCCTTCTTAAAGGGGGCTCCCGGATTCCGATAAGCCCCCCGCCCGCAGACCCCGACAACCAACGGCCAGGGTTGTCGGGAAGAGGCCCTTGTCCTCATCAACATGGGGACAAGGTGCTTTGGGGTGGGGGGGCCGCGCGGCCCCCCCTTCCCCAAGGCACCCCCCATGTTGAGGGCACGCGGCCTGGTACGGCTCAGGAGGGGGGGCGCGCTCGCTCGCCCCCCTTTCCTGGCCGGCCGGGTAGCGTGCTCGGACAAGGGTCTGGTGTGGACTTTGGGGGAACCCCCACGCCGATTTTTTTCGGCGTTGGGGTTCCCCTTTAAGCCCATTCCAGGCGGCGGAGCCCGCGACGTCTCCTTCGCGGGCCCCGCCTACCTGTACACGCGCTCGAAATGGGCGGATTTGCCTCCGCCTTACGTGGGCGAGTCCGTTCATTTCAAAAGTTGAGCGAACTGTTTGGCAAACAGTTTGCTGAAACAGTCCGCTCGTGTGTGGGCAAGTCCGCTCATGCAAATTTTGAGCGGACTGTTTGCCGAAACTGTTTGACGAACAAGGTTGGGCAAACAGTCCGCGCGTGTGTACGCGGCCTGACACTGATCACAGCTCCCTGTAATCGGGAGCGGTGATCAGTGTCATGTCACACATAGCCCCTCCCCCTCACAGCATCACTCCCTAGGACACACTTAACCCCTACATTTACACAGTAATCAATGCATTTTAAATTGCGCTGATCGCTGTATCAGTGAACGGTTCCAAAATCGCGCCAAAAGTGTCCAATCTGTCTGCCATAATGTCGCAGTCACGATAAAAATCGCTGATCGCTGCCTTTACTAGTAAAAGAAAGAAAAATTATTAATAAAAATGCCATAAAGCTATCCCCTATTTTGTAGACGCTATAACTTTTGCGCAAATCAATCAATAAATGCTTATCGAGTTTTTTTTACCAAAAATATGTAGAAGAATACTTATCGGCCTAAACTGAGGAAAAAAAAAATTTTATATATTTTTTAGGGATATTTATTATAGCAAAAAATAATGCATTTATTTTCAAAATTGTCACAATTTTTTTGTTTATAGCGCAAAAAATAAAAACCACAGAGGTGATCAAATACCACCAAAAGAAAACTCTATTTGTGGGGAGAAAAAGGACGTCGATTTTGTTTGGGAGCCACTTTGCACAACTACGCAATTGTCAGTTAAATCGAAGCAGTGCCGAATCGCAAAAAGTGCTCTGGTCTTTGGGCAGCCAAATGGTCTGGGGCTTAAGTGGTTAAGGAACACAAAGTAGTGCAGCCAAAGTAACAAAGCAACATTTTCTCAATCCAGTTTCAAATTAACCTTAACTGATTGTTTGTACCTTAAAAGCATAAAATTACTATTGCATAATAAATAGGTAATATTACACTTCATTCACAAAATGGTATTTTACCGCATCCGAGTATGCGACAAGCTACCACACATTGTTTTTCTACTGTTACTGCTACTGCTGCATCCTTAACAAGCAACGAGTCATCAGCTGTCAGTGGGGTTTAGCCGAAAGGTGCTTTAAGTTGTCACCTGAGTGATTTTTGTTTGGCTTCTTGAACATTTGTTTTCTTGTCGGCCTGTTGACCGTTCTGTTTTGCTGTGTTTGCCCACCCCTCACATTATCGCTTGGGTACAATAAAGCAATAAATCCTGCGCTAACCATAACACGTGTAAAAAAAAAAAAAAACACCCACTCAAAACAGCTGTGTACATTATCTTTAAAAGATCATATTAATAATTTCAAACTAATTAGAAGAATATAAAAGCCTTAATAAAAAAAAATACATAATTAGATAGTGTTCACAAAAATAAAATGAATTAAAGTCCATCAAAATATTCACAGTCCAACAAAACCATTCTAAAGTGCCTCAGTGAACAAATAAAGTGAAAACAACATTCAAAAATGTCTGCAAGGAATGTGATCCAACCAATGTCTCCATACACACAAAGTTCCAAAAGATCAGATGGTGATCACAGCATTCAGATAGTGATCCTCTCCCAAGAATCCGCTTTTGGTAATCTGCTCACCTTGAATAAGGAACTGGCACATGTTAATCCTCAAATCATTCCCCATATATGTCAGTGTATACCACCATCCAAATTCCAATTCAACCTCAGGGTCTCATGCAAGAGGGTATACAGAAAATCAATGAACAATACATCTTTATTACAGGATAAACACAAGTACATAACAAATCACTCTCGCATTAAGTGATGCCATATCCACAACGCTTCTTCCTTCCAGGTATGCGTGTGCAGTTTCTAGGTAAGTGATGATGTCACAGGATTCCAGAATCTGCCCAGTTATTTTCATTATTGTTACTTCATCAGGATGTGTATTTCTTGGATATGTCCCATGATCTAAAAGTCTTTTACTGTACGATTAAGACAGGAATTTTGGATTGGAGTACAGCGCAGGACAGAACCCCCCTTTCCAATTAGCATGATGTCATATCTATATTTGTCATGAACCCTTCTAGAAAGTTAGGTTCTTAAGGAAAAACATTCTGAAATGCACCATTTCCATTGTAATTTGTCTTAGTAGTTAAGAGCCAATAGCAAGCAAAAGGACAGGCTGCACATACAGTATCTCACAAAATTGAGTACACCCCTCACGTGACAAAACTGAAGAAGTGACATTTTGCTATAATGTAAAGTAGTGAGTGTACAGCTTGTATAACAGTGTAAATTTGCTGTCCCCTCAAAATAACTTAACACACAGCCATTAATGTCTAGACCTCTGGCAACAAAAGTGAGTACACCCCTAAGTGAAAATGTCTAAATTGGGCCCAATTAGCCATTTTCCCTCCCCCATGTCATGTGACTCGTTAGTGTTACAAGGTCTCAAGGTTTGAATGGGGAGCGTTAAATTTGGTGTTATCGCTCTCACTCTCTCATTCTGGTCACTGGAAGTTCAACATGGCACCTCATGGCAAAGAACGCTCTGAGGGTCTGAAAAAAAGAATTGTTGCTCTACATAAAGATGGCATAGGCTATAAGAAGATTGCCCACGCCCTGAAACTGATCTGCAACATGGTGGCTAAGACCATACAGCGGTTTAACGGAACAGGTGCCACTCAGAACAGGCTTCGCCATGGTCGACCAAAGAAGTTGAGTGCATGTGCTCAGTGTCATATCCGGCTGTGTGTTTGGGAAATAGAGGTATGAGTGCTGCCAGCATTTATGCAGAGGTTGAAGGGGTGGGGGGTCATTCTGTCAGTGCTCAGACCATACGCCGCACACTCCATCAAAATGGTCTGCATGGCTGTCATCCCAGAACGAAGTCACTTCTAAAGATGATGCACAAGAAAGCCCGCAAACAGTTTGCTGAAGACAAGAAGACTAAGGCCGCGTACACACGGGCGGACTGTCTGCCCAACTTAGTCCGCCGAAACACATTTCAGCGGACAATCCGCTCGTGTGTGGGCTTCAGCGGACTTTTTCAGCGGACAGTCTGGCGGACTTAGTCTTTCGGAATTTCCGTAAGATTGTCCGTTCAAACTTGGTTTGAGCGGACAGTCCGCCCGTGTGTGTGCGAGTCCGCTGTACTTTCGAAATGAGCGGACTTTTCCCGCCCGGAGAAAAGTCCGCTCATTTCAAACGGGTATCCAGGTAGGCGGGGCACGCGACGGAGACGTCGCTGGCCCCGCCGCCTGGTATGGACTTAAAGGGGAACCCCAACGCCGAAAAAAATCGGCGTGGGGGTGCCCCCCAAGTCCACAACAGACCCTTGTCCGAGCACGCTACCCGGCCGGCCAGGAAAGGGGGGCGAGCGAGCCCCCCCCTCCTGAGCCGTACCAGGCCGCATGCCCTCAACATGGGGGGTGCCTTGGGGAGGGGGGGGCGCGCGCCCCCCCCACCCCAAAGCACCTTGTCCCCATGTTGATGAGGACAAGGGCCTCTTCCCGACAACCCTGGCCATTGGTTGTCGGGGTCTGCGGGCGGGGGGCTTATCGGAATCCGGGAGCCCCCTTTAATAAGGGGGCCCCCGGATACCGGCCCCCCACCCTATGTGAATGAGTATGGGGTACAATGTACCCCTACCCATTCACCTGTGAAAAAAAGTACCAAAAAAAAACACAACACAGGGTTAAAATATTTTATTGCACAGCTCCGGGGGTCTTCCGTCTTCGGGGGTCTTCTCGCCGGACTCCTCCGCTATCTTCTTGTAGCTCTTTTGCTAGCGGAGGAGTCCGGCTTTCTTCCTCCCCGCCGCCGGCCTCTTCTCCCGACTTCGGGGGTCTTGTCCCCCTCTTCGGCTCTTCTGCCGGGCCACCGCGCCTTCTTATAGCTCTTTTACAGGCGGTGGCCCGGTCTTCTGTCGCCGCCGCCTTCCGTTCTTCTTCTTCTCCAGGAGATGTTGCCTCGACGATCTCTCCGGCCGGAATGCCAGAGCCGCGCTGCGCGGCCACTTATATAGTGACAATGGGTCCGGTGTCACATGGTATATGTCACATGGGTTGGTGTCACATGGTGACCCCGCCCCCTTGCGATGTCATAGTCCCCATGTGACATCAACCCATGTGACCAACCCATGTGACATATACCATGTGACACCGCCCCATTGTCACTATATAAGTGGCCGCGCAGCGCGGCTCTGGCATTCCGGCCGGAGAGATCGTCCGGCCGGAGAGATCGTCGAGGCAACATCTCCTGGAGAAGAAGAAGAAGAACGGAAGGCGGCGGTGACAGCGGCGACAGAAGACCGGGCCACCGCCTGTAAAAGAGCTATAAGAAGGCGCGGTGGCCGATTTTTTTCGGCGTTGGGGTTCCCCTTTAAGTCCATTCCAGGCGGCGGGGCCAGCGACGTCTCCTCCGCGGGCCCCGCCTACCTGGAGACGCGCTCGAAATGAGCGGACTTTCCTCCGCGTGTGTGGGCGAGTCCGTTCATTTCAAAAGTAGAGCGGATTGTATGGCGGACTTAGTCCGCCGTATTAGTCCGCTCAAAAATGACCGTGTGTGGGCAAGTCCGTTCATTCAAAAGTTTGAACGGACTGTCTGTCGGATTGTCTGACGAACTTAGTTGGGCAGACAATCCGCCCATGTGTATGCGGCCTAAGGATATTTATGTCCTGTGGTGTGATGAGATCAAGAGAAAATTATTTGGTTCAGATGGTGTCAAGCGTGCGTGGTGGCAACCAGGTGAGGAGTACAAAGACAATTGTGCCTCGCTTACAGACAAGCATGGGGGTGGGAGTGTCATGGTCTGGGCCTGTATGGGTGCTGCCAGCACTGGGGAGCTACAGTTCATTGAGGAGACCATGAATTCCAACATGTACTGTGACATACTGAAGCAGAGAATGATCCCCTCCCCTCAGAGACTGGGCCGCAGGGCAGTATTCCAACATGATAACGACCCCAAACACACCTCCAAGATGACCACTGCTTTGCTAAAGAAGCTGAGGGTAAAGGTGATGGACTGATCAAGCATGTCTCCAGACCTAAACCCTATTGAGCATCTGTGGGGCTTCTTTAAATGGAAGGAGGAAGAGCGCAAGTTCTCTAACATCCATCAGCTCCATGTTGTCATCATGGAGGAGTGGAAGATGATTCCAGTGGCAACCTGCGAAGCTCTGGTGAACTCCATGCCCAAGAGGGTTAAGGCATTGCTGGCAAATAATGATGGCCACACAAAATATTGACTCTTTTCACCCAATTTGGACATTTTCACTGAGGGGTGTACTCACTTTTGTTGCCAGCAGTTTAGACATTAATGGTTGTGTGTTGACTTATTTTGAGGGGACAGCAAATTTACACTTATACAAGCTGTACACTCACTACTTTACATGGTAGCAAAGTATCATTTCTTCAGTGTTGTCACATGAAAAGGTATAATAAAATATTTACAAAAATGTGAGGGGTGTACTCACTTTTGTGAGATACTGTAATAGGTGGTAGTGGATAGTGCAGCATGACATATTATAGATCAGCATTTGTCCATCTATGATGTGGTATCCTTCTTCTTTGTTTTCTATAAAATCTGCCTTGAATAATTGATCTGAAGAAATATTGATCCCCTAAAAGCCTATTTCCTATATCCTGTTGCTTCATAAAAATATTAAACATCTCTTAAAAGAGTGTCATTTAAGGGCTATAGTCAGCCAAGTATTGGATTGTCAGCCCTGTCTCCTGTACCTTGCATGTTCTTGATATTCTTACTGTTCTCAAAGAAATTTTATTTCTTTTGACACCTTCCCCTTTTGTCTTTAACCTTTCACGCCCCCTCTTTTTTTTCCTTCTCTTCCCCAAGTTATTTCTGTCCTTATTTTTTCAGTTCTCCAGTGTAAAAGCTATTTCCATATTTGTGCTTTTTACATAGGAGATTCATGATTCTGTTCTTTGTTGTTTTGACATAGGCATCATTTTTTGCTAGTTTGTGACATAGAGTCTAGAAAAGTGTGGGAGCAGAAGTAGAACTGTTTGCCTATAGTGATCAGATTTAATTTTTTACTCAAGCAAGGACTCTGAATCTGTTATGCGTTGTTGTTTTCAATGGCAGTCAAGTAATTAAACAATATTGTCCCCAGGTTCATTAAATGATTGAGCGTTTCATTAATTACCTTTAGAAGACTTGTTGGCTTCTAGCCTCCTATGCCACAGCAGCACCGTTCGTGATCCCCAGCTGGATTGATGACAGAGAATTGACATTTAAACCATGGCTCCATTGTATGCTTTGGAGCTCAGCTTAATAACTTCTAGCAATGCCAAGGGTGGATCTGCAATCTTTAGTGGTCTTTGGGATCAACTGAACTAGTTGCTGAACCCTATCCCAAACTGGCATAAAAGTTTTGTTAAACTTTTAAAATGTGAGGTCTCTTCCTTTTACTTCCCCAGATTTCGGTTAGAGTGTGTGAAATTGTAAGATTCCGCTACATGCTGATTGCAAACAAGCAACCTTAATAACAAATCAGGAAACTCCTGGGGACTGCAGAATACATTGTGTGACACAGCATAATGTCAAATGACTGCTTGTAGGTTTATTATTAAAATATACCTAACACAGCATTGCTTCTATACACACATAGGCAGGAGTTGACCAAAGTATTTAGAAACTGTTAATATAACTATATGCATGTTTGCCCTATAGTGTGTTTTTTCCTTCTCATAGAAAGTGGTTGGCTGACGCACACATTCCTATACTGTATAATGGGCTTCAAGTATAAAAGTATTTGAGATAAAGGCTATCTGTGTTGGCCATAGCATTCTGTTCTGTTACTAAGTAATGTTTCCATGCATATACTATAGAATATAAAAATTGTAAGCAATAATGTATCACTGCATCTAACATTATGTATTTTTTATTTTGAGTTATCATTGTATTGTCTGATGTGACTTTTTCCTTTTACATGGCTGTTTTTTCCATTTTTTTTAATTGTATTAATGCAGAATTCCAACATCACCTGTTTCCATTCCATTTGCATGTGGTGCTTGGTGAAAACTCTGCTGCTCTTTAATTGTCTCTTCTGCCCTCCCCACTGTGTGCCTCAAAATTTTCCTACCCATAAAGACTCAATGTCTTACACATGACCCTTGGACTTCATGGCCCTTGGACACATGACCCTTGGACTTCATGGCCCTTGGACACATGATGGACTGTTTCTGTGCTTGTGTGTTGCACACAACTTCTATTGTGTCAGTTTCATCTGCATGAAATAGAGTTATGTCACATTCACAGCATGTAGATGAAAGAAAATCAGCAGGGGGTGGTGGCAATTAGCTGTGGGAGCTGCCATCCTCCCATTGCTTTCAATCGGGGCTGCCTCACACAGCTAATCGCCTGCACCTCTTCCAGGCTTTTCAAAGAGCCAGAACAGTGCCTGCATCTGATTGACATTTTTTCTCCTGGGCATTTTCAGATGGAAGTGTGTCTGGCGGGAGGGTGACAACAGAACAATGCAATGAATTTTCAGCCTGTTCAGGAACCGGATGAAATCTGCTGTTAGTATGGCCGACCTAACATTTATTTGCAACCTGAGGTTACTGCACATTACTTTTGCACTCTGACCAAAGAATGTTTTGCACAGCCTAAAAACCATGCAGGAAAAAAAAACACTTATGTTGAGGAATTGGTCCATTACTGTTAACTTCTATTAATTTTAAAACTATTTTTTTTTGTTTGTGTTGCTAAGGTAACCAGCTACTTCACTGAGGACTTCATTTTCAATGCAGCTATTTCCCAGCTAATGAGTTTAAGCAACATACTCTTGGTAAGTGCATCTGCTGCTTCCAACCTTCCCTCCCTTTTCAAATGTGTAATTATGACCTGTGGTTGTTAATAATAACTATGAGGAGTCCTCTTCTCTTGGCCAATCTTACATGAGGGGAATAGATCGTTGTTCTGCTGCTGTTGCTGCTTTGTGTTAATGAAAGAGACAGCTTTGAGTAATTTTGCATATTTTATAGACAAAGTGGAACTATGTAGCACTTTCACTGTTAGCCATTGTTTTCTAGTTTTCTGGAAGTGATTCATTATTTTACAATACAAATGAAAGGGTTGTTGTCTATGTAGCCAGTGGCATCTGAGCCGCATTGCCAATGTCAAATGCGTTATATAAAAACATTTACAACCGGTATTAAGCGTCAGCTAAAGAGGAACTGTACTGTGGAAATATGCCGAATAAAGGCAGGCAAAAAGCAACATACTAGTCGCCAGAATTGCCTGTGTTTTTCTTGAAGCTGAACTTTCCCCCTTTGGCTTACCTTGGCTTGTTCTGTACTTTGCCGCTGTGTGAATGGGGCTATCTTGGTAGATGCAGGGCTTTGCTTCCTCATGTCAAAGCCTAAAGCAAGAAGGACAGTGAGCAGCACAGTAGTGAGTTCAGCAAATCTCGCTCCACATCTACTGAGACTAGCAGTCAGTGGTAGTGCCTTTGTTTTCACACCACAGATATACAGCTATGAGACTGTAGGCATAGAAGTGCCTAGGCACCCTCACATACAGAGAAGTACACTGTTATTTTTCATGAGGAATTCCAGAGAAAAGGCACATTTTTACGGTACTCTTTAGGCACAGTTAACATTTTTGATGTTTCCCTTTAGGACAGCAAATCTTCGGTTTTTGATTTCAGTTTAGTTTTAAAGCCCCACTCCAGGCCCACATTTTTCCCCACCCTTCCCTCCCAGTAAGTTCTAACCGAGTGGTTCTCAACCTTCTAGTGCTGTGACCCCTTGATAAAATTTCCCAAGTTGTGGGGTCAATTATTTTCGTAACGTGTCAAGCACCCAAGACAAGACAAGTAATTTGCACTTGCTTACACTCGTACAGTATTAAAACCCCCTATGGTACATTTTGTTCTCCTTTCTTTCAATTTCGATCCTAATTTCTTGTGTCCCCCCCCCCCCCCATCCCTCTCTCGCGCAGTCTTTCTTGTTCTTTCTCTTATTCTTTCTCTCACTTTTTGTTTGTTCCTCCCCCTCCTTTTTTCTTCCCATTTCCATGTATTCTCTATTTTTATTCCTTCTTTTCTTGGCAGGGGGGTGGGGGAATAGGATGAGTGACAGTGTTGGTGGGGGTGAAATCAGTGGAAGTGCTAGTGGGGGGTGGGATCAATGGCAGTTCTTGCGGGGGGGAGGGATGAGTGTCAGTGCTGATGGGGAGTTGGGATGAGTGGGGGGTGGGATCAGTGGCAGTGCTGGTACGGGGTGGGATGAGTGGCAGTGCTGGTGGGGGGTGGGATGAGTGGCAGTGCTGGTACGGGGTGGAATGAGTGGCAGTGCTGGTGGGGGGTGGAATGAGTGGCAGTGCTGGCGGGAGTTCTGATCAGCCAACTTGGGTACTTTTGATCAAGGTCATCTGCTGATCTGAGAACTGTAATGGGGACTTTTAATGGCAACTCTAATCACAGGTAGTGTTACTCACTGTGTCTCCGGCTTTGTGGTGTCTTGCAGCAGTGACACCTATGCCAAAATCAGGAGATAGGGTCTCCTCCAGCCCCCCGCACTTCACATTCCTCACCAATCAGCTGACCTCTAATCTCTGCCCCCAGCCTTGCCGTGAACTAAGTGAGCGGCTGTGAAGAGGCTGAGTGGGCGGCCACGTGCTCCAGGAACAGCCCTGCTGGGCGGCCACGAAAAGGATGGAAGAGCAGTTCGGGCTTCAGGAACAGCCCAGGATTCGGTGACCCCTGGGTTGAGAACCACTGCTCAACCCCATCATAATAGGATATCCCCCCCCTACTGTGGAATGTCAGATATAATCACCCATCCAGGTCCTTCACCGCCCCAGTTCCAGGTGCGTGGGACTGCAAAACCAGCTGTGCAATGGAGCCAGAGATAGCCAATCCTCCACCGTCCCATTGTGATCAGTCATCTTGTTTACTTTGAAAGTTTTACTATGGATTGGTAGGGAAAATGGCAGTAATAACATGAATCTAATAACCTGCAGCTTATCTAATAAAACTATAGCCAACCTGACCCAAATTGGTATGCCTACCCTTGGCCTATTTGTTTATTAATTCAAAGTTTTGGGGAGCAAAAGAACATAAGAGCGACTTCCATTTCTATGGAGTCTTTGTCACACACCTATACCGTTGCTAGGACATTAGCCCCAATACAATATAGTACAACGCCCGAGCAACGCGTACATTTCACAGTGCCAGCAACATTTAACTGTGAGGGGAAACTGCATTCAAAGTAACCTTAGCACAATATTTTGGATACAGTTCCACTTTGTGAAATTATACTTTGTTCTATGGGCATACATGTGTTACGATTACTCTTGAACATGGCAATATACAGACAGACCCCAGGTTGCAAACAATATTGGTTCTGTAGGTTTGTTCTTAAAATGTTAATAAACCCAGGACCCTGCATTCACTATATCTGGTCTCCCACAGTACACAGAACATGGAAATGCAATTATTTTAGTAAATATAAACTGCTAAATACTGTTTTTCATCAGCCGTTAGAGCAGTCTTGTGATTTCTATCAGTGACTACTTAAAGCTTGTAGGAGGAGTTTTCATTCTGCTCTGACTGTACTATAAGGCTGCAGGACCTCTGACCCCCTGTCTGGACAGTGCTGATCACATGCACACGCCCAAGAAAAAAAAGTACTCTCTAGCAATACACACCAAACTGAGCATGTGCAGCTTGTCCCCTAATGCTCTGTACTATCAGGAGATGGTTTGGGGACTGTGGAAGAAGGAGTATCTGAGAAGACAGGATCAAACAGCCTTTTTACACAATGCAGAGGATTAACCCCTTAGGTTCCACAGTGAGTATAGCAAGCATGCTTTACTACATATACAGACTGATTTTACTGTTGTGGGTTTAGCAAAACTTTAAGTTGAAACCAGGTACATTTTTTTAAGTGTAACTCCAGCCAAAAGTTTTCGGGATAACATAGGGAAGGGTGAACAACCCTGTAACATTTGTTTTCCTGTCTGTGCCCGCTCAGAAGAATCTCATTTTCTGTCCCTGTGACAATTAGATTTTAAAGATTTTGGGTTGTTGTGGAAACAAGGATTGGTGATAAAGCTTCATTGGAGACACCTTTTTCCCATGGTAACTCTTATGCCGCGTACACACGATCAGAATTCTCATCGGAAAAGGCTCTGATGGTTTTCCCGACGGAATTCCACTCAAGCTGTCTTGCCTACACACCAAATTCCGATCGTTTAGAACGTGGTGACATACAACACGTACGATGGGACTAGAAAAAGGAAGTTCAATAGCCAGTAGCCAAAAGCTTCCGTCTCCTAGTTGAATCTGAGCATGCGTAATTTTTGGTGTGTCGGAATTGCAAACACACGATCGGAATTTCCATTAGAAAGTTATTCCGTCTGGAAAATTAAGAACATGCTATCAATTTTTGGCTGGCGGAAATTCGGACAGCTAAATTCCGATGGAGCTTACATGCGGTCACATTTTCCGATGAAAAGCTCTCATCGGTCTTTTTCTGGCCTGAATTCCGATTGTGTATACGCGGCATTACAGAAGTGAATTTCTCTTCATAGGTGTAGATTTCCTCATCGTATGTAAGTCAGATGTTTGTAACTTGTGGACTGCCTGTAGTATACCAGAAAGAGCCTAACCATGACACCCATATAGGGGCTGTATATTTTGTACAGGACAGCCTGCATAATGTACCACTATGTATACAGTGAATATTAGATGCAAGGCATGTATGTTCTAAATAGGACAATCTATATCGTGTTCCCAAATGAATTATTAGGATTGATGTATACAATGCACTGCCATGTATATATGTTTTTTTTAACAGAAGCGTGGCGCTAACCACACTCATCCCAGGGAGACTGCGGTCGGAGGGGGATGAGGTTTTATTAGCAGAGATTCTGGGCACTGAAAGGACTGTATGGTAGCAGAAAAAATGTTTATTCATACCAGTGTTTCTATACCTTTCTCAAAGAGAAAGTCCTTTGAGAGCCCAGAATATTTGCTATAGGTAATAGCTATAGGTAATTCAAGATATAAGAGGTGTATATGTTCACTACAAGAGGATATGCAGTATTTGGTTCAAAGCATTGTATTTACATTAAAAGGCAGTTTATTAAAACTGGAGCAGACAGAATCTGGAGTAGCTATGTATAAAAACGAATCGACTTTTAATCTTCAGTTTGTTCAGTTAAAGTGTTATTAAACCTTTGTTATTTTAATTTGCTTTAAAAACTAACATGTTATACTTACTGAGCCCTGACGCTCTTCTTCTGTGGTCCCCTGCTTGCACTCCAAGTCCTTTCTCTTTGGCAGGTGCCCCCATGGAAAGCCTCTTTGCATTGGGGGTACCTGTGCATGTTTTCTCCCGAGCCGCCCTTTCCTTCTTACAAAGCCATCCACAACTTAGCCCCAGCTATATCCCTAGCCTAGTCTCTAAATACCAATCTATTTGTTCTTTTCATTCCTCTCAGGACCTCCTGCTCTCTAGCTCCCTCGTCACCTCCTCCCATGCTCGCCTCCAGAACTTCTCCAGAGCCTCTCCAATCCTGTGGAACGCCTTACCCCAATTTGTCCGATTATCTCCTACTCTATTAGCTTTTAGACAATCCTCAAAAATCAGAGAAGCCTACCCACACCTAACAACTGTATTTTTATTTTCTCCTTCACCTCATCCCCCACAGCTACCGTATTACCTTTTGTTCCACTTGACCCTCCCTTGTAGATTGTAAGCTCTAATGGGCATGGCCTTCTGATTCCTCCTGTATTGTAACTGTACTGTCTTGCCCCCATGTTGTAAAGCGCTGAGTAAACTATTGGCGCTATATAAATTCCGAATAATAATAATATTTTTAGCCCAAAAACGCCTGAAATATGCCCCAGTGAGAAAGGGGTCTTACTCTCTGTCTCTGTGACTGTCTACACATACTCTTTAACCTGATATTTTTACCACCACCAGAGTCTGATTTTCAAGTAATATAATTTTTTTTGGTTGTTATCTTTCTTTCGTGACGTAATCATTTTCATTGCCAATTCCTAGATTTTTTTTTTTACTAGTTCTGATACACAAGACGTACGTCATAAAAGGATAGTAAGAGTCTATGGAAAATATTGTAAAGTGTAACAATATACAAATACAGAGAACTTGCTCCCAAAAGCTTAAAATCTCTCAAAATATAATTTAGTGAAACAGAATGTAAAAATGTGGAGAAGCTGTGATAAAGCTTTGCCTGTAGATAAGGTACTATAGCTTTTTTAATCTATATAATCCTTTTATACTTTTGCTAGTTTCCAAGTATGATCACGCAGCACTGACACTGTGAATTGCATCCTGAAACTTGGCCTGTTTGCCAGAGGAATGATTTTGATGAATGCATAATGTACTTATGCTATGACACTTGCATTGCACCACAGACCTAATTAACTGCTGTTGGGAGCACTAGTAAAGAAAATGACATTTGCTATTTTTGTTGCACAGTGTCAGTATTATCTAGTATCTGGAAGACAGTTTTTTAAAACACAATACAGTGAAAATCAAACTTTAGGCTTGAAAAAAGTTGCTGCTTGAGGGTTGCTAATAAACCAAGGATATTTACAATGATCTGTAAAGTAAAAAAAACTATCCTCTAGCGCAGTGTTTCTCAGTTTTTTTTTTTCCAGCCAAGGCACAAATACTGTGATGGCATCAGTTATTGGGATACCAGTGTCTGGCCTACATTGTGCCCAAGGTTGTAATGCTGCACAATAATAACCCCTGGCTTTGTATAACAAAAATGACTTGATCCACCTGGTGGCTTGGTGACAGTGTTTGGGCATTTTGGGTCATTTTTTAAATTCTACACAATCTCGAGGCACCCCATTCTAAAACGTGAAAAACAAAACTAACAGCTTTACATAATGCAACACATGTAGGACACCCAACATTAGAAGTGATTTATTTCAACAAAGCAAATACACCTTTGCACACTGGTACTGACTAGTATTCCAATGTTTCTCTTCTTACTCAGCTAACTGGACCCCAGTGCTGACAGAGAGGAGCAGGGCCAATGCTGTGATGGCATCAGGTATTCGGATACTGGTGGCTGGCCCACATTGTGCACAAAGTTGTAAAAACCCATGGCCTTGTGTAACAAAAAGACAGGCTTGATCTACCAGCTGGCTTGTTGACAATATCTGAGCAATTTGGGGCAAATTTTTGGTATTTTCCCAAGGCACCCCTGAAGAACCCAGACGCCACCCCCCAGGCACTCTGGTTGAAAAAGACTGTTCTAGACAGGCAGGGCAGTGAAGCTGGTGATTATTGAGATTTTTGTAAAATTAGACCATGCTTTTCCTTTAAGGTATAGTTTATGGCCTTTTACTGCTTAACTCTCTTGAATTATTTTTATATCCTTTTTTTTTTGTAGTTTGAGTGCTCTAATTGAGATTTAACAGAAATGGTTATTCACAATGCTCGCTTGTATTGTTGGCTTCATTTAGAAGCGCTTGTTGAAAATATGAAGCAGATAATAGCAAATTCCAAAATTTTTTTTTTTTTCTTCTTCTGCTTTTTTGTGCCATGAGTTTTTTTATGTAGATAATGCTTTTGTCTGCATATTATAATTATCAAATGTGGACAGTAGGTGATGAACTATTGATGATTAGACCGCAGACATCTACGAAACAGAAAAATAGATTGTCTACTATTGGAGTTCTGCAGTAATGTCTGTGTTGTCTTTTTTTGCCTTTCACATCACTTATTAAAGCATTAAGGCTCGGTTCACATATATGCGAATCAGATACATTTTTAAATACATCCGATTTGCATAATGTGTGAATTGGACCGGCTTTCAATGGAGCCAGCTCACACATGTCCAAGGAGGGCCGTGATCCATTTCTACAAAGGGTCCTGTGCAATTTTGGGTCTGGTTTAATTGTAAATTCAAGCAAAAAATTTGCACCTGAATCGCACCTAACCTGATGAACAAAACCACTCCAGACTGCGAACCGCAGCTGGATATGTGTGAACTCAGCCTTAAAGATACAATGAGAGCCATGTAGACCTGCCTGTTATAATATATGTAGCAGAAATACAAGATTAAAGCGGAGGTGCACACAAAAATGGAACCTCCACTTTTCGGAACCCTCCCCCCTCCGGTGTCACATTTGGCACCTTTCAGGGGGGAGGGGGGTGCAGATACCTGTATTATACAAATCATCCAGGTACTCCAAAAACCTGGGCTGATCTATTATATAAACAGTGGACAGCTTCTGTGCCCCTTTGTAAACTGGCTCATTACTGTACTGAGTGGACCTAGCAGATAATAAAACACAAAACGGAGCAGTGCAAAGTCTTCATCTGAAAAACGTTGTTTCCATAACACATTTCTGGGGTACCCAAGCATTTTACAGCAGTATCAGAGTAACATGGAGGCACCCGGAGATGCCTGCTCTGGCAGTGTACAATGTCAGTTTACTGGGTTTTAGGGGCCTTCAGGTTTACCTTAAACTGGAAGAGAATTTTTTTACTTTTACTTCTAAAGTTGTATTCTGCCGTACTAGAATTTTCATAAGGTAATTTTCGATACGAGACCATCATGCAAAAATAAAATGGATGATCATTTGTTCCAATAATCTCATTGTGTATCCAGGCTTTAGAGAGTTGTATCCGTTGAAAAATGTCCTGTTTTGGGGACAATTTTGAATGGCCTTTCACTTTAAGTCTCCATGACAATGAGTGGTGAATCCCCTCAGTGGGAACACAGACAACAGTAAAAACGTTTACAATGGGTTTAATCCTTCCCCACTGTATTCAAAATAATAAAAATAATGTGTAGACATAAACTTTTTTTGTGACACTTTCCCTAAAAAAAACTCTACAATATTTGAGTGCATAGCTTTATTTGACTTCAAGCAATACTTTTAAAAGATTCATTGGCAAATGTTTATGTGCTGCAGACCTCGCTGCACACTTTTCATAGTGATGGGAGTGCCCTCTTGTGGATATTTGATGGAATTTTTTTCCTTGATCTTCTCTGATTAGGGGATAATGTAAAACTGCTTTTATTGACTGCTTTTAATGAATGTAATGACTGTAACTATCACCTTAGCACTTTCTGAAATGCACTTAATTAAAACATTCTTTTACAGTAAAAAAACAAAACAATTTACTGCCTTTATAAAAGCTCAAACAATGCTGTAAAATGTATGTACCATGCTGATCATTTGTTACAATAGTTTATGGAGCTTTCATTAAAAAAGATAACACATTGTAGAATAAGTAACTCAAAAGGTCACATAATATTAAGAATCACATCTATTTTACATTACAGAGTAACCAATTCTAGAT
Source organism: Lithobates pipiens (assembly GCF_037356315.1). NCBI lineage: Eukaryota > Metazoa > Chordata > Amphibia > Anura > Ranidae > Lithobates > Lithobates pipiens. Next base: position 188,904,524 of record NW_027507764.1, read on the forward strand.
AGATAACATTACAGAATATTATAAAGAAAACAATTGTGTGTGTGTGTGTGTGTGTATATATATATATATATATTTATTATTACGGTTTTATATAGCGCCAACAGTTTGCGCTGCGCTTTACAACATGAGGGCAGACATTACAGCTACATTACAATTTGGTACAAGAGGAATGAGAGGGCCCTGCTCGTTAGAGATTACAATGTAAAAAGGAATATAATATAATATATATATATATATATATATATATATATATATATATATATATATATACACACTGGGTATAGAAAAAATCACCCCCTTTAAAACAATCTAATTTTCTTGTTTTGCAGCCTGAAAGGAAGACATACACAGTTTTGCTTTTATTCAGCTGTACAGCGCCTTGAAAAAGCATACCCCTTGAATTTTTCCACATTTTTTCATGTTACAAACAAAAATGTAAATGTATTTTATTGGGATTTTATGTGATAGACCAACACAAAGTGGCACATAATTGTGAAGTGGAAGGAAAATGATAAATGGTTTTCAACTTTTTTTTACAAATAAATATGTTAAAAGTGTGGGGTGCATTTGTATTAAGTCCCCTGAGTCAATACTTTTTAGAACCACCTTTTGCTGCAATTACAGCTGCAAGTCTTTTTGGGTATTTTTCTACCAGCTTTGCACATCTAGAGAGTGACATTTTTGCCCTGTTCTTCTTTGCAAAATAGCTTAAGCTCTGTCAGATTGGATGGAGAGCATCTGTGAACAGCAATTTTCAAGTCTTGCCACAGATTCTCAATTGGAATTAGGTATTGGACTTTGACTGGGCCATTCTAACATATGAACCTAAACCATTCCATTGTAGCTCTGGCTGTCTCCAGTCTCAAGTCTTTTGCAGACTCTAACAGGTTTTCTTCTATGATTGCCCTGTATTTTGCTCCATCCATTTTCCCATTAACTCACCAAGCTATCCTGTCCCTGCTGAAGAAAAGCATCCCCACAACATGATGCTGCCACCACCATGTTTCACAGTGGGGATGGTGTGTTCAGGGTGATGTGCAGTGTTAGTTTTTTGCCACACATAGCATTTTGCTTTTAGGCCAAAAAGTTCAATTTTGGTCTCATCTGACCAAAGCAACATCTTCCACATGTTTGCTGTGTCCCCCACATGGCTTCTCACAAACTGCAAACGGGACTTCTTATGGCTTTATTTCAACTATGGCTTTCTGTTTCCCACTCTTCCATAAAGGCCAGATTTGTAAAGGGCACAACTAGTAGTTGTCCTGTGGACAGATTCTGCCACCTGAGCTGTGGATCTCTGCAGTTCCTCCAAAGTTACCTTGGGCCGCTTGGCTGCTTCTCTGATTAATGTTCTCCTTGACCGGCCTGTCAGTTTAGGTGGACAGCCATGTCTTGGTAGGTTTGCAGTTTCCATTTTTGGATGATGGATTGAACAGTGCTTAGTGAGATGTTCAAAGCTTGGGATATTTTTTTATAACCTAACCTCTAACCTCTGCTTTAAACTTCTCCATAACTTTATCCCTGACCTGGTGTGTTCCTTGGCCTTCATGATGCTGTTTGTTCACTAAGGTTCTCTAACTAACCTCTGAGGGCTTCACAGCACAGCGGTATTTATACTGAGATTAAAATACACACAGGTGTACTCTATTTACTAATTAAGTGACTTCTGAAGACAATTGGTTTCACTAGATTTTCGTTAGGGTTATCAGAGTAAAGAAGGCTGAATAAAAATGCATGCCACACTTTTCAGATATTTATTTTTAAAAATGTTTAAAACCATTTATCATTTCCTTTCTACTTCACAATTATGTGCTACTTTGTGTTGGTCTATCACATAAAATCCCAATAAAATCTATTTACCTTTTTGGTTGTAACATGACAAAATGTGGAAAACATCAAGGGGTATGAATACTTTATCAAGGGACTGTATTTACTAATATCCAAGTGAAAAATTTAATACCAACATGTCAGAATTAAAAAAAAATTTATAAAAAACAGAATCACTAAGTTGGAAAAATTATCAGTATTTTGTTGAACCATCGTTTGCTTTATTTACAGACTTTGGTCTGTTGGGATATGTCTCTACTAACTTTGCACATCTAGACTTTGCCATTTTTGCCTACTCTTCTTTGCAGAATTGCTCAAGTTACATTTTATGATGACTAATGCATCTTTTTACCAGGACAAAATGCATTCCGAGATTTAATTATTTAGTAAATAACAGTAAGGCTAGGTACTTGGACCACGTGGTGGATTTGGTCAGAGGCTTTTCTGGAATACAGTGCACCCAGAAAGTATTCACAGTGCTGTGCTTTTTATTATGTTACAGCCGTATTCCAAAATGGATTAAATTCATTATTCTCCTCAAAATTCTACAAGCAATACCCCATAATGACAAAGTGAAAGACGTTTGTTTGAAATCTTTGCAAATTTATTAAAAATAAAAAATGAAAAAAATCGCATGTACATAAGTATTCAAAGCCTTTACTCAATACTTTGTTGAAGCACCTTTGGCACCAATTACAGCATCAAGTCTTTATATTTTAGTCCTCTGTAGATACTGCGAGCCAGGCCTTCTCGTCCACATCCATGCCTGACCTTGTGCTTCTGGAAGAATGGTCAAACATTCCCATAGACACACTCCTAGACCTTGTGGACAGCTTTCCCACAAGAGTTGAAGCTGTTTTAGCTGCAAAGGGTAGGCCAACTCAATATTGAACCCTACAGACTAAGACTGGGATGCCATTAAAGTTCATATGCGTGTAAAGGTAGACTTCCCAATGCTTTTTGAAATACTTTTTTTTAACCACTTGCCGTCCGCCATATAGCAAAATGACTGCGGCAAAGTGGTTTCAGTATCCTGACCGAACGTCATATGATGTCCAGCAGGGGGTGCGCATCACAGCGATTGTTGTTGCGGTGTATCAGTCTGACACACCGCAACACTGATCTAGGTAAAGAGTCTCTGACAGAGACTCTTTACCACGTAATCAGCCGTGTCCAATCACAGCTGATCACAGTGTAAACAGCAAGAGCCATTGATCGGCTTTTCCTCACTCACGTCTGTCAGATGCAAGTAGAGGAGAGCCGATCGGCATCTCTCTGGCGGGGGGGGGGGGGGTCTGTCCTGATAGATCATCAGTGCAGCCCCCCCGGGATGCCCACACTGGACCACCAGGTAAGGCACCCTAGACCACCAGTGATGCCAATCAGTGCCCACAATGGATGCCAAACAGTGCCCACAATGGGCATCACTGGCAGACATTGTTTGGCACTGATTGGCATCCATACAATAACATAACAGTACATCAGTGCCACCTATCAGTGCCCATCCGTGCCACACCTATCAGTGCCCATCAGTGCTACCTATCAGTGCCACATAGTGCCCATCATCAGTGCCACCTCATCGGTGCCCATCAGTGCCGCCTTATCAGTGCCCATCAGTGCCGCCTTATCAGTGCCCATCAGTGCAGCCCCATCAGTGCCCATCAGTAAAGGAGAAAACTTACTTATTTACAAAGCTCTATTCGTGGGAACAAAATGATAAAAATTTAGTTTAGGTACAGTGTTGTATGACCGCGCAATTGTCATTCAAAGTGTGACAGCGCTGAAAGCTGAAAATTGGTCTGGGCAGGAAGGTGTATAAGTGCCCTGTACTGAAGTGGTTAATATATTTTTGTTTGCATATATCAGGAAAACGTTGCAACAAGTCCACTAAGGCCAGATAACACACACAAACAAACGTGTCTCGATTGGCTTGTGACAACCAGGGCTCCTCCAGAGATGGCTAGCAATTTTTTGGAGCTGTAGGTAATGGCACATTCTTCTCCCACCTAATGGTGCCCACAAAATTATGACACCAATGTTACTTGGCAGAGCCAGTGGCATGGAGGTACCTTCCCACTAATTTCTCCTGTAAGTAACCACTGACAGTAGTTATATTTTAGTCCTCTGTAAGGGTTGCCTTCTTCCACGGATCTTCAAAGTAAGGGGGCCCTTCTCCTACAGGCCACAAATAAAAAAGGAAATTTCACTGATAATTAATAAAAAGGAGACATTCTTCTCACTGACCATCATTGTAAGGAGGCCCTTCACATATCAGCCACCAATGTAAGGGGGTCCTTTGCCTATTGGGCATCAGGGTAAGGGGGGAAAGCTAACCCCTAATGTAAGGTATATTTCTCCAGTGACCACCAATGTAAGAGGACATTTTTCTACAAACCAGCTATTTAAGTAATGTAATATATAATGTTGTTTTTAATTTATTATATCTGCTACTTTAAGATTACCCTAACACAGCATGACCTTTGGATATAATTTTTAGCCTGAATTCTAAAAATTATTTCAAGGGTTTTTGCAAGATAAATAGGCTGGAAAAGGCTGCTCTAAATGTACAGTGAGGGTAGTACCTAAAAAGTGTGTAAATATACTAAGTACCTACCAGTACACGTCTGTAATTTAGATAACACCCCTTAGGCCACTGTCATCTTTGGAAAAGTATCTGTATAAAATGTAGGTAAAAAGATTTTTCTCCATCTTTGCCTGATTCTGACAATAGTTCCAGGATTGGTCAACATCTGATACCACTACTATGTAACCAGACCTTTTAAAACTAGTGTTGCAGATGGGGGGCCGGGTCCTCCTGGCAGGTGGAGAATGCGTTGGAAATTTGGAAGAGTGACATATTAAGAACCCTTTTTTTTTTTTTTTTAAATGTAATCCTTTTTTATTAGATTTTCAAACACAAGGTTAACAGTAAAATTCACAGCTCACAAAAGCCTTCATCTCGAACATAACTGACACAGAAACAGAGCTATACACAGCATTCAAATTATTACAAGCTTGCCTTATAATTAACCCCCAACCTCCCACCCAACCCACCCCCTATTTGTAGGGATTCCCCTTTAAGCCCATACCAGGTGACGGGTCCAGCGACGCCTCCTTCACTGGCCCCGGCTACCTGGAGACGCGCTCAAAATGAGCGGACTTTCCTCCGCATGTGTGGGCGAGTCCGTTCATTTCAAAAGTACGGCGGATAGTCCGGCGGACTTAGTACGCCGTATTAGTCCGCTGAAAAAGTGCCGTGTGTGGGCAAGTAGCTCGTTCAGAAAGTCCGGCGGGAAGTCCGTCAGACTAAGTCCGCTGGATAGTTGGCTACGTGTGTACGCGGCATTAAAGGTCCTGTTTATTCTATGTATGATTTCTATCCAGTACCTGTACAGTTTTGGGCATTTCCACACCATATGGAGAAGGTCCCTCGACGCCCCACATCTAGGGCAATCATTGTTGCCATTTTTTTTTTTCACACAATATTTGCGCAGCGATTTTTCAACAACATACTAAACACGACATGCTTTAAAATTGTGCACAAACGTGCAGCGGCGACAAACTACATACATTTTTAAAGCCTTTACAGGTTACCATTTATTTATTTTGCTTTTTTATAACTATAAAACAGGAGTATCCACTCAGCAATTAGTGTGCATGCACCTGTCCCCAGCGCTCATGTATGCGACTAAGATTCCCACCTGGGGCAAATGATAGATAATTCAGCAGCTATTATAAAAACAAAAACAAAATAATATAACTCAATGTGGTTGACCTAATAACATCAAGTCAAACACTAACAGCGCTTCTACTGCTTATTAGTGGAACTCCCAGTTCCCTGTTCCCACCATGCAGTTAGACTTGGTTAATTAAAATATGATTTTCTTAATAATCATTAATAACCAGTATAAATACTTTAAGAACTTGCAAACACATAAATAAATAAATAAAACACAGTCCAGCAATAATCAGTCCAGCACACAAAAGTGACGAAGTCCTTTCCAACTTTCTGCGTGATTGCAGCATATATCATAGAGCCAATCTTCCCATGTGTGTGGATATACGTGAGAGGGATCCTACACCTTCACCAGATTTTCAGCGCTATGTGTGTCCACTCAAATGGCCGCTTACCAGAAGGTATCAGCTTTTGAGCCTATCTCTGCTGCATACGATCCAGCTGTCTGTTCCTGTGTCCTCCATTTATGTTGCCCTCATTGTGCATGGACATGTAAGAAATGCAAGGGGTCTAATATAGTGTAGTATCCTTTATTAGCAATACACGTCTTCCCCCTTACAAATGCGCTTACTTTAAAATTGACAGTTAAAAGCATGTAAACAATGGATGTCAGCTGCACAGAACAAGCTTCTCACCGCCAGGCTGGTTACCTCGTTTATAACAGCCTGTGTGTAGAGACCCGGGTCCTCGTCTGTTGCTGATCACCCTCACTACTCACGTGACCACGCTCTGACGCGTTTCGTGATTACGTCTTCAGAGGGAGCATTCATGAAATGCTCGTAGCTTCTAGTTTCTTAGGCCATAGAGATGATTGGAGCTGTTCTGGTCTTTGATCAGCTCTATGGTCAACTGGTGGAACCACCGGCTGCATTCTTGGGTTCCCTGTTGGGACGGGAGAGCCAGAGAAAACCATGCAAGATGGTTTCCACTAGGATTGTTTTTACATGAAAGCCAACTGCTGGCTGAAAAGAATGATACCAAGATGATACCTAAACCTGCAGGCAAAATTGGCGTGGGGGTCCCCCCCAGGTCCACATCAGACCCTTGTCCGAGCACGCTACCCGGCCGGCCAGGAAAGGGGGGGACGAGCGAGCGCCCCTCCTGAGCCGTACCAGGCCGCGTGCCCTCAACATGGGGGGGTGCCTTGGGGAAGGGGCGGCCCCCCCACCCCAAAGCACCTTGTCCCCATGTTGATGAGGACAAGGGCCTCTTCCTGACAACCCTGGACGTTGGTTGTCGGGGCCTGCGGGCGGGGGGCTTATCGGAATCCGGGAGCCCCCTTTAATAAGGGGGCCCCCGGATACTGGCCCCCCACCCTATGTGAATGAGTATGGGGTACAATGTACCCCTACCCATTCACCTGTAAAAAAAACACAACACACAAGGATTAAAATAGTTTATTGCACAGCTCCGGGGGTCTTCCGTCTTCAGGGGTCTTCCGTCTTCGGGGGTCTTCTCGCCGGACTCCTCCGCAATCTTCTGCTAGCTCTTTTGCTAGCGGAGGAGCCCGGCTTTCTTCTTCGCCGCCGCCCTCTTCTTCCGACTTCGGGGGTCTTGTCCCCCTCTTCGGTTCTTCTTGCCGGGCCACCGCGCCTTCTTCTAGCTCTTTTACAGGTGGTGGCCCGGTCTTCTGTCGCAGCCTTCTGTTCTTCTCTTCAGATGTGGAGGGGTGATTGGGGGGTGTATTTTGTGCCTACGTGACCTGGTGCCAGTGTAGTGTTGTTGCACTTACTATTAGATATCATCTCTCCTCGGTCTGGAACGGAAAAGACCGACACGAGGAGAGATGACATCACTACCCCTGTCAGTGTTTACAGTTACACGACAGCGGAAGGATCTCATTCGCCAGGACCGATCACCAGGTCCAGGCCAGATTTCATTGGCCTGGGCCTGGGGATTGATCGGTTCTGGATTGAATCTGATCATTGTGGCTGCTGAGGGGGCGTGTGCCCAATGTAACATCAATTAACGGCAATTCACCTGCCCGTGCCATTCTGCCGCAGTACAACTGTGGTTACTGGTTGGGAAGCAGTTAAAAAACCCAGTTTTACGGCATTGCGCAATGAAGATTCTTGTTTGTCATTTCCATCCATACCTATGAGGTGCATTTTTGCATGAGACGTCATCTCAACAGGCTCCCTAGGGGTTTCCCCACATGCCTAACAGACCATACTAGCGATAGTTGGTCAACATCCAGGGTGAGTGTACATCTATGTGGGGCACCCAGTCTGAACCATTACATGGGAGATGTCAATTTAAGCATGAGCACTTCATCACCTAATGGGACTTTATACATTTTTTGTTTGTTCTGCATGTTTACATGAATGTGATCAACACACTATTAGATTCTCTGCTGATTTTTTCCTTCAGATTTACCAAAACCATGTAGTGCAAGGGCCTGCCTGATTGCATACAAATTGAAACTCCTAAGGTTTGACCTCATATTATATAGTTTTGGTAAATTTGAAGGAAAAAATCAGCAGAAAATCTGATAGTGTTTATGGAGCTTAAGTGCAGCAAACTTTTTTTTTACATTCTTACTTTACTTCTTTGCCATTTGCTTATTAGCAAGTTTTTTACTGCGGCTGGAGTTTGATGATCAGTTCTTTTATCCAATGGTGCTAAGGTTTATATTTTTCTGATTCTTTAGACATAATTGTACAGTTAGGCCTCTTTCACACGGCCGATCCGTTCAGGGTGCAGAGACAGACCTGTCATCTTCCTGCTCAGCGGAGATCACTCCGGCGATCCCCACTGAGTAAGCGGATATCCACGGGGTGGATCAGCACTGATCCGCCCTGTGTGAAAGAGGCCTAAGTCAAATTATGGGTGGTTAACATTAGTAGACTATAAGAATTGCAAAAAAGGAAAGAAAAAAAAAAAGAAGAAAATCTGTTGATTTTAAAAGAAAATGTAATTTCATCAATCAGGCCCATTGAATCACATACTTCTAGGTAAGTGGCTGCAAAAAATTTACCTGTCAGGTCAGTCAGTAACTCGGCTCCATATATAACTTTATTGTATCTATTTTTGGTTAACCAGTTTATAAAGTGTTCAGTAATGTTTGCCCACATTATTACAAAAAGCCAAATACTGGTTACTGAAATGTTATGGCAGATTATGTAGAAAGTGGATCCGCATGGCATGTACAGGGTTACTTGTATTATTTTGTTTGTTTTCCATCTGATGAGATGGCTGAACACTCCATTGCTGCATTATTTTCTCTGGAGTGGTGGTGAATCAGCTATATAGGAGTAGACTGCTTAAGTATATAGCTAGCCACATATAGGCAGATGGCTCCCCGAGAACAACATGCCATCATTTAACTGAAGCTTGCCTAGCACAGCTAATTGGTACACTTTTGTGTGATTCAACGAGGAGAGGTGGATGGAGTATGATTGTGTCTCAAGCAGTGCATATAAATAGCTGCACATAAGTGTATTGTTTTTTTTACCATTTTGTTGTTGAATTTCTTTATTTTGTGTTATGGAGAAAGTAACAGGAAGTACTGTAACACAAAGGTGGGGGATCTCACTTTAACTGATATAAAAAGTTTTAAACTGATGTTAAAGTGACACTAAACAATACCCTTATTTTCCACAAGTCATCCATACATATCCACTAAAGTGGTTGTAAAGTCTCATTTTTTTCCTATAAAAATAATAATCATGTCATACTTACCTGCTCTGTTGCAGTGGATTTGCACAGAGCAGCCCAGATCCTCCTGTTCTTAGGTCCCTTTTCTGTGATCCTGGCCACTCCCTCCTGTTCAGTTCCCCCACAGCAAGCAGCTTGCTATGGGGGCACCCGAGCTGAGTCACAGCCTCCTGTGTCCATTCAGACATGGAGCCCTGTCCCCTCTATCCCTTGATTGGCTATCTGACTTTAATTGTCTCAGCCAGTCAGGAAGGAGAATCTCGGATGGCTGAGACACCCGTGGACATCGTTGGACAGAGAGGGACCTCAGGTAAGAGTATTGGGGGGGGGGTGCTGCACACAGAAGGCTTTTTTTATCTTAATGCCTAGCATGCAACCCCTTTAATGGCCCTGTAGTTCATTTTTCATTAAATAATTTCCTACTTTGTTTTCGTTAATCTTGTTATGTCCTGCATGAGCTGCCAAAGCTCTCCCCCCATCTTCCATTTGTTTGAAATGAGCAGTACACATTAATTGCAGTCACATGCACTTCTCTATGCACACTACAAATCCCATAGTCCATAACCCATAGTCTGTAGTTCATTATACAGTGGGACCATGGAGTACTAATGTAGCTGTCCTCTAACAAGAAATCATATCACAGCAGCAAAAAATTTATTTGGAGGAGGCTGAAAACAATAGAAGATTCTTTAAGAATACATACTTGAATATACAGTAATATATTTTTTAACCATAGTTTAGTGTCAATGTAATGTAAGCACACACACACCGAAGCAGAAAAACGTATAAAACACTTTTTCTTTCTTATTCATTAACGGACACTCAATCAGTAGTAATTCAAAAACAATTGTGTAATACCCAATTTTCTAGAATTTTTTGCATCTATTTGCTATTACGCATGGGCTTTTTATGCAGCAATCAGGATCAGCTTATTATCAGCACAGCCTTGGAGGTCATAGATGGCATAGATACCATAGATTCAGAGCCTGTCTGCAAGGTGACCATAGGGCACTCGGCTTTGGTTGTGGCACTTTCTGGATTTTGTGTCCCGTGCTAAAGAGGAACTTCACCCTAGAAAAAAAGATAAGTCAGCAGCTACAAATACTGTAGTTGCTGACTTTTAATAAAAGGACATTTACCTGTCTAGGGATCCAGTGCTATCCTCACCTGGGCCAGCTTTCGGGTCCCAGGCTCCAGCATGTATACTGTGGGAAGCCAGCCATGACTCCTTGCGGCTTCACATGGTGTGCAAGAGTCACACCATGCTTTTTGAATGGTCTTGCAGCCTTCTGGGACCTGTGATGCGTCCCAGAAGGCTGCAGACAAAGAGAGGGGGCCAAACTTCCATTTGGATCGCCTAGGCAGAAGAGAGAGTGGATACCTATCAAAATGAGGTACCTGCTCCCCAGGAAAAATTATAATATGCCAAATGTGGTAGAGGAGGAAGACTTTAAGGGGAAATTCCCCTTTAGGGTGAAGTTACGCTTTAATTGGCCACAGAGTTCTTTCTAGGTCCAGAGCTGTGGCATTACCTCTGTTACCCTGCACCTGATGATTAATTTTTGTGAGTAAGCCTATGCAAGAGGTTAAAAGGTTCATGGTATGTAACCTACATTTATTAGCTCTGCTTATGGTGCTTTACAGACACGTTGTTCTGTGTTAAGTATGCCACAGAGCGCACTACAATACCTGAGGTTTGAAGAAGCACTGAGGTCATTGTGAAACCCCTCCTGGGTTTGGACACTCTGCCTTTGTTGACTGTCATTTGCTATTTTTGGAATAAAATCTATGGAACGTTCCTGTGGTGTGCAGCCGTTCTTATATTCCTATTGATCATCGGCGGCAAGCCGTGGCTTTCACCCAGCACATCCAGACTGTAGTGATTGATCACATGGAGCGGCGTCTTGCTTTTTTGAATCTTATACATTCCAGTAGGTCCAGTCTGACACACTTTCATTATTCCTAGTGCAGTTTACCGAAGCTTAATTGAACAAGCTGGAATTGGAAGATGATTAGCTACCATGCACAGCTGTACCAGATTTTGCACTCTCCAATTTTATTAAATAAACCTCAGTGTTTCATCTCATGTAGTTCTTGCTGCTGCCTACAGTGATCTGGTCACCTATGGTCCTTAACATTTTCTGATATATAGCAGTTTCTTTTGTAAGTAACAAGATTGTTTAGCTTGTTGTTCTCTATTCAGTTGCTGTTTTTGGCTTTTCCAACTTGTGATCCATTAACAGTTCTGGGCCACCCTCCGGGTCGTGACACCAACAGCCTAGACTGTTGTGAATGAATGAATGAATGAATGAAATACTTGTATAGCGCACAATGCGAACTGAATCGCCTCTAGGCGCTGTGGCGAGCTTTGATCATCTGCTAAAAGAGGAAGGTCTTGAGTTTTTTCCTAAAAGCCAGGTGATTTTCTTCCTGGCGGATGTTGATTGGTAGAGCATTCCATAGCCAAGGCCCTTGGACAGCGAATCTCCGATCACCCTTGGATTTATACCGGGCTTTGTGCACGAGGAGGAGGTTTTTGTTGGCTGATCGAAGACTGCGGTTTGGTTGTCCCATATTTTAGTCATCTTCACTCCTCAGACTCCACTATATCTCCGTCAGGTATGGCACCCATCTCTGCTTTGTCCAGGGAGTAGTTCTCCTCAGCCAGGGGTCTCAAACTGGTGGCCCTCCAGCTGTTGCAAAACTACAAGTCCCATCATGCCTCTGCCTGTGGGAGTCATGCATGTAACTATCAACCTTGCAATGCCTCATGGGACTTGTAGGTTCGCAACAGTTGGAGGGTAGCCAGTTTGGGACCCCTGCTGGATTTTATGAACAAGGTTGCTACTACAGTTCCTGACTCTGACTATAGAGTATGTAAGCGAACTTATACCCCTTCGTTGCCAGAATCTTTATGTGGCATTCCTGCAACTGTTGCATACTTTGAGCCTTCTGCTGTGGATGCCTTTTCTAAGGAGGAGTGTCATAAAAACATGGAATCAGGCTGCATCAGCAGTCCGTGCCATTACCTCCAGGCTTAAAGATACCATATCAGATCTTATTAAAGCAGTGCAAAAATACTTAAAAATTGAAGAGCCAATAACGTCTACAACTGCTGTTATTAGTCTGGGATCTCTCTGAGGTCCGAAAACTGAAAGCTTGACTAAACCATTCCTTACTGAAGGATATCCTAGATGAAGATTGTGGAACAGTTGATAACATTTTTACTCCTCTCCAGTGGCGACTAGTGCTCCATTTTGGGAGGGGCAAACAAACCTCCGTCTCTAATCAAGTGCTTAGGGGGAAAAAACCTCATTGGAATCCAGCATCCTGCATGTAAATAAGGGGCCGGGAGCATGAATTAGGGGAGCGGTGCCCCGTATGGACAGCCTGCCACTGCTCCTCTCAAATATTTTTCTGAACAATACCAATTTGAAGAGTACTTTATAAAAGCAGGCTTTTTCCACTGTAGACTGCAATTTCATGCCTCAACAAAATACTCGTAGGGTCTATTGAAGATGCCCTAGTGTTTAAGGATTCTACTGACAAGCACTTGGAACAAATCCTTATTTTCACTAGCAAGTCCTACTATGCAGCCTTCCATTGATGTGATGTCATTATGTCAAACCTTATGGGAATGGATTAAACTTATGTCAGAGGCGCTGCTATCCCCAGTGATCCTTTGGCATTGGAATGTTTAGCGCATATGCCCTCTGCCCTGCTCAACTGTGTGGATGGATTGGTAAACATTGCTTGTTCAAAATTAATCACATCTCTGTAAATATGTGGAGAATTGTTTGACTGACATGTTGGTCTCCTTCGAGGAAGTTCCATTTGCCTGGTTTCACTCCAGAGCCCTACAACACTACATTCTGTCATTGTGAGACTAATTGGTTTAGTTCCTATACAAACTAATTCACCGGAAACTAAGGACCAGGTTGTCTTTGGACTGCAGTCTCAGGAATCCAGCTTTGGATTCAGGGAAATCCTTCCTCCCACTGTCTTAGAAGATCTTCTTAATGGCTATCAGCTAGAGGGGCTGCAGAGGAGTCCTAATGCCCTGTGGGTGCAGGGGTCTGAATAGCATTCTGGAGCTCTAAGAGTTGCAACTCTGGACATCATAACTAGAGGGTCATCCAATTCAGGTCCCATTAGGGGGGTGCCAGAAGTCTTTTGGTGGCAAAAGAGATACAAAAGATTCTGTCTTGGCCAGAACTTTCCTGTCTCTGTTTGCATTCCAGTCATGCACAATTGGCAGGCAGACCACCTCAGCCAGCACCCAGAAGTGAAAAAGGGTGGTGGTCTGGATCCAACACCAAATTGCTCAATTTTGCATCAAAATGCAGAGATCTTTTGACAACTGCAGTGGATGCTCTGGGAGCTTCATGGGATCTGTACAGTCTGATCTATGCCTTTCCTGCTCGAAAACTCAATTCTCATCTACGCTGCATTATCAAGAGGGAGAGCATTCTGGTGATCCCCATAGTTCTGGACTAGCCCAAGTTGATGAGGCACTTAGACCTGATAAAACTGTTGACAGACACGTCCACTTATCTAGATCATCCAGATCTCTTGCTGCAAGAACCGTTTTACCATCCTGCTTTACAGTTGCTGACATTACCAACATGGCTGTTGAAGCCCAGGTCTTGAGAGACAGAGGACGCTCTGAATAGGTGATTTTCACGCTCTCCAAAGCTAGGAAGTCTACCTCCCACAAAGTTTACCATTGCACATGGATTTACATTTGTGTGGTGTGTTCTGACCTTTCTACAATTAGACCTGGATTAGCATTTGGCCCTGGGTACCATCAAGGGGGAAATCTCTGCACTTGCAATCTTTGTCCAAAGGCCGCTAGTTTTCCAAGCCTTTGTACAAGATATCTCTCATATAGCTCCTCTTGTACAACTACCTGTGACTGTGTGGGATTTGAATCTGGTCAGCTCTCCATAGATCACCCTTTGAACTTATCAGGGCTAATGCCTTTTAACCTCTCACACACAGGTCTGTTCCTTGTTGCCATCACCTCTGTGAGACATGTATCAGAGTTGGGAGCCTTCTCCTGTAAAAAAAAAAAAAAAAACTTTTTAGTTCTTACACAAAGATAAGGTGGTGTTGCAGATTAGGGCACCCTTCTTGTCTAAGATGGTTTCAGCTTTTCACCTCAGTCAGGACATGTTTCTTCTGTCTCTGTCCAATTCCAGTACACTAGAAAGGGATTCTCTTCATGTCTGTATGTAGTTCATACTGTGTAAAATAATTTCTCAGACATTTTTTTTTAAATCAGGAAAACTGATTCTATTTACCATTCATGACGGTCCTCATAATGGAGAACCAGCTTAGCACTTCACCATCTCTGAGTGGCTCAGGCAGGCCATCATTCAAACTCTTGGGCTTTTTCTGCATCAGGCATCTGTTTCCCAGATAAGAAAGGCAGTTATCTGGTCTTTTGTTCACATGTTCTCCAGGTGGCTATTCAGGCCCCATCTGATGCCAGCTTTGGGTTTAAGGTGCTTCAGGCAGTTTTGCTAGTTTTGTTATGTGGGCTTATTAGGGTCTTGTTGCCATATTGCCCTCCCCTCAGTTGGCCTGCTTTTGGGTGTCCCAGATGTCTGAAATACTAACAATCCTGTGTCCCTTAATGAACAAAAAAGGATTTTTATACACAACACCTCTCTGTGATCTATGATCGTATTGCTTTTACTGTAAAACAGAAGCATGTTGGGAGTGGCCAATTCCTCTTTTAGGTGTCAGTGTAACTCATTTGTCTTGAATTACTACTGACTTTGTATCCCTTAATAAACTACAAACATAGAACAGATACCTCTCTTGGAAATGGGACTATAAGGGCCGGTTCACACAGCGATGCGCGGCGAGGCGTCTCCGACTTGCCTCGCCGCGACCTGCACGGACCTCAGCGGCGACTTGCAGAGGACTTCTGCATAGAAGTCAATGCAAGTCGCCCCCGAAGTCGCCCCGAAGTAGTACAGGAACCTTTTTTCTGAGTCGGAGCGACTCGAGTCGCTCCTCTCAGAACGGTTCCATAGCACTGAATGGGGGCGACTTGCGGGAGCGAGGCGAGGCGAGCCGTGTCGCCTCGCCTCGCGTCGCAGTGTGAACCGGCCCTTAAGGCACAAACTAAAGAGTGTTAATAAAATGTTTTGTTCATTTATTAGTAAAAAAAGTTAGAAAGCATCCTAGAATACATATTGTTCACAGCGATTGACTTATATACAGTATCTCACAAAAGTGAGTACACCCCTCACATTTTTGTAAATATTTTATTAGATCTTTTCATATAACACCGAAGAAATTACACTTTACCACAATGTAAAGTAGTGAGTGTACAGCTTATATAACATGTGCATTTGCTGTCCCCTCAAAATAGCTCAACACATAGCCATTAATGTCTAAACCACTGGCAGCAAAAGTGACTACAGCCCTAAGTGAAAATGTCCAAATTGGGCCTAATTAGCCATTTTCTCTCCCCGATGTCATGTGACTCGTAAGCGTTACAAGGTCTCAGGTGTGAATGGAAAGCAGGTGTGTTAAATTTGGTGTTATCGCTTTCACTCTCTCATACTGGTCACACCTCATGGCAAAGAACTCTCTGATGATCTGAAAAAAATAATTGTTGCTATACATAAAGATGGTCTAGGCTATAAGGAGATTGCCAAGACCCTGAAACTGAGCTGCAGCATGGTGACCAAGAACATACAGCAGTTTAACAGGACAGGTTCCACTCAGAATAGGCCTCGCCATGGTCGACCAAAGAAGTTCAGTACATGTGCTCAGCATTATATCTAGAGGTTGTCTTTGGGAAATAGACGGATGTGAAAAACTCATTACCAGTTATCGCAAATGCACAACCCGTTGATAGGTTTGGGGGGGGGGGGGGTAATTACTATTTCACATAGGGCCAGGCAGATTTGGACAGATTTTCTTCCCTTAATAAATGAAATCATTTACAAACTGCTTTTTGTATTTACTCAGGTTATCTTTGTGTAATATTAACATTTGTTTGATTATCTGAGTAATTTAAAGAGGGATTCCACCTACAAAAAAAATATTAAAAGCCAGCAGCTATAAATACTACAACTGCTGACTTTTAATAAATGGACACTCACCTGTCCCGGGTTCCAGCGATGCCGGCAGCCGAGGTCGATCGATCACTCGGCTCTCGGCTGCTGCCGCCACCATTCTAGGTGAGGGAATCAGGAAGTGAAGCGAATCGGCTTCACTTCCCGGTTCCCTACTGCGCATGCGCGAGTCGCGCAGCGCAATAGGAATTGTCTGCACTGTCTCTGAGACCCGTGTGTGTCCCAGCAGACAGCGCGGCAGGACAGGAAATGGCGTAGACTCCCACGGGAGTCTATGCCCGGGAAGTGGGTGTAAATACCTGTCTTTGACAGGTATCTGCACCCCCCTCCCCCCTGAAAGGTGCCAATTATGACACCGGAGGGGGGGAGGGTTCCGATCAGCGGAAGTTCCACTTTAGGGTGGAACCCCGCTTTAAGTGTGACAAATAAGCAAAAAATTTTAAAAAATCAGGAAGGGGGCAAATACTTTTTCACAGCACTATATAATTATAAATTAAATAAAAGAATAGCAATTATAGGGAACAGTCCCAAGGTATTATAGATGAAGACAACTGACACGCTATGAGGACTCTTCTTCAGAGGTGTCTGTAGAAGAAAAAAACATTGCCCAACAATGGAGACATATAAAACGATAACTGCTGCTACCACCATTAACAATTCCACTAATAGAGGGAGGCGAAAGCCAAAGGGGCCCACCAACTGAGATCTTCCATCAAAGCCTTAAACAAGAAGCTTAATCTATCTTGCTGTAGTATAAGAAACTTATGGAAGATCTTTTAGGTAGACATGGCATCAGCAGCACAGTGAGCGGCCAATTCCGTAATTAGGTGGCAGTGTAACTCATTTGTTCTGAATTACTACTGGCCCCGTATCCTTGAATAAACTTCAAGAAACCAATTTATTTATTTTTTCTTGTCAAATTTGTTTATTGAATTTTAACAATTAGTTTACATAAGTACATATGGTGGCAGCAAAATTTAATCACATTATATGGTAATAATATTGAGTTGTAGTTCCAACATAAACTAAAAGTAGTTAACTAAAACAATTTTTGCACGGATCTAACTACTCAAAAGATTGGGTCATACATCGTATAAGAGGATAAAACCAACTTAGACCAGGTTAATATAATGCCGCGTACACACGACCAGACTTATGTCCGACAGACTTCCGAAGGAGTTCTGCCAGAGTTCCGACAGAGTTCTGACGGACTTTTCGAATGAGCGGACTTGGCCACACACAATCACACTAAACTCCGACGGATTCGAACGTGATGACGTACGACTGGACTCGAATAAGGAAGTTCATAGCCAGTAGCCAATAGCTGCCCTAGCGTCGGTTTTAGTCCGTCGGAATAGCATACACACGAGCGAATTTTTCGGTAGGAACTGGGTCCGGCGGAGTTCCGTCGGAAAAATTTTAAGCATGTTCCATTTTCTAAAGTCTGTCAGACTTTTGCGAATCAAAAGTCCGTTGCAGCCCACACACGATCGAAAAGTCTGACGGAATCATTCCGTCAGACTTTGGATGTTGAAAAGTCCGCTCGTGTGTACGGGGCTTAAGATGACCTCGGATAAAAAAAAAACTAAAAAAAAGTCTTGATTATTATCAAGAGTATAGTTTTTAAATAATAATAATAAAAAAAATTTGTTATAGAATCTAAAATCTTATACTACATATTGGAACTATGTACACTTGGTATAATGATAACCAAGGAAATAAAAGTTCTGCTACCAGAACTATATAAAGAGTAAATTGGAAGAGGAGAGAGAGAATAGGGGGGAAAGTAGAAGAGAGAAAGAAGATAAAAGAAAAAGGTAATCTTAGGAGAAAAAATAGATAGCGAAGAAAGAAATGAGAGGTAGTAGGGGTCCCCGGGGTAGTACATGGTAATAAACACATACCATGAATGCAGAGATTGGAAGTATAAATCGAGATTACCAAGTCTTAGTAGGGAAGCATCAAAATTGGAGGGCAACAATTGAGTCACCCAGGGATTCCATATACTGTATTCTCAAAGCTGGATATTTTATCTTGAGTTATAGCCTCTGTTTTGGCATAGATCATTGCTTGATTGACTCTATTTTTAGTTTCAGCAATTATTAAGGACAGAGATTTCCAAGCTTTGGCAATTGTTTGTTTCGCAGCTGTAGTGATCTGCAATAGGAGTTTGAATTGGCAGTAGGAGAGAGAGGTCAGTTTTATGTTTAAAAGTGCTATTGTAGGATCAGAATTGATAGGGATTTCAAGAAACCAATTTCATACTAACTACAAAAATCCTGTGTTTTGCTATCTCTCAGCATTCTTCTACATGCAGCAGAAATCTGCTCATGGGTAAAGGAAACCTACTCCTGAGTGTGTTACGAGAACACTAGATACACATATATTTGCACTGCATTATTCACCGTGACATGCAAATGAAGCTTTGTTGTTGCCTTTAACGTATAAGCAGATGACTCATATTACTACTATAATGAACTTCCTTAGAGTGTGAAATGTGTGCTCATTTGGATATATTGCAGAGACAAAAGATGTAAATCGGGAGTTTGGTGAACAAACCAGGCTTCACATACAGTTTGTATTATTTTTAGGGCTCTATAATTGATTACAAAATCTTCTATTAATTTTTTTTTTTTTTTAAAGACATACCCTTCAGTAATATATTTTTAGGATCTTTATGCATTATATGCTTTAATGCACTTTAAAAGACATGTGTTCCATCCACTGTGGGTTGAATTCTGGTCAGCAGTAAATATCCCTCGTACAATTAGATGTTCCTTGAATGGCAAACAGTTGAGACTTTAGTTGAAGAGAAGGTATGCTGCATGTTTGGGCCTGATCAGAACATCCACACCTGCTGTAATGTCATGTTAATAGAGTTAGCTAGTCAAGTACATCTCTGGGTGCATTATTAGCAGACTGAAAAGTGACCACAATTTATTTAACAGACCACATTTTTTTTTGTCTCTTTAAGCATTCATCTCAGCGAGCTATTCAACACAGCAGAGAGTTTGAAGACGCCTTAGCAAGTCTCATCATCATGATGTCACCCATGGTACCACATTTGGCATCAGAGTTGTGGCGAGGTAACAGTCTCATTTATACCTTAAAGAGTGCCAGTGAAACATACTGGCTTTGTAAAAACACAATTGACTACCAAGATGGACCGTGCATACACCATGCAGTGTTGCTACTATGGCTTTAGCATATTTTAAGTCTATATCTCAAGCTTTACCTATACATGTGAAGAGACTTTAACTTGAAACTCTGTATGTTTCTTTAAAAATAAGAATATGTAACATTTTTCAGGTGTGGGACAGGTGGAGCATAAGCTGTGCACACAGTATAACTGGAACAAGGATGTCCTTCATCAGGCCTGGCCAATCATAGACTCAGAATATTTACGTCAGCCTGACACTGTGGAAGTGTGTGTAATGGTAAGATTTATCACATCATGCACTGACATATCACCTGTCTAAACTGTGCTTTACTAATGTAAACATCTAATTAGAGCCAGCCATAGATGGAGCAAATTTCTTTACTGCAACCGCGATCAGCGTTGACAGGGGAATCACTACCATGGAGCCATTGTGTTCTCTTGAAATCTGGCAGGCTGATTGTACCCAAGTTGATCGATCAACTTGGGTACATTGCCAATACACGGTTCGAATCTCAGCCAGTTCCTACTGAATCAGCCAAGATTCAAACCATCTATGCCCACCTTAAGGGTTATCCCTACATAATAATTCTTACTAAAACAACATTTTCCTTTTATCCTGTGGTCTAAAGAAACATGCAGTTTAATTTCCGGCTGTCATTTTACATTGTCCTACATGTTTTACTCACTGGCAGGGGGTGCTACTGAGCGATAAACTCCAGCTGGAGTTTTATTCACACAGCATACTTGTCTCACCCCCCTGCAAGCATGCTGAAAGCAATGGGTATTTCAAAATAAAGAGTTTGATTTTAAAGTGTATGCCAAGCCAAAAACTTTTTTTCTAGTTTTGAAGTTAGTGAATAAGGATTAGAAATAATATAAGACGAAACTGCGCTACTCAAACAAACCACCCTGTGAGCAGCAGCTCAAATCGTTATACTACGACACTCGGAACTGTATAAAATGGGGAGCTGCACTAAATACAATGAAAGAAAATATTATGACAAAGAAGACAAACCAAATATAACAAATATTGTATACTACTACCCACACGTCAGTGTAAGTGAATAAATAAATCAATAAATAGGTGTATGTCAAATTAATTATATGGACAAAATAAATAAGTGAATAGATATATTAAATAAATAAATTCATACATAAGTGTGAACCCAATAAAAAGAATGTGAACTAAATCAAAACTTTTTTGGGTGTAGAAAAAATTCATAAACCAAGCCACATACGGCAAATATTATAAACTAACACCCTCAGGTGTACAGACTCAAAATGTGAATAAATAAATAAATCAATAAATGAATATATAATATCTCATTAATATGAATAAATTAATTAAATCAACCAAAAAACATTTTTTTCATAAATGGAATGAATAAATATATAGAAATAAAGTGAGATGAATTAATAAAGTAAATTAAGAAATTCATAGTCCATATTCAATGTGCAAGCAAAAAATTAATAGTCCAAGCGAGTCCCAAAAGATGTAGCAGGCCAAGGCTTATATAGAATCCAGTGTGAAGTGAAGAATAACACCAACAGGAATGCATGTTAAAAGGAATCAAATGAAGCGCCTGCACCAATAAGTGATTCTGGCCGCTTACCAATCGCATGTATAGATGGTCAGGGCAAACCGTCACAGGAAACCAAACAGGACCTCTCTCTCCGAGTACTCCAGATGTTTAGACCATAATGACCCAATCCATATGTAAAACAAGGGGACACTCGCATACCATAAAACCCTTTAACTTTCATTTATAAACAAGTAGCAAGTAAACTCACATGTCCAACCAATGCAAAGAGCACTTAGCAAAATTCGAGCCGGCCGGCTACACCAAAAAAAATTTGATTTAGTTCTTTTTATTGGGTTCACACTTATGTATGAATTTATTTATTATATATATATATATATATATATATATATATATATATATATATTCACTTATTTATTTTGTCCATATAAATAATTTGACATACACCTATTTATTGATTTATTTATTCACTTACACTAACACGTGTGGGTAGTAGTATACAATATTTGTTATATTTGGTTTGTCTTTTTTGTCATAATATTTTCTTTCATTGTATCTAGTGCAGCTCCCCATTTTATACAATAAGGATTAGAAGTCCGGTCAGATTTTTACTGCTATTCAGTGCTCTAGATAGAGGGACACAGACAAAAATGAATTGGGTAACACTAGTCAGTGTTACTGTTAGTGAGTTTCTCTCACTTCGTGTCTGCTAAAACCTTCAACAGGACAGAAAGAGTTAAAGTGGAAGAAAAGCCTTACTATAACTATTCGTAAAAATGCCCCCCCCCCCCCTTCCTAACCTGCCCACCTTGATCTCTATACTTACCTACAGTATTTATTTTACTGCTACAGAGCAACCCTCCTGAGCAGAATCATGTACAGGTGTGCTCAGAAGTTTACATACCCTGGCAGAATTTATGATTTATTGGCCATTTTTCAGAGAATTTGAATGCTAAAATGAAAACTTTTCTTTCACTCATGGTTATTGTTTGGCTATAGCCATTTATTATCAATCAACTGTGTTTACTCTTTTTTAACCACTTGCTTACTGGAAACTCCTGCCCAGACCAATTTTCTGCTTTCAGCGCTATCACAATTTCAATGACAATTACGAGGACATGCTACTCTGTACCAAATGAAATTTTTATCATTTTTTTCCCCACAAATAGACCTTTCTTTTGGTGGTATTTGATCACCTCTGGGTTTTTTATTTTTTGTTAAAAAATGAAAAAAAGATCAAAAAATTTGCAAAAAAAAAAAAAAAACACAAAACAGTTTTATGTCTTGTTATAAAATTTAGCAATTTTAATTTTTATCAATACTTGATGTACGCTGATGAGGCTGAACTGATGGGCACTGATTAGGCGGCACTGGTGGGCAGAGCAGGACTTAGGGTGGTGGGGGCCCTACCTTCTATACATTATTGTATTTATCAGCGTATAACACGTGTCGGCATATAACATGCACCCCAAATTTAGGAGAGAATTTTAAGGACAAAAACTTTTAGGAGGGAAGTTTAAAGGAAAAAAAAACTTACATTTAAATGCCCATCAATGCAGCCTTATCAGTGCCCATCTGCAGCCTTGCCCATCCATCTGCAGCCTTGTCAGTGTCATATGCAGCCTTGTCAGTGTAGCCTTGTCATTTGCAGCCTTGCCCAGTGTCATTTGTAGCCTTGTCATTGCAGTCTTGAAGTTTAAAAATGGCGCTAGGTTCTCTTGGGTCCTCTCGGCAGCTCTCGGGTCCTCTTGCAGTCCCGAGCGGAGCCGAGAGTAACCCGAGTGTAATCAGCTTGGCTCACGGTCATGCCCAGTCCCTGTGTTTATGTCCAACCTAGGGCGGGACTGGCCGTGACTGTGAGCGGAGCGGAGCCAAGTACACTCGGCTATGTATCTCGGCGGGGCCCCCTATTGGGTGGAGCCCATGTGCTTGAGCCCAGTCAAGCCCAATGGTAAGTCCTGCCCTGCTGGTGGGCACTGAGAGGTGGCACTGATGGGTAGCAGTGATGGGCACTGATGGGTGGCAGTGATTGACAGTGATGGGCACTGGTAGGTGACATTGATAGGCAGCTCTGCTAGGTGGCACTAATTGGCACCACTGGTGGGCATTGATAGGTGACCCTCCTGGGCATTCATAGGTGGCACTGATATACACTGGTATGCACTGTGTGGGCACTGGCAGGTGGTACTGGTTGACACAGATGAGGCGGCTGTGCCTCTTCCTCTTCGGGAACCGATTGTCCCTTACACAGAAGCCGGTGATTGGCTTTTTTTCTCCTCACACTGTCAGTGTGAGGAGGAAAAAAAAAACAATTACCGATTTTCTGTTTACATCACGTGATCAGCTGTCTTTGGCTGACAGCTGATCATGTGGTAAGGGGCCGAGACAGGGAATCTCAGCAGAAACTACCCATCATCAATGACAGCTTAAAGTCTCTTGTGGTATTTGTGGATGAGGCTCTTTATCTTCTCAGATGGTAAAGCTGCCCATTACTCTTGGTAAAAAGCCTCCAGTTCCTGTAAATTCTTGTGCATGAACTGCACATTTGAGATCTCCCCAGAGTGGCTCAATGATATTGAGGTCAGGAGACTGAGATGGCCACTCCAGAACCTTCACTTTATTCTGCTGTAGCCAATGACAGGTCGACTTGTTCTTGTGTTTTGGATCATTGTCATGTTGGAATGTCCAAGTACGTCCCATGAGCAGCTTCCTGGCTGATGAATGCAAATGTTGCTCCAATATTTTTTTGATAACCTACTGCTTTCATCTTGTCATCAATTTTGACCAAATTTCCTGTGCCTTTGTAGCTCACACATCCCCAAAACAACAGCAATCCATCTCTGTGTTTCCCATTAGGAATGGTGTACCTTTTATCATAGGCCTTGTTGACTCCTCTCCAAAAGTTGCGTTTATGGTTGTGGCCAAAAAGCTAAATTTTGGTCTTGCCAGAAGGTTTAAGTCTCTGTGCTGTTTGGCGTCTTGTAAGCTGGATACATTGGCATTTGCATAGTAAGGGCTTTCCTCTGGTGACTTGACATGCAGCCCATCTTTCTTCAAGTGCCTCCTTATTGTGCATCTTGAAACAGCCACACCACATGTTTTCAGAGAGTCCTGTATTTCACCTGAAGTTATTTGTGGGTTTTTCTTTGCATCCTGAACAATTTTCCTGGCAGTTGTGGCTGAAATGTTAGTTGTTCTACCTGACAGTGGTTTGGTTTCAACAGAACCCCTAATTTTCCACTTCTTCATTAGAGTTTCAACACTGCTGATTGGCATTCTCAAGTCCTTGGATATCTTTTTATATCCATTTCCTGTTTTATACAGTTCAACTACCTTTTCCCACAGATCCTTTGACAATTCTTTTGCTTTCCCCATGACTCAGAATCTAGAAACGTCAGAGCAGCACTGGATGAAAGATGCAAGGGTCTGTCAGGAGTCCAGAAACTCATTTACCTTTTATAGACACACACTAATTACAAGCAAACATCACAGGTGATTAGGGTTACCTTTAATAGCAATTCATACCCCTTTGTGTCAACTTGTGTGCAGGTTATCAGGCTCAAATCACCAGGGTATGTAAACTTTTGATCAGGGTCATTTGGCTAGTTTCTGTTGTGATTATGATTTAAAGAGTAAACACAGTTGATGGATAATAAATGGCTTCAGCCAAACACTAACCATGAGTGAAAGAAAAGTTTGTGTTATCATTCATATTCTCTGAAAAATGGCCAAAAAATAATAAATTATATTTTAATAAATGTAAACTTATGAGCACAACTGTATACATATGCGATTCTGCACTTTTGCCTAGGGGGCGTGCGGCTTCTGGTGTGATTACTCACAACAGAAGGCAATCTGTGGGTGCCGGGCACTGGATATCTGCTGGCGCCCGCCAGTTGTCAGGCAGAGACACAGGATGGAGCTCTGCGTATGTAAAAAAGGGAGATGTCTGTTCTGACAGAGCGTAAGGAATTGATTTTGTGTCCCTACAAAGCAGGGAATAAAATCCACCACTTCCCTGAGTAAAAGCAGCACATATAGTACGGTAAAACACAGGCAAAGCACACAGTTAACCCTTTGATTGTCCCTGATGTTTAACCCCTTCCCAGCCAGTGCATATTTTTAGCACTGATCACTGTATTAGTGTCACTGGTTCCCACAAAGTGTCAGTTAGTATCTGACTGTTCCCCGCAATATTGCAGTCTCGCTATTAGTCGCTGATCACTGCCATTACTAGTATAAAAAGAAAAATTCCACTATATATACACCATAGTTTGTAGACGCTATAAGTTTTGCGCAAACCAATCAATATACGCTTATTGGGATTTTTCTTTTGCCAAAAATATGTTGCAAAATGCATATTAGCCTAAATTTATGAAGAAATTTGATTTTTTTTTCTATTTTTTTATTGGGTATATTTTATTGCAGAAAGTAAAAAAATTTTTTTTTCCAAAATTGAAGATCTTTTTTTGTTTATAGCGCAAAAAATAAAAATGCAGAGGTGATCAAATACTACCAAAAGAAAGCTCTACTTGTGGGGAAAAAAATGACAAATTGTATTTGGGTACCGCGTCGCACAACTGCGCAATTTTTTTAGTTAATGTAACTCAGTGCCGTATCGCAAAAAATGGCCTGGTCATGAAGGGAGTAAATCTTCCGGAGGTCAAGTGAGCATTTATAACCCTTGCTGTACAGGGAGGACATGAACTCACAAGATTGAGTGCAGTTCAGCTTTTTTGGATAAAGAAGGGAATGGTTAAACCTCTTCCATGTCCCTTTGGGGAGATTTCCCTTAATTTCCTTACCCATGGAAATGACAGGAAATAGCTTCAGTGTTAGGGAAATCCCGTTTTAGACAATTGTCACTATAAATAAATATATAATCTATGTGTGTAGAAATATAAATATAAGTGCCATTTTAAACATATACTGTAGAATAAAATGTATACGTTCTATCTACAATAACAATCATTTTAAAATCAAAATAAGAAAAAAGTATTGTTTGTTTAATTTTGTTATATTTCCTATCTTTGAATTTGTATAAAAAAAAAATATATATATCCTTTAGTTTGCACATGATTCAACTAGTCTAATATACATCATAACAAGAATATTGTTAAAGTGTATTAATAAATGAAATCTGCAAGTGTTAGAATACTTTGTCAATGATTATATAACAGAGCCCAGGACCTAGTTGTCAAAATGACAGACAATTGTGATCATTTCTGACATCTCCAGTACATCACATATTAGGGAGACCAGGGTACACCAGATATATCCAGGGTTCTTTGATATCATTTCTTAGCTTATATAAATGCAGTATCAACAGCAAGCTTTTATAAAACTTTCAGCAAGCTTGCGGTAACCTTTGAGCAGCTTTTCATAAGCAGTTCCTTCTCTTTAAAGCACCTTTCAACCCCTGTTTGGAAAGTTGCTGATTGTCACAAGCTAAACAAGCTGCCATCAGGCTTTCAGCAAGTTTCAAGTAGTGCACTGCTAAAGCCTGCTAGCAGCTTGTTTAAAGTGGCAATCAGCACTCCCATTAGGCTTGAGGTTCAACATTTACAAACCGAAACCGAATCCGAATGTTACTTTTAGGGATCATTGAAGAGTGATCAGATTCAGATCTCTCTTCAAAGAGCAATATACACCCCCCCCCCCCCCCCAAATGCTGGGCAATGCGGCCCCATTCACTTGAAGCAAAGCATTGTGGCTATGGCATGTACACACCCTCAGACGCGGCCTTTGCAACAAAAGGGGAGAGTGGTTGAGGGTTGTAAAAATGCAGCTCAACAGTGGAGTAGTGTAAACGAGCCACAAAAGCTTTGGCAAAGCTTGCTGAAAGCTCTGCAAACGCTTTGTAAAAGCTTGCTGTTCACACTGCTCTTATACAAGCTGAAGCCTGTGTGAAACAGGCCTTAGGGTGTTCCTGGTCAGTTCAGAGTCCATAACTGGTTATTTTGTGAGGTTAAAAGAGAGGTAAAATACAAAGCAACCCCTGTGGATAATTTGTTGATCCTAACAAATAATATAATAAAACGGAAGTGCTAGCATTTGAAAATGTGGAAGTCACATCAAAAATTGGGCAATATTAACACAAAATATGTGCAGAGGGAATGTACACACATTTTACAACTTTAAGCTTTTCTATGGTTTCTTTTATAGATTAATAACAAAGCCTGTGGCTCGGTCAATGTACCCTTTGATGTTTCCCGAGACTGTGAGAAGATCCAAGACCTAGTGATGCAGAGTCATCTAGGCATGACACATCTACAGGGACGCACAGTTAAGAGGACCATCCTATCCCCAAGGACAGCTCTTATTAACTTCCTTGTGCAAGAGTAAATTTCATTAAAAAAATAAATCACTATTATAATGGGCATCCATCCATCTCAGCTGTATATTCAGTGAAGAGGTAAAAGTCAATGCCACAGCTAAAGCCACAAATAATATTCCTACGATACAGCCAGGACAAATGAATTACTTACGTACCAGACGGATTGAAACAAGCAATACAGCTGTATTCAAATGCCAAGCCGTGACCCGTTTTAGCAACTGAAACATGGCAGACCTCTTCTTTATGACTCCAATGGAAAAATAGGCATCCAAGAGTTGCTGGGACTTTGATACAAGTTTTTATAAGATAAGAGCTCACTCAGTCAGGTTAGGCTGCTCATCACAGACAAGTCTGTCCTCCAGTGGGTACCCCAGCAAGTTGCCAGGAAAAAACAAAAAAGGTCCTTACATGGAAGGAGTGCCAGACCAAAAGATAATTGTCCAATTTCATTTATTGGTATTGTGCTGAAAGACAGCGAACGCGTTTTGAAGTCAGATGACTTCTCACTTCATCAGGGGGAGGTCCTTTGACCCCCAAAATGCATTAGCTTTAGTCCCAGCACCTCTTGGATGCCTTTTTTTCCATTGGCGTCATAGAGAAGAGGTCTGCCATGTCACTTTTGGTCTGGCGCTCTTTCCATGTATGCACATTTTGTCTGGTCTCTATGACTGTCCTACAATCTCTGAATGTACTATTTGTAACTCAGTCCTACTTTATTAGCAGAAGTGTCTGACAAATGGCAGGAGACAGTATGAGTTTACAAATTTACAGTCTAGAAAATACTTTCAAATGTGGAATGATGCACATGATGTGTTCATCACTGCAGTCTTGGTTGTCCAACTGAATAATAAAGTTGCCTGTGGTTTCTATATCTGTTAGGAGAAGATTGTTTTCTATTGGATTTCGCATTAAGTATGATATTGTGAGTACAAGCTGCTAAATTGTTACATTGGTTATGTATAGTAAAATGAAACCACTGTACTTTTTGTACATATTTTACAACGTCTTGAAGCCAAAAATCAATCAAGTGAAATAAAAGCTTCTTTATACATTTAAGCATTATTTTTAATCACTTACTGTTTTTTATTTACTCTGTTTTTATTTGAAGACATACCTCTTAAGTTATAGATCAAAAGCTTTTATACAGCAACATAGTTTATCCCTGGTTTACACTAGTGCGACTTGAGTCACACACAGTCGTATGGCAAGTAAAATCACATGGGGGGTTATTTACGAAAGCAAATCCACTTTGCACTGCAAGTGCAGTTGGAAGTGCAGTTGCTGTAGATCAGAGGGGGACATGCAAGGAAAATAAAAAACAGCATTTTTGCTTGCGCATGATTGGATGATAAAATCAGCAGAGCTTCCACTCATTTCAGATCTTCCACTCAGATCTACAGCGATTGCACTTCCAAGTGCACTTGTAGTGCAGAGTGGCTTTGTCTTTAGTAAATCAACCCCATGGTGTCCATCCCAATCAATGCAACAGTGATTTTGTAAAAGGTTCTTGCACTATTTTGGTGCGAATCCAGTGCAATTTCAGCCTCATAGATTTTTATGTTTACTCACAGAAATCACATCAGCATTAGATAAGAAGCGATTCCTATACAGACTTTAATGAAGTCTGCGTTTTGCTTTTTTTTGTTTTTTTCTTTAACACTTACCTCTCCTCTCAGGTCATCCTTGCTGTCTTGCAAATCTCCTCCCAAGCACATTCAATTCACACCTGAGTGCATGTTCCTGATCGTGTTTTTCAAGCATAAACTTGAATGAAGTTTATGCTTGAATGGTCTTCTCTACATGAAATAAACACCCCAAAGTAGCTCAATAACCGATCATGAAGCATCAAGCATTATGTAACTTTTGTAGCTCGTTTTGTCACATGCCAAAACGCGCATCTGCTAACCGTGATTGGGGTGTCATTAACAATTACTGCATTCACATCACGGCAGCCCATACAGAAAAAGCATCTTTTTGGAATCGCGCTGCAAACACGTATCATGGTTTGGTCATCCTACTGGCATGCTTATTGCGATTGCCATGTCATTAACAATTAGGCAGCAATTACATCTGTGCGTTTCCAAATGTGCAGCAACACGCTCAAAACATGCTGCAAACACACAACACATTGTCAAGCTTGTGTTTTCTGTGCGGGTTGCTGCGCGTTCACGCAGATGTAAATGCAGCCTAATTGTTAATGACACCCCAATCACCGTTAGCAGACACATTTTGCCACACATTTGTTGTGTCACATAACACGCACGGAAAAAAATGTGCGACGCTCCACAACCAAAACCCTTCTTGATCAACTTTGGGGTGTTTGTTGTGCATAGGGCAGCCTATTTAAGTGAATAAGGTGCCCTGTGTGCGACATGTATTTACATGTGAAAAACCTCATGGTTTTCCCGACAGGATTTCGCTCAAGCTGTCTTGCCTACACACGGTCACACCAAATTCCAACCGTCAAAAACGCAGTGAAGTACAACACATATGACGGGACTAGAAAAAGGAAGTTCAATAGCCAGTAGCCAAGAGCTTCTGTCTCATAGTTAAATCTGAGCATGCGTGAGTTTTTGCGTATTGGAATTGCATACATACGATCGGAATTTCTGTCGGAAAAAATTGAGAACATGCTCTCAAATTTTTGCTGGCGGGAATTCGGCCACCTAAATTCCGATGGAGCATACACACGGTTGCATTTTCTAATGAAAAGCTCTCATCGGTCTTTTGCTGGCCCGATTGTGTGTACATGGCATAAGTGTTAATGGAAACTGCTTGGGAGGAGAGTATTTAGGCAGCAAGGATGACCTGGGAGGAGAGGTAAGGGTTAAAAAAAACAACACTGATATCAAACTTTTATAGGAATTGCTTATCTAATGCTGATGTGACTTCTGTAAAGTCGCATTGAAATTTGATCAAAGTTGGATCCAAGTCGCAAGTTGGATCAAAGTCGCAAGCAAGTTACACTACATAGTTGTACTGTAAATTGTAACCAACAGCATATGAAAATCTAAAACTTTTTCTTTTAGCTTATAGATTAGGTAAGTTTTGAAACCCTCCCAAGTATTTTTTTGGTGTTTATGTCTTGCCGTGAAGATTTGCTTTCACTTCCTCTCTTAAAGATACAACAGGAAATTAGGGGAAATCTCTCCAAAGTTAATGGAATATTAAAAGTTAATAATATATAATGAAATATTTCCCCCTCACCCCTTGCTCTGGTAAAAACTATAACACTTTGCATGTCCCCTCATTTTCTATCTCGGTGACAATGATCACCAGTTCATATAGGTTGCGTTAGATTTACTTTTTTTCAACCAGGCTAACAATTTAACTTTGTAAATAAAGGGTTGAACCTTCTCAGCAGGGGCATAAACAGCACATAAAATGTACAGATGGTCTAACCTAGTGGTTATCATGGAAAGTGAAAGAAAATCCCAAATTTTGGGTTGTCCCCAGAACAGTAATAGAGAAGAAATGTTCCAATAAGGACACTAGTTCTGATGGGAGCCAGGGATTTCCTCACTTTAGTGGGATTTTTTCTTACTTCCTGCTTTGGCTATGGGACAGGAAGTCAAGGAAAATCTCTCCAATAAGACAGAGGAAAAAAAATAAAAATGGGGTGTACAACCCTTCTTTATCCAAAAAGAAAGCAACGCGTTTGCCTTTAGTTCTGCTTTACCGATAGATGCACTACAATAGACCTGTGTCTTTTTTTTTCTCAAGGTAGCACACAACACCACAGAGATTGTTTTCATCTGTGCATTGTGGTGCACAAAAAAATGCAGGTGTGTTGTAGTGTGTTATTTATGCACATTGTGGTGTGATTCAAATTGAAAGCCACTACAATGCACTACATTTAGGCATTTTTCGCACTGAGCTGGCGAGGTTTGACCGCAGTGTACCCGCAGCACCATAGAGCTGTATTATGTTCTGCAGCTTCGGTGCGCTTTCTGAAAGTGCACTACAATGCATTGCACTTGGACCCCTTTCACGTGGTTTAACCACACTGCAGGTTTGGTGCTGGATAGCTGCATTTTCCTATACAGTTCTAATATGTCAAGTGTTTTTTGTGTGCTTTCAGAAACCCAGGCAACCCTTACTGATGTGGAGGGTTAGTAGACCTCAGATAACCAAAACAGTATTAAAAAAGTCTGAGCTTTACTACTCATTTACTTGTCTGTAATATATTATTATGCTGCTTGTCAGACATTCCAGAAGAGCTCTGTATAAAGATGGCTTTAGCTGATTCCACACCATGGAGGTGTTTGAAGGAATCCTCTCCATTGCTCTGTATTCTTACAGCGGTATGTCTCCACTGCCAGAATACACTGATCAGCACTGCAGCCAATTAGCTGCATGCACTGATCGAACACAAATTTTCCAACAGTCTCTTTTCTGTTGATACCTACTAGGTTGACTCTCGAACAGGAACAGATATAGATGAATCGAAATTCAGCCAATCCCTGCTGAACTGGCCAAATTTTGATTCGTCCATTTAGATTTGCTGTCCGTTTGAACACTCTTGCTGCGTAACTTTGACTGAGATGCTACAACATTATTTCTCTACTTTGGTTGGGGAGTGCAGAGGGATGAATAAAGTAGGACTGCCAACAGCAGTTACTTACCCCGTGCATCGTTTCCCTTTCATCTTTGGCACCGCTGCACAAGACTCTCCCTTTCACATGCATTCCATGGGGAGGAGCGGGCCGAGAGAAATCACTGCACTAACATAGGTAGCTGCTTCTCTGGCTGGCTGCACACAGATGCTGAGCCACTGTGTAACATAAGAAGGAGACAGCAGGGCAGCAGAAGAATCGCCAGGTCGCTGCAGTTTGTTTTTCTTTCCCTCCCTGTTGCCCAACATGGCAGGCTCTGTGGGCACTTCAGGTGGTTGGCACAACCCAAGACAAAGCAGGCTGCACACAAATTGCTGGCTGGAAGCATGTGTCCTGCATACCTGTACACTCCCTATGATCCAAAGCAATTTTTACATTTTTTGCAATGGACATATTGGGGGTTATTTACGGAAGGCAAATCCACTTTGCACTGCAAGTGCACTTGCCCTAAATCTAAAGGGTAAATCTGAAATTAGTGGAAGCTCTGCTGATTTTATCATCCAGGCATGTGCAAGCTAAAATTCTGTTTTATTTCCCTTGCACGTCCTCCTCGGATCTACAGCGACTTTACTTCCAAGTGCACTTGTAGTGCAAAGTGGATTTTCCTTTAGTAAATAAACCCAATTGTTTTGTAATAACTTGGTCATTACATAAAGTTATACATATATATTTTTGGGACAAACAAAAAACTTTTTGTTGATTTTGTCCAATTAAAATGTTTTGCAATCTATAGAAATAATCATAATAAACATAAGTGTACTTTTTCTACTTTTAATCGGTTTTACTTTTTTTATTTTGTTTTACTGTAGATTAAAAATATAAGTTTAATTCTGTAATTTGTCCTATTTAAATGAAAATTTTAATACAAAGGATTGCAACGTTATTTACAGAATTTCAAATAAAGTTTTTTTTTTTTTTCTCAGTTGTGCGCCTTTTTGAATGCCACACTAACAAATAAGGAAAAGTTTAAATATTACTTGTTAGAAAAATTGAAATTACACAAAATAACTGGAACAAAATAATCTAAAAAGTGTTTGTTACCCCAATATTTCAAATTCCTGATATGTGCCTGTTGTACCATGTAGTTAAAATAAAAAGTATCCTGTCTTCTTACTTGGTGATCCTGCATTCCTGTTTCAAATGGACCACACTATCGTAGAAACAACTATTTTCTATCATGGCCAGTTTTTGTTTCCCAGGACCGGACAACAACACAGTCAATCACAAAACAAAGCCTATGGCTCTGGCTGCTGCCTGAGTCTCCTGTGAGACCAGGAAGTGAAGAGAGAAGACCTGCAACCAGGGCAGCACAGCACTGGATCCATCCGAGGAGATAGGTAATATTTAGGGATGTGTGAGTTGAAAAGGTAGGTAAATGTTTTTTACCTTAAAGCAGACCTATAGGCAAAGATTTTTATTTTTATTTTGGATAGGCCAAGGGAGGTTTATAACCCCTGTTGGATTAATTTTCACCATCTATGTCTTATTGTAGAGATTTCCCTTCACTTCCTGTCCCATAGCCAAGCAGGAACTAAGAGGAAATATCTGCAAATTAAGGGAATCCCTTAGGGACTCTCAGGTCACCAGATCTAATGTCCCTATTGTAAGATTTCCCCTCTATTACTTGTCTGGGGACAACCCAAAATTTGAGACTCTCCTTAACGGGGCACAGACAGCAATAAAAACTGACAGGTGTTCTAATCCTTCTCCAATCTATCCAAAACTAAAAAAAAAGTTTTGCCTTTAGTTAAATTTTAATGCAGAGAATGCATTATGGTAAAACATAGATAACATAAACATGAATTAGAGCGGAGACTGCGAGCCAGGCATTCTCGTCCACAACAGTGCCTGACCTCACAAATGCTGAACTGGAAGAATGGTCAAACATTCCTATAGACACACTCCTAAACCTTGTGGACAGCCTTCCCAGAAGAGTTGAGGCTGTTATAGCTGTGAAGAGTGGGCCAACTCAATATTAAGCCCTACCACATAACATTGTGTATATGGTATTGCTGCGATCGTCAGGAGTGGGAGAATTTATTTTGGGTTCTTTGGTGGCAGGTTACGGTAGTAGCAAGAAATATACAGCTACATTAAAAAAAATATATATATATATATATATATATATAT
Source organism: Lithobates pipiens (assembly GCF_037356315.1). Classification (NCBI taxonomy): domain Eukaryota; kingdom Metazoa; phylum Chordata; class Amphibia; order Anura; family Ranidae; genus Lithobates; species Lithobates pipiens. The sequence goes on from NW_027507764.1 coordinate 188,938,625, forward strand.
ATATATATATATATATATATATATTTTTTTTTTTTTTTTTTTTACTATTTTGGGCCAGTTTTCCTTTGATGATAAAAAAATAAATAAATCAGAAGATAGCGATTACCATTTACCACCAAATGAAAGCCCAATTTGTCCTGATAAAAACTATGGTGTAATCCACCTGGATGCACAAAGTAGTTGTGATGATATGTAGTATTATTAACGCATGTCCAAGTTGCAAAATTAGGCGTAGGCTTTAAGAATTGTTTTACCCTTAGGCGCAAAGGGGTTAATGAGAAGCGTGAGCATGTATTCTGAAACATGGCCCGATAGCTTTGCATTATATAAATGGAAACTTCAAACAAAAAAATCATAACAATATTTCAAATTGTAAATTCACTGCTGGGTATGAATTAAAGCGAAACCCCTGGCCAAAGGTTTTTGTTAATAGCACAACGGGTTTTTTTTTTACCATAACAAGTAAGCATTCCCCAGTGGAGAAACAAGCAGCTGATAAATTAGTCGAGAATGTTCATTCAAAAAAGAGCAACCTTGAATGATCCAAACGTGTGAACAGAAAATTCCTGTATTTTCTTTATCTGCATATGATTGGATAATTAACGTGAATCTTTTACCATTTTTCTAGTGTATCATTCTCAAGAACTTCTATAAATCAGCTTCATTGTGTTATATTGATGTAAAGGTAATGAGAAGCTTATTATGATGCTCACAGAAATTTGATGTGGGACTAGCCATCTTTATCAGATGCCCAGCTTGTTGAAAACAAACCAGGTTAATCTAAAGCCTTCTCATGTCTGTGATATCCTCACCCTCTGGTACAAAACTCCACACCACCCAGAACATTGCAGATAACTTTTTCTTCTTTTATAAAAAAAAAAGCTCCACAACTTACACCCCTCTGCCCCTGATACCCAACAATTGTTCAAAGATGCTGCTATCAAAGCATATCTACAGAAAACAACACTTCCCCCTCTCACAAGAGATGAATGTGACTCTTTCTTAATGGATAACTAATTTGGAATAAAATAAGGCTGACACCCCAGTGGAAAAGTGCCAGGCCCATGAGACTTGCTGAGAGCCTCCAGTATTCCTAAACTGGACAAATATCTATTCCTCTGCGCCATATCCTTCCTTAACTGTGATATCAAACATTTTACCAAAATCTTAGCTAATAGACTAGGCAGAATCCTTTAATGCATTGTTTCTTTGGACAAAACCAGATTTATTCAGTACAAAAAAACTGGGGATAATACCGTTAGAACACTGACTACAATTGTGAAAGCCAAGAAGACTACACCCCCCCCCCCCCCCATTTCTCCTGTCCACCAATGCCAAAACAGCTTTTGATAGGATGGGAATGGAACTTTTTCCAAAAAAAAACGCATTGGAATATCCGATTTCAGTCCTGCATTAGAGCTCTGTATTCCTCTCTATTGGCTACTGTGCGCATTAATGGCTTCAAGTCCAAACTAACAGGACCAGACAAGGTTGTCCCCTCTCTCTTTCCTAAATTTTGCGTGCTTACTCTAGAACCATTTCTATAGCACATCTGATTTAACCTTGGTATCAAGGGGTTAGTGGCAGAGGGTCATCATCACAAGGTTGCAGTATATGCTGACAACCTCCTTTCCTATAATACCAATTTTCTTCCACCCCTCTTGGTATAACTCCATTATTATGGTTTCCTTTCTAATTTAAGTAATGTCCAATTTAAGTCCAAAGTAAATTTGCAAAAATCAGAGGCCCTCAAAGAGGTTCTTTACTCTGGAAAAATATAAGAAACATGAGAAGCTACAAATTCTGTTTTTTGCTGGCTGTTAATAACAGGACACTTAGCTGTCCAGGGATCCAGTGCCATCCTCATCCGGCTAGTTCTTCACTAGCCTTTGGGTTTCTGGCATCAGCATCCAAACTGTGGGCAGCCAGCTGGGCTGCTAGCAGCTTCACAGCCAGCTGCCCACTGTGCTTTATAAATGGTCTTGCAGTCTTCTGGGACTTGTGACATGTCCCAGAAGACTGCAGGGAGGAAGTAGGAGAGGAGAACTTCCACTCGGATTGCCTAGGCTTTGGATGCTCAACCCGTGGCCCTCCAGCTGCTGCGGAACTACAAGTCCAAAAATGCCTCTGCCTTTTGGGAGTCATGCTTGTAACTGTCATGGGACTTGTAGTTCCGCAACAGCTGGAGGGTCACAGATTGAGCACCCATAGCCTAGGCCAGGCATGTCCAAAGTCCGAGAGAGAAAAAAAGAGGGTGCACCGGCCTTGTGCATTATCCTTTGAGTATGTATTTATTAAAAACATAAAAAAGAAAACTACTCACAAATGATCTCATAAAATCTTGCTATAAGACAGTAAAAGTAGTCATCAAATAGCAGCATCCGATTCTAGACAAACGGGACTCTCCAGAGGTCGCACCATTCACTAATCGCAATGGAGGGGCTGCATTCATGGCACTTGTGAGGCTGCAGATGGGAACTGACCCTTATTTTTCTTCACAGCTCCTTATTTAAAAATGTAAGTTTTTTTCCTGAAATGTCCCTCTTAAAGTGAAGGTGCGTGTTATATGCCGATAAATACGATCTATCCAAATAACAAGCCCGAACTCATCTCTTTACTCACACACAGCCACAAAGGCAAGATAATTCTTGTTGGGCAGTGTATTAGTGCTCCAACATACACATGTCAGGGAAAATGGCCGGCCCTCACGTTCACTTCATCAAATCTGGCCCTCTTTGAAAAAAGTTTGGACACCCTGGCCTAGGCTGTCAAAACTAGGTACTGATCCCAACACCCCCCCCCCCCCCTAAAATGACCTGCCAAATGTGACAGAGGAGGATTTAAAATTAGAACTGGCTATTTTGAGTGAAACTCCTCTTTCCGTTCTGTTGGGTAAACAGACCATTCAATACCAGGGAAGGAAAATCCCAGAAAACCTCAACTTCCTCATTAAACTAAATGTCTTACTGATCTTATCTTCCCTATGAGGAGACCTTGCATGCAGGTCAAAACTAGCCATATTCTGGTTTGGTAGATGTAAAATTTTGTAGATGAACATATCTCACCTCCAATATTTTCTCAAAACTTTACCTATTTGGATCCCACAGGCTTTCTTTAGGTCCATCCAGATCACCTTTACCAAATTTATCTAAGAAGGTAAAGCAGCCCCCATTAGTAGACCCATCTTGCTCAAATCATAACCTAGTGGACCCTGCTCTGTATTATACAGCGGCACATTTGGCAAGGGTATTAGACTAGCGTAGGCATGGGCCACAAAAATATGGGTGTCCCTGAAAAAAGATTCTTCCCCATTCCCCCTGGCTGGAGCCCTTTGGGCAGGTAAGCACTGACTTTACTTGAAGTAGATTGTTGTTAGAAATTACTAGATTTGCAGAACTTCCCTTCCCTTTCGATGCCTATAATAGACTATCCAGACTTTACCCTGGAACTCACAGATAGTATGTTCAGAATCTGGGCGGACCGTGGAATCTTTAGAGCCTCTAAAATGTTGAGCTCCGGCAGAAGAAAGTGTTTGTAAACCTCTGACATGAAATATGAACAAAGCATATCCCTTTATAGTATGCATTTGTCTCAATCCAGAGCACAATGTGAGATTTGTGTCTACTGCCTCATTCCTCTAATATCTGCATGTATTACTTCTGACATGTTTTTCTGACACCAAGAGAAAAAAATTGACAGAGAGGGCACTCCATTACACAGCTTGTGATTGACAGCCTCAGCTCTGTTCATGTGTGCATTTACTGAACTCTGCAGAGTGTAACTTCAGCTCCCCGTCCCCTGCTTTCTGAAAGCTCAGACAAGTTGTATAGACTCTGCCTTTTGAACGGATTTAGAGGAAAGAGGGCTGCAGACAAACCGGTACAATGTATGTTCCCTTGGACACCACCCACCATCTTTGGACAGACCATCCCCCCAAAGACCAAGGCCAAGAGTCTCTGGGTCATTTTTGACTCAGGAATGTCAATGGATGCACAAATAGGAGCAGTAGTCAGTGATTCTCACCATCTGCTATGCAGACTCATCCCCTTCATTCCAAAGGAGGACAAAGCAGCGGTAGTTGGAACAGTCATTAATTCACGACTTGACTATGCAAACTCCCTTTACATAGGATTACCCCACTTTCAACTTGCGCGCTTACAACTTATCCAAAACACAGTGGCAAGGTTGATAACAGAAAAAAAAACCTGGGAATCCATCTCCCCTTCCCTGAGGAGCCTTCATTGGCTAACTGTAAAGAATCTGATCACATTCAAGACCCTCTTCCTCACCCACTGCAGATGGATGGGCATCAATCAGGCTCCACTGATGGCAATGGTAAGTCTGCATTCCTGGCAATAGTGGGTGCTGCATTCCTGGCATAATCCAGTACAGCCACAGGGATTGTGTGTAAAACTGACAGGTAGACTCCTGTCTGTCAGGTGGATGCATTCAGTCGGCCTCCCGATTGCCTCCACGCACCCCTGGTACTGGTGGCCCCGCCATGTTTTCCTGGCTCAGCTTGCCCATCTGCAGGGACGGGATGGAAATGGCGGGTCCACTGTGGAAGAGGGATTGGCAGATCTCAATGGATCACAAGAACAGTCACATCTTCACACCTGTAGTCCACTGTATAGTCCCATAACCGAAGGTCCATACTTCTGTACAGACCGGGAACAGAGGAAAGAGTCTGCAGGAGACTTTGCATTGCACCTGATTGTGGCTGCAATGTTCTGCAGGCTCCAAAGCAAATGTGTAATAAATGCGCACTTCATGAATAATGTGGCTGCATTTATTACATTTTTGCAAAAGGGGGAATTTACCTTTAAAGCATTAAATACATTTGTACCCCAAATATGTTTTTCACTTGCAGTAATGAAGTATTTGAACACTGGTTTCTGCTTGACAGGTGTACAAATGAAAATCAGTATTAGATTAACAGCCTTCAGCATGTTTGCTGACACATTGTGATTGCTGTTGCTAAAACTAGTAAGATCTGAGTTTCAGCAATATGACTGATTTCCTGAAGCAACATAAAAATTGTCAGAACATCCCATCCATGTTATAGGTTTCTATGACAAGAAAAAAATCTGAATTTTTCCTGTTTACATGCAGAGAAATTGTGTTTTTAATGTAAACAGGAGTATTCTGGTATATATTTATCACAAAAGAAAACATAGAACCAATATAAAAGACGATAAAGGAAAAATGCACTTCACAAAAATGGCTGTTAAGCAACTAGCTGGCAGATGGGGATTTTAGGGGCTTTTATAGCACTGATCAATGTAATAATGTCACTGGTCCCCAAAAAGTGTAATTTGGGGTCAGATTTGTCCGCCGCAATGTCGCAGTCCCGCTAAAAATCACAGATCGCCATTACCAGTAAAAAAAAAAAAAAAGATAAAAGTCCATAAATCTATCCCATAGTTTGTAGACGCGATACATTTTTAGCAAACCAATCAATATATTTGTTTGGGTACAACGTCGCACGACCGCGCAATTGTCAGTTAAAGCGACGTAGTGCCGTACCGCAAAAAATGGTCTGGGCATTAAGGGGGCAAATCCTTTGAGGGCTGAAGTAGTTAAACAGAAAACACTGCATATGGCCACTAGATGGAGCCAAGTATTATCTGAAAGTCCTATCCTATACGATACTTTGTGAAATTTTTTTTTTAAATCAACCTCATATGCAGTGGCGGCCTGTCGCTCCACTAATCCATGAGCCCGACCCCTAATCTACATGCAGCACAAAACAGATTACATTACAGATCAAGGATAAATGTCATTCTTGGATGTGTGTGCTGTAATCTGTTTTGCACTGTTTGTTGGTCTTATAGCAGAACCATCTTGAATTAAACGCATTTTAGGGTGTGCCCCCCAAATATGTTTTTGTACTCTATTAATCTACATGCAGACGCATGGATTTCAATAGAGTTTTTTTTTTAAGCACGTGATTAGAGCCAAAGGCACTAACTGGCTTCAAAAAAGGGTGGGTTCGGGGGAACAGAGCACTGCGCCCTAAGCCCACCCAATTGTGTGACAATAGCATATATATATATATATATATATATATATATATATATATATATATATATATTCGCTATTGTCTTCCTGGTTCTCCTGGCCAATCAGGAAGTGGGTGAGACCCGACTGGCCGAGAGGAGAAGCAATCGTATAGGCCGCCGCTCCGAGGGAAGCCCGAGATGCAGAGGAGGAGGAGACGCAGGAAGGAGCCAAAACTGACCACGACCTAGATGGGGTAAGTGCAGGGCTGACCAACGGGGGGAGGGATGTCATGTTTGCCGCCCCCCCCCCCCCCGCCCCCAAAAAAAATATACAACACCAGCCGACCACTGCTCCTATGCTTCTGAATATGACCCCAAAAACACAGATTAAACTCCACACCCACTTCCCAGAGTGACAGTGCTCGATGCCTATAGGTTAACATACACCTTTTCATTAAAAAAAATAGTTTTCTGAATTTTTGCTCAGTTTTCTGTTAATAGGGTCAGATCGCCGATGTGACAGTGCCTGTGCTTAAGGTTGGCCATACACCAGAATTTCATTCCATTAGGGCAATATTATCATCAGGTCATGTTGATTGTTCCTTTTTATGCCGCTTTTGCAGAACTTTTTATTGTATGTTTTGGGCTCCTTATGTTCCTTGAATTGTGTGTTTAATTATTTTTGACACAATAAACATTTTCCTGATATTTAATATTTGTTTTCAAAACTTCCATTAAATCTGTTAACAGGGTGAATTCGATTGTTTTCAACTGTAGTGAAGGGAAATTTTTTTGGAAGGAAAAGGGTGGAAACATTTTCTCAAACGAACAAAATTCTATTATTTTCAAATGTAGTGAGGAGAACATTTTTCAGAAGGAAAGGGGGGAAAATGATTCTCAAATGAATGAAATTCTATCTGAAAATGTGTTTTTTGATCAGAAAAAATAAAAATCATACAGTATATGTGCATTCTGAAAATCAAATGTAAAATTAAAAGCATTGGCATGGTGAAGGGACAAAACTTTTTGGGGCTTTCATACAAAAATTGTTGAGTCCATAATGGCACTATTAAATGATTTTTCAGAATTTTTGTACGAACATTCATACTGATGTATGACCTGAACTTTCATCAGTGATATAGCTGTGGGGGTAGCGAGACTCTTTCTGAGCATGTATCTACTGGCATTACACATTAAGATCCTGCAATTTTGCCTATTTTGTTAGTAATATTGATGTAACTTTTTAGTTTTCGTGCTCATACTGACATATTGAAAATATATTTAAAGAGTTATAGTGCAATCTAAAAGAAAAGGGTTGCAGAAGCATGTTGTGGACACCTTGTTTTGAAGATCTCTGGGACATTTGTATATTTTATTACGTGATATATTGTTTGAAACCTCCAAAATGGTGTTTAAAAGTTATACAAGCTATACATTTTGACTTTTAAAATGTATCAGACATTGTTCATTATCTCCCTCTGCTAAGCCATTTACAAAACACAGCAGCAGCATCACGGGATGTGCTTTGTGAATGGCAAGGCAGAGGGAGGGGGTGGAAGCGTCACAACGAAACTGGTGTCTGTTTTACTCACCGTTCCATTGTGGCTGGGAGCCAAAAGTATGTAAAAACTATTAGTCATTTGTCAGCAAAGAAAATATTAATGTTATAGGAAACAATGTGGGCTTGAAAGTGACTATATAGCCAAATGGTCTTACTTTTTAGCTTTGGAGCAGGAATGGGTAAAACCCCGGGAAGATTTTTATTTTTGGAGTAGAGATGGGGGTTTTTTTGTTACATTTCATTTTGGAGTAGGGGTGGGTTAAAGCCACAGTAAGTGATTTTTTTCAGTTTTAATTTTGGAGTGTGGATGGGTTAAAACTCCAGTTAATTGTTTCTTTATCATTTTAGTTTAATTTATGGAATAGAGATGGACTAAAACCCCATGTATTGTTTGTTTAATTTTGGAGTAGAGATGGATTAAAACCTAAGTAAATTATTTTTTTGTTTTAGTTTTTTAGTAGGGATGGGTGAAAACTCCAGGGCATTTTTTTTTTATAATTTTCTTTTTCATACATCAAGGGACACAAAGTTAGGCTAATATTCATTAACTGCTAGGTTATACTTCATCACCAGGTGAATGGACACTGGTAGACCAAAGGTCTTTGGACAGGAAGTGATCCCCTATATAACCCCTCCCATACAAGAAGTACTTCAGTTTTTTCCCAGTTGGTGGGTGGGTGGCATGGTTGTTTGAGCTCTCTGAGCTCCAGGTCTCTAGTCCCACAAACAGTTCTTAAATGAATCAAGGTATTGACCGATCGGATCCATTTGACACAGGCTTTATATGCCTAGATAAATGGTACCTGAGCCTCCCAAAGAATACTCAGGATCCTGCAAGGGTTTGCCTATAATGCAGCCTCTGGGAGCACTGGACCCTGCAAAGTGAAATCCTGGACACTACAGTGCTAAGGTATTCCTGTAGGGTGATGTACAGGTCCATGGGAGTGGACCCTAAACATGAAAATATTAAAAGGGCACCTAGTCCTAGTTCAGGTGACAGGAACCCGCTGTGAAGGGTGAAGATTGGGCTCTTAGTTTCTAAGCTGCCCTGTGCCTGGACAGGTAAGTGAAACCCCTTTATTATTGTGGGGTGTCCCAGTAATTGTAAAAATCAGTCAGGCTAGCTAGAAGATGGACACCTGTGTGCGGTGACCATACGGGGGAGGTTTTGGGCTAGCTGTGAGCGTTTGCAAGTGTACCTTTTTTGCTTGTGTCTGGCTGTGTTTTATCTGTATGATGGTGTGCCATTTCGCCTTGGTTCACCACGGTGCACGTGCGTTCAAAAAAGCACTGCTGGGCTCAGCAGTTTTTTTTTGGCGGCCATGGCCCACACTGCTTCGCTGCACATGCTCCGTAGCCTTTATCTGGGCGCACAAAGATTTGCGTCATATGCGAATGCAGCCACGCCCTTTCCCCGGGACCGCGCACGCATGCACAGAACGTTCCAGCACACAGCCAGCTTATTTAAGCTGTGTATGCCAAGCATGGGGTGCTTCCAGAAGCTGTGGGAGCAGGCTCTGAACAAGGCATTTGTAGCGGTTCATTTCTCCTTTCCTGGGTCACGTGAGTCACCAGGTGTTGCTTTGCAGGCTAAAGGTGCTTAGCAGGATTGTTGTATAGGGGCTTGGTGAGCCCTATTAAAGGGTCACCCTTCTGAGGTGTGTTAATACTTCACCCAGGTACTCCCTTTTTGTGGCTAGTAAATGTCAAAAAAAGAGGAGCGGGACTAACACTACAGGGAAGGGCACACCTATGTCATCAGTAGTTCCTGATTAACCTAGTTGTATCCCTAATGTTGTATCCCCTGTAGGACCAGAGGCTTCCAAGCAAGCTGAGCCGCTGCGCCTATCTGGGATTGTGCCTATAGTCAACACTGCTGCTTCACCCTTTACTATAACCTATTTACGGTTCAAAAACCAAACGGGGACACAAAAACCAAACGGGACACATTTTGGATCTGAGATCCCTGAACCAGCATCTACTGATCCAGTCCTTTCAGATGGCGTCTCCACTTAGTAGTAACCTCACTCTAGGTGGGAGACTTTCTAGCCTCCATCGATATACAGGACACGTATTTACATGTTCCTATCTTCAGCATGCAGATATTTTCATAAACCATTGCAACCTTTAAGGTTCTGTATCAATAAGTGTGTGTTTTTTTCATCCTTTTAGAATTGACATGACCAGCGGCATACCCCATATTTTGGAACAAGAATGTGGCGACCCTAAAATTGAACATACACAGTAATTTTCCAGCAATTTTAACCATCGTTTAAACACTAAAATGATGAATAGATCAATACAACTTACCACCAACAGTTTCTATTAGAACTGTAAAATGATTGAATCAGTTGGTGGTAGGAGAAATGGAGTCTGCTGTCTGACTGTAAATACTGAAATACACAAAGAACGTGAGGTTGTCAGGAACTGGTGAAGCTTTCAGAGCACACATTTAGGGTCATACACACAATTCACACTGGTCATATCGGTCACCATGATATACACTCACCGGCCACTTTATTAGGTACACCTTGCTAGTATTGGGTTGGACCCTCTTTTTCCTTTAGAACTACCTTAATTCTTCATGACATATTGGAAACATTCCTTAAGATTTTGGTCCATATTGACATGATGGCATCACACAGTTGCTGCAGATTTGTCAGCTGCACATCCTTGATGCAAATCTCCTATTCCACCACATCCCAAAAGTGGTTTATTGGATTGAGATCTGGTGGAGGCCATTGGAGTACAGTGAACTCATTGTCATGTTCAAGAAATCAGTTTGAGATGATTTGAGCTTTGTGACATGGTGCATTATCCAGCTGGAAGGAGCCATCAGAAGATGAGTACACTGTAGTCATAAAGGGAAGGACATGGTCAGAAACAATATTTATTTAGACTGCGATGTTTCAACGATGCTCAATTGGTACTAAGTGGCTCAAAGTGTGCCAAGGATATATCCCCCACACTATTACACCACCAGCCTGAACCCTGGATACAAGGCAGGATGCTTTCATGTTTACACCAAATTCGGACCTTACCATCTGAATGTAGCAGCTGAAATAAAGACTCATCAGACCAGGCAACTTTTTTCCAATCTTCTGATGTCCAATTTTGGTGAGCCTTTTTGTGTGAATTGCATACTTTGGTTGTAATGTGAGGTTATTTGACTTACTGTTGCTTTTCTATCATCTGGAACCTATCGTCTGCCCATTCTCCTCTGACATCAACAAGGCATTTTCGTCCACACAGCCGCCACTCACTGGATATTTTCTCGTTTTCAGATCATTCTCTGTAAACCCTATAGATAGTTGTGTGTGAAAATTCCAGTAGATCAACAGTTTTTCAAATACTCACACCAGCCCGTCTGGCACCAACAACCATGCCACGTTCAAAGTCATTTAGATCCCTTTTCTTCCCCATTCTGATGCTCAGTTTGAACTTCAGCAAGTCACTTTCACCACGTCTAGATGCCTAAATGCATCGAGTTGCTGCCAGGTGATTGGCTGATTAGCAGTTTGTATTACCAAGCAATTGAACAGGTGTACCCAATAATGTGGCAGTGAGTGTATGTTACATAGACATCTGTTTCATTGTGGAGTATTTGGCAGCATTTTGTTTTTTGGGGTGTTTAAGCCATTGAAAATGCTTATAACTGCTAGAAACCAGTTCCTATATGAGAGTCTCCATAGACTACAACAAGCGAGAACGAAGAATTAACGTTTAAAGCGGGAGTAAACCCGCTTATTTTTTTTTGAAAAATTTTACACCTGCAAGGGAAAAGGCATAATGAGCTAGTATGCACCGAATACTAACTCATTATGAAATACTTACCTTAGAACGAGGCGCCGGTATCTCACTCGGTCCACGCCGAGGGAGCTGACATGTTCCCTCGGCGTGTCATCCGGGTATCGTGGCTCTGACGCTGTGAGTGACGTCACTCCCGCGCATGTGCGCAGGAGTTTTCTTCCCGGCAAGGTCTGGCGTCTGCCGGACTTTCAGCCGAGGATCCCCTGTGCGCATACGCCGCTGAAGTCAGCGGCTCATTGCGAGGGGAATATCTCCTAAACCGTACAGGTTTAGGAGATATTCTTTTTACCTACAGGTAAGCCGTATTATAGGCTTACCTGTAGGTTCATTTACAAAATTTCACTATACAACCGCTTTAAGTAATGCAAGTTTGAATTGCCAAAAAAAATAAAAAATCACTTGAAGAGTAAGTCCGGTATAAATGGAGTGAATTAAAATTACACATGCGTGACATTCTATTATATACACTTCTATATTATATCATTAGGAAGAGCAGCAAAAGGCCAGTCAAGTGCAGCAGGGGGGAAGGGGTTGAGAACAAAGAAATCTGTAACTGTCTGTAATCAATTAATTGTAACCACTGCATCAAGACCAGCCGAAAGGATAGCTGTGTCCCTCTTATATATATACCAAGCTGTTTATTGAATGAACCAGCTCATAGAGAGTCAAATAAGAAAAGATCACGTTTAGTATCCTCATGGCTTACTATACACATACATGTGTTTTCAGCTGTGATTGAGAACTGGGTAACAGAAAAAAATGCCTCTTTTTTTCCTTAAAGTGTAAAACGAAAAGCTGGACAGAGGCACGATGGGAAATGCAAATACAAAGCACGCCATTGGTCCTTTAGATTGCAAGGATTAACTCTTGGCAGCACCAGCATCACAAATGCATTAGTCACTAAAGATGGTTTTCCTGGAGCTATAAACTAAACAAATGGTGGAAGTGGGATTTCTATTTCAGACAATTTGTCCAACAACGAGGGAGCCTCTCAGTGAGGATTCCCTACGGACGTTCCTTTTGTCTTCCATAAGAATCATTCAGTTCAATTGACTTTGCGTGATGTATCTCTGCTGACCTAACAACCTTGATGTGCGCTGTACTCGCTCATGTATTTGTATTGGTTTAAAAATATCATTTATAAAACTACAGCGTAACATGTTTCTAAGAATGTAACAACATTTTTTCAATTTATTATACTATAGATCATCTAGACTTGAAATAAAAAAATAAAAACAATTTTTAACATAATTCTTCCCTAACAAATAAATCTCAATATACTGTATGCATTAATAAATAAGAAAGGAGTCTTATTGGCGTTAGCAAATAAAATAAGTTGTTAATGTTAAAGCAGTATTAAACCCAACATTGAAAATAAAATAAATTGCAACTTACCAAATCTTAAATGTGGTGGCAGCATTAGGTTTTCTTTTTTTTTTTTCTTTAGGATTTTTTTCTCTTTATTTTTACCTGGTCATGCAACCAGTTAAAAGAAAGAAAACTCTTGCAATAGACTAGTAAATTTTACAAATGACGAACTAACATTTGTACAAAAATTCTCAATACCATTTGATAACTTAAATGTAATTCGAACGTAGTTAAAAATGTCATTTGCTTTTAGTTTTAAATTTTGGAATGAATGTAATTTCCCAAACAAAAGCTACATGCGCTAGATTAAATAGATGTTCGCGAAAAAAATTCCATTCTTCGTATTTTCTCATTACTATGGTCAAAAACCAGCATCAATTTGTCCCCACTAACAATCAGAAAATCGTATGAATGTTTGTAAAACAGAGAAAAAAAACTCTATTAGCATATGGCCAGCTTTAGAGTGCTTCCACTCTGGATGGAGGAGCAGTGAAGGTACCTATGGACAGCAGCATTGTAAATCTTGGGGGAGGATATTTCAGATGGACTACCAGATGAAGATGAAGCTAACAAATTTAATTCAGATGGGTACACACTACAATGCTGGATTGCGCGTAAAAATACGGCAGCTCCAGTTGGAGCCGCTGTACTAACCATAAAAGGTTAGTTCAGCGATCTACCCCGCTGAACTAACGTCACATCTAGAGAGAACATCTTTGGGATGAATTAGATCAGTGACTGTGAGCCAGGCCTTCTCGTCCACATCAGTGCCCGACCCCATAAATTCGCTTTTGGAAGAATGGTCAAACATTGCAATAGACACACTCCTAAACCTTCCCAGAAGAGCTGAAGTTTTTATAGCTGCAAAGGATGGGTCAACTTAGTAATGAACCCTACAGACTAAGAGCCCTTTCACCCGTGCTTTCCGATCAAGTCCGCCTGTCAGTTTTTCAGGCGGACCTGATCGGACACTCCATTTAACCCTATGGAGTGGTGGATGTCCGATCCGACACCCGTCACTGTCCAATCCGATCCTGTCCCTGAAATCCAGACGGATGGTGACCCTATTTTCCATCCGTCTGGAAGATTGGATGAAAACAGACAGGCGGTCCGTTTTCATCCAATCTCCCCATAGAGGAGAGTGGGGCTCTGACAGGTTCGTATCTGCACAGTGAGCAGAGGTGGACATTTCATCCGCCTTCTCAGCAGATTGATCCCCCGCTGAGCAAAGTAGACTCTGCTGGGTGGACTGCCCATGTGAAAGGAGTTCATGTGCATGTAACGGCAGGCACCCCAATACTTTTGACAATATAGTGTACATACCATAGTTTGTAGACACTATGGGGTTTATTTACTAAAGGAAAATCCACTTTGTACTGAAAGTGCACTTAGAAGTAAAGTCGCTGTAGATCCGAGGGGGACATGCGAGGAAAATAAAAAACGGAAAATTGATGTCAAAATACTTACCGTAATTTTCCTTTCCTGATGGACTCCATGGCAGCCAACGTGTGGGTTTAGTCCCGCCTCCATTACCCTATAGGACGATACTCCAATAAATCTTTGCTCCCTGCCAGAGGCCGTGTTCGGTAACTATCCTACTCCAGCCATTTGGGAGGGAACTCCTGCTGCCATGGAGTCCATCAGGAAAGGAAAATTACGGTAAGTATTTTGACATAAATTTTCAGTTTTCCTGACAGACTCCATGGCAGCCAACGTGTGGGAAATAACTCGCCAAAACACACCCGGGTGGGCAAAATGCTGCATAAGAAAAATTTATTTGACACCGTCAACCAACAAAACTTTAACACCAAAGTCAACTGAGGATAGAGCCGCCGGCTCAACACAATAATGAGACATAAAGGTGTGTATTGAAGACCACAAAGCCGCCCTGCATATTACATCAGGAGCCACATGGCGAGAGGCCGCCCACGAGGTAGAAAGACTTCTGGTTGAATGCGCCGTCACCGCCTGAGGAGGAGCCAAGCCCTTTTCTCTGTACGCCCACTGGATTGTTTGAACTATCCATGCCGCAATTGACCTGACTGAAGCTCTAGTGCCTTTGTTCTTCCCACAGAACAGAACGAACAGGAAGTCCGACTGCCAGAATGGAGCTGTAGCCTCCAAATATAGCTTTAATGAGCGACCAACATCAAGCAGATGAACTTCCGAGGAATCTGAGGATCTGAATGTGGGTAGAGAGAATTCCTGATTTTCATGAAAAACCGAGGTGACCTTAGGGTTTGACCCCAACATTGGAACTAGGACCACCCTGTCCGGAAAAAAAGTTAGAAATGGTTCTTTGACTCCTAGAACCTGAATCTCTGACACTCGTTTTGCCGAGGTGACCGCCACCAGGAATGCAGTTTTCAAGGTGAGTTCTCTGATGGAAAGAGCCTTATTGAAATGAGAAAAAAAGTCCAGAACTAGAGGCAGATCCCATTTAGGGAATCTGGGTTTTCTCTGGGGTCTCAATCTTACTACGCCTTTGAAGAACTGCTGGATAAGGGCATGCTTGGCCCACGGAACCCCTGTAAATGCGGAGATAGCCGAGACTTGAACCCAAATGGAACTAACTGACAAGGATAAGTCCAAGCCTGATTGCAGGAAACCCAAAACGTCTTGAACCGCAGGTGAAACGTAGGAACTAGTTCTGGAAGACATATAAGATAAAAATTTGGCCCAGATCCGTTCATACACTTTATTAGTACTTCTTCTTCTTGCACTTAAGAGGGTGGAAATGGCCTCCTTAGGACATCCTAGTGCTTCCAGCCTTCCCCTCTCAAGAACCAGGCCCTCAACTGAAGGTGAGCCGGACATGGATGGAGAATCGAGCCTTGGGAGAGCAGGTCCCGTCTGGATGGAAGAGGAACTGGGTCCCGAAAACTGAGGAGGGATAGGAGAGGAAACCAAGGCCTGCTGGGCCAATGCGGAATTATTGCCAACACCTCCACCTTCTCCCATAAGAGTCTTTTCAGGAACTGAAAAATAATTGGAATTGGAGGGAAGGCGTATGCCTTGTGGAACCACCTGCTCCGTTAGGGCATCTATCCGCTTGGATAGAAAGTCCGCTTGGACGATGAGAACTCCAGGCACATAGGCTGCTGTTAGGTTGGCCAGATTCTTCTGGGCCCAACGCATTATTGGATCCACTTCCCGAAGCAGAGACCGACTTCTGGTGCCCCCTTGCTTCCTTACATGGGCGACCGCAGTCGTATTGTCCAGCCTGAGGACTAAGGATGCTCCCACTATCAGATGCGGAAATGCCAACAGCGCTAGGAAGGCTGCTCATAGTTCTAGCACATTTGACACTATTCCCCGAGAGGGAAAGTCCCAAATGCCCTGAGCCACTTCCGATAGACAATGCCCCCCCAGCCCCTGTTGCTGGCATCTGACGTCACTGTGATCCATGATTGGAAGAAGGGAGTGGCAATTCAACAGGTTCTCACGACGAAGCCACCAGAGGAGGGATCTCTCATGGTCTGAGTAATCTCGATGGACTGGACCTTTTCTCCCGACCATTGGCGAAGGAAACCCATTTGAAAGGGGCGCATCCTCCACTGTGCCCACTTCACCATCGGTATGGTGGACACCATGGTGCCTATAATCTTTAGGCAATGAAGAGCACTGAGACGAGACGAAGAGAGGGCCAGGTGGATCCTCTCCCGTACTACTGCAACCTTCTCCTCGGGCAGAGAGATGGTACCTTTTGCCGTATTGAACAGGGCACCGAGGAACACCAGAGACTGTGTAGGAACTAACTGGCTTTTCTCCAAATTCAGGAGCCACCCGAATTCCTTGAGGGTTGCGATAACTTGATCCCTGTGTTTCAAGAGACAATCCCTGTCCTGAGCCAGAAGAAGCAAATCGTCCAGATAATGATGAATCCGGATTTTCCTGATTCTCAACAATGCTACAACTGCTAGAAGGACCTTCGAGAATGTGCTAGGGGAGGTTGACAGACCGAAAGGAAGGCAGGTAAACTGTAAATGAAGCTGGCCAATGGAGAAACAAAGACGTGAAAATAGGCGTCTTTGAGATCTATTGAGACAAGCCAGTCCCCTGGCTGCACTGACTGTTGAATCGTGGACAGAGTTTCCATTTTGAATTTCTCCTTTCTTATGAAGCTATTTAGACACGTCAAGTCTATTACGGGTCTCCACGTACCATTCTTTTTCTGGACCAGGAAAAGAGGAGAATACATTCCCATGCCGTGTTGGTTGTCTGGAACAGGAATAGCGGCGCCTTGATCCAACAAAGATTTTATGTAGGCTAAAAGAATTTGTCTTTTTTCTTCCGACCTTGGAATGGATGTGAGAACACACTTGAGTTTGGGGACACTGCTGAATGACCAAGTGTGCCCGAAGGAGACCGTCTTGGCGGTCTAAAAATCCTGGATCTAGGCCGCCCAGATGTGCCGAAAGTGGAACAAACGAGCTCCCATCCGGACCGCCTGGACGGGCCCGATCTCAAAAGGACTTAGTAGGCTCCTTTTCCCCCATCGAACTGCCCTTTGCAGACTTTTTGAGAGATGTCTGTCTGGACCTCCAAGATCTGGAGAATTCCCGTCCAGGCCTGTAACTGCGTGCCTCCCTGGCACGGTCTTGACCTTGCTTTCTTGGGAACGATCTCTTTTGACTCTGCAGGCGCCTATCCTGGGGGAGAAACCCCGACTTACCCCCGGTGGCCCGAGTTATAGCACTATCCAGCTTATTGCCGAAAAGGGAAGAACCACCAAAGGGAATACGGCACCAAACCTGCTTAGAAGCGGGATCGGCTAGCCAAGGACGGAGCCACAGGGCAGGCTTGGCAGTTACAGATGAGAGCATAACTCGAGCCACCAGTCGGATAATATCGATCGAGGCCTCTCCCAAGAAAGCCGAAGCCAGCCTTAGTTCTTGAATGGGAGAACCCTTGGCAAGATCTTCTGAGACGTTTCTGAGTGTTTCATCAACACTATCAGACCAAACTTCCATCGCTCTAGACAGAGCCGCTAAGGCCAGAGCTGGTTTACAGGCCATGCCAGCCGTAAGATAGATCCTCTTCAGGTTAGAATCAATTCCTCTGTCCAGAGCATCCTTAAAAGAGACTGTGTCCTCAAGAGGAAGGGTCACATGTCTGACCAGTCTCATTACTGCCGCATCCACCAGAGAGGAAGACTCCAAATATTTAACTTCTTCCTCCTTGAAAGGGTAAAGTCTCTGGATCTTAGATAGAAGAGAATTCTTTTTCTATACCTTGCTTCACTCATCCGAGATCACTTCTCCCAACTCTGAGAGGAAAGGGAAGCTAATACGCTCCTTCTTTAATTGTTTAAAAAACGTTCTTTGCTTCGCCTGAGCCACTACCGGCTCTTCCCAGTTCAGTGTTTCCTTAATGGCTTTGACCAAAGAAGGAAGCAAGGAAAAGTCAAAACCCGAACCAGACTCTTCTTCCTCAGATTCACTATCTGAGAGGACAACAGACGGATGGCTAGGCAAAGAACAATCCCATGTGTCCTGGGCCTGAGCATCCCTCCCCGGAGACCTTGGAGACTCTATGGGAGACAAATGGGGGGCTTCAAACTTCTTTAGACTGTCCTTGACCAATTTTTCCACCATATACTTCAGCTGTTGGTCAGAGTCACTCCTTTCACCTGTCGCTTTGACATAACAGGCATCACAAAGGGACTTGTCAGCAGGAACCTGCGTCCTGCACCCCCAGCATAAACCTTCAGCTGCATGACTTGAGCAAGCTGTAGAAGGGCGGGAAGGTTCCCGGCTACGGAGACTAGTTCTCGCAGGAGAATCATGACGTCTGGATCTGGAAGAGGAATGCCGGCGGTGGGACGAATCACTTCCTCAGTGAGAACTCTGGCGTTGAGTAGACCTAGAAGGGCTGAAAAAGGGAGAAACCAGCAGTGTTAGCGGAACATCCCCTAATGTTCCACTGTCCACCCCCCCCCCCCCCCCCCCCGGCAGGTAACCCAAAAAAAAGTACCTGCTACGAGGGGGCTGGCCACTAGCAGGCAGCGAGGCATCCAAGGGATCCATCAGGGCTGGAAATAAAACAGCCCCAATTAAACACAGAGAACAGCTAGGATAAGCAAAGATAAACTGACCTTTCCCCATAGACACATACCTAATGCTGAAGAAATCAGGGCTCAGGAATGGCACTGCAGGCTTTACAAGCATCCCAGAGGCTCTGCAAGCTGTTCTCTGTTTTTAAAACTGCCACCTTAATGACGTCACGAATTACGGCATGAAAACGCTAGTGCGCATGCATGAAGCCCGCAACGCGCATACGCGAACCAAGCCTCGTCCTCGCGCCGGTCTCGCGCATGCGCAGAACGACCGAGCGGCGAACAAGGAAGTAGCTGGGCGGCTGGAAAGCAAGGAAACCAGCCGCCCAGCTTGCCAGATACACCGCAGAAGGATGTATGGGGGACACAAGAGACACAGAGCAAGAAAACAAAAACATACAGAAAACGACATAGAATGGCTGCCATGGACAAACATAAAGCTCACCACTCCTGCACACGGACACCAGCCGAGATAGGTCCCCAAACACATGCCGGACTTCTGGGGGGGGGGGGGGGGGGCAATAGTCACCTGCTAGTAGCTAGGCTGACGACTAACACGTGGCTTCACCTGTCAGTGACCAGGCATACACCTCTTCAGCGCCTCTTCCATATGCCCCTTTTCCATACTCCGCTAGTAGCTAGAGCTTATTGGAAATATGCGACTCCAAGTCGCTCGGTCGGTCCGTATCACAGAAAAAAATGCAAGTCTTCAGGGTAAAAAGACACATGCTAGGTAATATGGAGGAGGACAAAAAAAGAACACGGCCTCTGCCAGGGAGAAAAGATTTATGGGAGTATCGTCCTATAGGGTAATGGAGGCGGGACTAAACCCACACGTTGGCTGCCATGGAGTCTGTCAGGAAAACAGCATTTTAGCTTGCACATGATTGGATGATAAAATCAGCAGAGCTTCCACTCGTTTCAAATTTACCCCTTAGATTTAGAGCGAAGTACACTTGCAGTGCAAAGTGGATTTGCCTTTCGTAAATAACTTTCACGTAAACCAATTAATAATCGCTTATTGGGATTTTTATCAAAGACATGTAGCAGAATACTTTCTGGCCTAAATTTATAAAGAAATTAGATTTTATTGGATATGTTTATTAACCAAAAATGGAAAAAAAATCGAAATCTTCGGTCTTTTAGTTTATAAAATTAAATCCCAACCAAAGGAGAGCTCTATTTCTGTGAAAAAAAATATATATACATTTAATTTGCTTACTATGTTGACTGACAAACAATTGCCAGTTAAAGTAGCACTGCGCTGAATAGCAAACAATGCCCGGGTCATGAATGGGGTAAAACCTTCTGAAGCTCAAGATGTTAAGCTGCAATCTTCCAAACTTTTTAATGATTTTCATACTTGTAAAACAAGAATACTCTTGAATTGATATTTATTTAGGCTCCCACACAGACAAGAATAGAGTACAAAGAGAAAACAAATGCTCCTGCCCTTGAGAGGTTGGTGTGGGTAAACTCGAGAAGTGGGAGGAAGATTCTTCACAAACCATACCACTGCAACGGCTGTGCTGTCACTCTCAATAGGTCAGGGAGAACCCGGGAGAAATTCTAAAAGAAAACAAGGACAGAAGGCGTACCAGCCTTGCACATTATCTTTGCAACAAAAGATATTTTTATTGAATAAAATATTATACTCATACTGTCAATAGCCTCGTCCAACAGGGTCTGCTGGCCAGTAAACTTGAGGGGTATGAGAATAGTCCAAGGTAAACAGATGCTTTTCGAGGGTGACCCCTCTTCCTCACAGCTAAGTTTGAACTGAAGGTACCTGGTTTTTAAAGCAGTGTTTCAGCCCTAAAAAAAAATTTTTTAAAGTCAGCAGCTGAAACAAAAGTAGCTGCTAACTTTTAATATGGAGACTTACCTTTCCAGCCCGCCAAGGCTGACATGTCCCTCGGCTCTCAGGTCCCAGCACTGCCATTCAAACTAAGGGAAACAGGCAGTGGAGCCTTGCGGCTTCACTGCCCGTTTCCTACTGCGCATGCACGAGTCGCGTGGCACTTTGTGAATGGGACGCGCTGTGTTAGGGAACACACAGTTCCCAGAACACAGCGCGCCCCATTACCTAGAAGACAGCGCGGAGGAAGAGAAGACCGGAGATCACCGAGGAGCAGGAAGAAGGCAGATTAGGAAGACTGCCTAGCAACAGGGATTTCTGGACAGGTAAAAATGTTTTTTTTCCAAATTTTTTTAAAATATTTTTTGAAGAATATTAATGCTTTTTTTTTTTTAGGGTGGCCCTCCACTTTAAGGAGGCTGTGATCAGGTGTAACAGATCACGTGATCTAAGCTCCTAATATAAACGATAACCAGGGCTGCTCCGCCCTGATCACCGTGGTCAAAGTGCGCCCCTCCGTCAGATGCTGCCCTGCTCTGCTCTCCTCTGTCTCTGGCCCAGCCCCGCCCCATGCCGCTATTCTAAAAATAAAAAAACTTACATTTGTCACTGCCAGCCCCTCTATTAGAGGCTGGCATAGCACACTGTGTAAGTTGTTTTTAAAGCAGTCTAAATTCCAAATTTCAGCTGTCTTCAGGCCAGTCACGTGATTTGCGGCTGCTTTACAGCTACAAGGCGGAGATTCTGCGGAGGAGACGAGCGGCCATGTGATCTCCCCGGCTGACGTCAGAGGGAGGTCCAGGCCACTCTCGCAGAAGACATCCATCGGAGCTGGAAAGCGCCCGCGAGTAATGTCACTGGCCTGAGGACAGCTCAAATTAGCTATTTAGACTGCTCGTTTTTAAAAACAACACATGGTGTGCTATGCCAGCCTCTAATGGAGGGGCTGGCATAGCTTTAGACAAATGCCTTAACAAACACTTTAAGTTAACATGTATAAAAACGCTTGATAAATGAGCTAGAAGAACAAAAATAATTAGGTAATTAAACCAAATGACTAGATATTGTACATGTAGATTATGGTAATGAACATGAACAACTACACTGTGAAAAATTATAAATGCAACACTTTTGTGTTTGTCCCTATTCATCATGAGCTGAACTCAGGCCGCGTACACACGGGCGGACTGTTCGCCCAACTTTGTTCGTCAAACAATCCGACAAACAGTCCGCTCAAAATTTGCATGAACGGACTTGACCACACACGATGAACGAACAGTCCGCTGAAAGCGTGCGCGATGACGTGAACGGCACATACGACGGGACGAGAAATTCGACGTCCAATACACTGCAATGCAACCTTCGCCGTGTAAATCCTTTCTGAGCATGCGCGAAACTTAGTTTGTCGAACAAGCCTACACACAAGCGGACTGTCCGCTGAAACCAAGTTTCAGCGGACTGTCTTACGGGAATTCCGAAAAACTTTGTTCGTCAGACTGTCCCGCTGAAACTGTCCGCTGAAGCCCACACACGAGCGGACTGTCCGCTGAAACACTGTTCAGCGGACAAAGTTGGGCGAACAGTCCGCCCGTGTGTACGCGGCCTCAGAGATCTACGACTTTTTGTACACAGGTCTATTTCTCTCAAATATTGTCTAAATCTGTGTTAGTGAGCACTTTGTCAAGATAATCCATCCACCTCACAGGCGTGGCATATCAAGATGCTGATTAGACAGCATTAATATTGCACAGGTGTGCCTTAGGTTGGCCACAATAAAAGGCCACTCTAAAATGTGCAGTTTTATCACACATCACAATTCTACAGATGTTGCAAGTTTTGAGGGAACGTGCAATTGGCATGCTGACTGTAGGAATGTCCACCAGAGCTGTTGCCCTTGAATTGAATGTTCATTTCTCTACCATAAGCCGTCTCCAAAGGCGTTTCAGAGAATTTGGCAGTACATCCAACCAGCCTCACATTCGCAGACCATGTGTAACCACACCAGCCGAGGACCTCCACATCCAGCATCTTCACCTCCAAGATCGTCTGAAACCAGCCACCCAGACAGCTACTGCAACAATCGGTTTGCATAACCAAATGTTTTTCTGCACAAACTGTCAGAAACCGTCTCAGGGAAGCTCATCTGCATGCTCATCATCCTCACTGGGGTCTCGACCTGACTGCAGTTTGTCATCGTAACGAACTTGAGTGGGCAAATGCTCACATTCGATGGCTTCTGGAACTTTGGAGAGGTGTTCTCTTCACGGCTGAATCCAGGTTTTCACTGTACAGGGAAGATGACAGACAGCGTATATGGCGTTGTGTGGGTGAGAGGTTTGCTGATGTCACTGTTGTGGATCTAGTGGCCCATGGTGGTGGTGGGGTTATGGTATGGACAAGGGCGTATGCTATGGACAACGGACACAGTTTAATTTTATTGATGGTATTTTGAATTACACAGAGATAACGTGACCAGATCCTAAGGCCCATTATTGTGCCATTTATACACAACCATCACCTCATGTTGCAGCATGATAATGCACAGCCCCATGTTGCAAGGATCTGAACACAATTCCTGAAAGCTGAAAACATCCCAGTTCTTGCATGGCCAGCATACTCACTGGACACCCATTGAGCATGTTTGGGATGCTCTGGATCAGCGTATTAAACAGCGTGTTCCAGTTCCTGCCAATATCCAGCAACTTTGCACAGCCACTGAAGAGGAATGGACCAACATTCCACAGGCCACAATCAACAACCTGATCGACTCTATGCAAAGGAGATGTGCTGCACTGCATGAGGCAAATGGTGATCACACCAGATACTGACTGGTTTCCGGACCTCCCGAATACAATAAAACTGCACATTTTAGAGTGGCCTTTTATTGTGGCCAGCCTAAGGCACACCTGTGCAATAATCATGCTGTCTAATTAGCATCTTGCTATGCCACAGCTGGGAGGTGTATGGATTATCTTGGCACAGGAGAAGTGCTCACTAACACAGATGTAGACAGATTTGTGAACAATATTTGAGAGAAATAGGACTTTTGTGTACATAGAAAAAGCATAGATCTTTGAGTTGAGCTCATGATAAACAGGTGTAAACACAAAAGTGTTGAGTTTATAATTTTGCTCAGTGTATGTGCAGTACAAACAAATGGCCCTGACCTTCCCTTTAACCGGCCTTTGCAGCAAGGAGCACATGAATGTGCAATACATGCAAAACAAAACCAGAGAAATTTCCAGCTCAACTTACTAACCAGCCTGCATACAACTGAATTATCCTGTCTAAAAGTAAGCGTTAAAAACAGGTGTTTAGTTTGCACACATTTTACAAATACATGTGTAAGCTACAGAGCCCTGTCAGGGCACCCCGGTATTTTCTGTAGTCCTAACTCTAAATTTTGAGAGCCTTCACAGTGGAAGTGTATACAGTGCCTTGAAAAAGTATACATACCCCTTGAACTTTTCTACATTTTGTCATGTTTCAACCAAAAACGTCAATGTATTTTATCGGAATTTTATGTGCTACACCAGGGGTCTCCAAACGGTGGCCCGAGGGCCAGATGTGGCCCTTTGCTAGCTTTTATGTGGCCCTTGGGACACAACTCCTTCCACTGATATGAGGCGCTATTCCTCTCACTGACACCAACATGGGGAATTATATCTTCCATCAATACCAGTGATGGAATACTATTCCTCCTACTAATATGGGGAATACTCCTCCTATTGACCACCAACCCTGAGGCCATATTTATTGTCACTGATGCTGGCCCGTGACATTTTCTGCCCCTGCTGGCCACAATCCGGCCCTCCTAAAGTCTGAAGGACAATAAAGTGACCCTTTGTTTGAAAAGTTTGGAGACCCCTGTGCTAGACCAACACAAAGTAGCACAGAATTGTGAAGTGGAAGGAAAATGACAACATTTTTGACAAATAAATATTTGAAAAGTGTGGCGTACATTTGTATTCAGCCCCCGAATCAATACTTTGTAGAACCACCTTTCACTGCAATTACAGCTGCAAGTCTTTTTGGGTATGTCTCTATCAGCTTTGCACATCTAGAGAGTGACATTCTTCTCTGCAAAATAGCTCAAGCTCTGTCAGATTGGATGGAAAGCGTCTGTGAACAGCAATTTTCAAGTCTTGCTACAGATTCTCAATTGGATTTATGTCTGGACTTTGACGGCCATTCTAACATATGAATATGCTTTGATCTAAACCATTGCATTGTAGCTCTGGCTGTATGTTTAGGGTCATTGTCCTGCTGGAAGGTGAACCTCCTCCCCAGTCTCAAGTATTTTGCAGACTCTAACCAGTTTTCTTCTAAGATTGTACTGTATTTGGTTCCATCCATCTTCCCATCAACTCTGACCAGCTTCTCTGTCCCTCCTGAAGAAAAGCATCCCCACAACATGATGTTGCCACCACCATGGTTCACTATGGGGATGGTTTGTTCAGGGTAATGTGCAGTGTTAGTTTCCCCCAACACATAGCATTTTGCTTTTAGGCCAAAAAGTTCAATTTTTCAATTGTCTCATCTGACCAGAGCACCTTCTTCCACATGGCTTCTCACAAACTGCAAACAGGACTTTTTATGGCTTTCTTCTTGCCACTCTTCCATAAAGGCCAGATTTGTGGAGTGCACAACTAATAGTTTTCCTATGGACAGATTCTCCCACCTGAGCTGTGGATCTCTGCATCTCCTCCAGAGTTACCATGGGCCTCTTGGCTGCTTCTCTGGTTAGTTCTCTCTTTGCCAGGCCTGTCAGTTTAGATGGACGGCCATGTCTTGGTAGGTTTGCAGCTGTGCCATATGCTTTCCATTTTTGGATGATGGATTGAACAGTGCTGCACAGTGCTGAACCTAGAGCATTTGGCACCTGGGCCGGATCTTATATCTGCCCTCCAACTTTAAAATGTAAAAACACCCCACTGTGCCCCCTGCATACCCCTGCACCCCCAATATCTCTTTATCACTACTGTGTACCACATTTCCACAACTGCACCTCTGGACCCCTGCACATTACACAGCCCCCCGACAGGTCTGGACCCCTGCACATTACACAGCCCCCCTACACTAACTCTGGACCCATGCACATTACACAGCCCGCCCACCCACCCCAGCTCTGGACCCCTGCACATTACACAGCCCCCCACACCAGCTCTGGACCTCTGCACATTACACAGCCCCCCATAGCTCTGGACCCCTGCACATTACACAGCCCCCCATCCCAGCTCTGGTCGCCTGCACATTACACATTGTCCCCCAGCTCTGGACCCTGCACATTACACATTGCCCCTCCCCAGCTCTGGACCTCTGCACATTACACATTGCCCCCCCCCAGTTCTGGACCCCTGCACATTACACATTGCCCCCCCCCCCAGCTCTGGATCTTTATGTATTACACATTGCCTCCCCAGCTCTAGACCCCTGTGTATTACACATTGCCCCCAGCTCTGGACCCCTGCACATTACACAGCCCCCCATCCCAGCTCTGGTCGCCTGCACATTACACATTGTCCCCCAGCTCTGGACCCTGCACATTACACATTGCCCCTCCCCAGCTCTGGACCTCTGCACATTACACATTGCCCCCCCAGTTCTGGACCCCTGCACATTACACATTGCCCCCCCCCCCAGCTCTGGATCTTTATGTATTACACATTGCCTCCCCAGCTCTAGACCCCTGTGTATTACACATTGCCCCCAGCTCTGGACCCCTGCACATTACACATTGCCCCCCCAGCTCTGGACCCCTGCACACTACACATTGCCCCCCCAGCTTTGGACCCTTTCACATTACAAATTGCCCCTTCCTACCTTACTGGGGCATGCATGCAGAGCTGGAGACACAGCAGCACTGAACAGAGGGCAGTCCAGCTGTTGCTGTCCTCTATTCATCATGCGCTGCTCACTGTCTCTCTCCCCTGCTGTGAGCAGCAGAGTGAATCCGGTGGCCGGCCCTGGGTGTCAGTCACCCTGGTACTGTCCGCACCCGGGCACCCTGTCACAGCTGGCCTCCCCATGCCTTGGCTGTTACAGCACTGCTGTCTGAGCCTGGCACCCCACTGTCACCGCTTTACTCATCGGGGGCACCGGGCTGACACACCACCCCCATGTGTGGCACCGGGAACGTACCCCCCCCCCCCCCCCCCGCCGTTGGTATGCTACTGGTGCTGCATGAGATATTCAACGCTTGGGATATTTATTGTAACCTAACCCTGCTTTAAACTTCTCCACAACTTTATCCCTGACCTGTCTGTTGTGTTCCTTGGCCTCCATGATGCTGTTTTTCGCTAAGGTTCTCTAACAAACCTCTGAGGGCTTCACAGAACAGCCGTATTTATACTGAGATTAAATTACACACAGGTGGACTCTATTTACTAATTAGGTCTCTTCTGAAAGCAATTGGTTATACTAGATTTTAGTTTAAGGTTTCAGAGTAAAGGGGGGTTGAATACGCCACACTTTTCAGAAATTTAGTTGTAAAAAAAATGTTGAAAAACATTTATAATTCTCCTTCCACTTCACACAATTATGTGCCACTTTGTGTGGGTCTATCACATAAAATCCCAATAAAATAAATTTATGTTTTTGGTTGTAATATAACAAAATGTGGAAAATTTCAAGGGGTGTGAATACTTTTTCAAGGCACTGTATGCAGGGTATATAATAAAAAGTGCAGCGCTGTATGCAGGGTGATTAGGAGTCTAAAAAAGTGATCTAAAACTCATTTGGTGCTTGTACAGGCAGCACACATGACCTTTCTGTCTGTCATTTACTCAGATATTGTTTGGTCAAGATAAAAAACAGCCACATAACTACATCTGCAGATTGTGTCCTGCCATCATGAAAGTTTTTCTGTGTCTAGGCTGGTGAACAGGAATTTCAGCTCATTTCATTAAAGTTAAAAGTAGCTGAATATACTGCTAGAACACATAAAGCCCTAAGTACACATGTCACATCTACCCCAATGCAGGTGGTCAGACACTACAGCTGGCTACTGTGTTCTTCACCTATAGCAGCCCCCTTTCCAATAAGGCAAGCAGGCCTACCGGTACTCGGTTGCCCCCAGGACTTATACACAATGCTATAGTGCCTGGCCACTACGGCAGGGCAGATGCGATCTGAGCAAAGCAAATAGATACTTGCAGTTAGCAGACAGATAGCGTGGTTCTATGACAGTCTAGGTAAAAGGTAGGCTGAGTTCAAGGAATAGTCCAAAATCCGGGCCAAAGTCATACACAGGGAAATCCAATCTAGCAGAGAAGTGCAGACAAACAGTAGGCTTGATCAGGAACAACACATGTATCACTCTCTATCACAAGCATCCAAATGAGGGTTCAGCTGGCTTATAACAGGCTTGGTTTCTACCCAAAGACTAATCACATTAATCAGCTTGCTTGAGTCTATGGACTCAAATGCTGGACTCGGGAGCACGCCCGCACGGTAATCCCCAGGGAGAGCGCTTCTCCTAGGTGGTTTCCCATGCAGGGAGGAGCTGCAAGCGCCATTGGGGGATCCCAGAAAACGAGGATCGAGGCCCACTCTGTGCAAAACGAACTGCACAGTGGAGGTAAGAATGATATGTTTGTTATTTTTCATTTTTTTTTAAACAAGGGTTTACAACCCTTTAAAGTGTTACTAAACCCAGGAACCTGCATTCACTATATCTGGTCTCCCACAGTACAAAGAACATGGAAATACAATTATTTTAGTAAATATAAACTGCTAAATACCTTTTCTCATCAGCAGTATATAGCAGTCTTGTGACTTCTGCTGAGCACTGGTTAAAGCTTGTAGGAGGAGTTTCCATTCTGCTCTGACTGTCCTATGAGGCTGCGGGACCCCTGGCCTGGACAGTGCTGAGTGGCCCTGTGCTGACCATGTGTACCCTTTCAAAAAAAAAAAAAACTCTCTAGCAATACACATCAAACTGAGCATGTCCAGAGTGCCCCCAAGGCTCTGTAAAAGAAGGAGAGGATCAGAGAAGACAGGATCAAACAGCCTTTTTACACAATCCAATGGATTAACCCTTTAGGATCCACAGGGAGTGTAACAAGCATGCTTTACTGCAAATACAGACTGATTTTACTGTTGTGACTACTTTAATCTCTCCATTTTTCATAACAACTGTACTCTTACACTGAATGTCCTCTTACACTGAAACTCATCTTATACACATTTAAAAAATGTTTGTCACACATTCCATATTCTTTAAAGTTCTAAAAATATACTAAATACTAAATACTAAAATATTTAACAAAAACATCTCCCAAAAAACGTCCTACCATCTGCTGCTCTTTAGTAGTACTAATTAGTAGCCAACTCCTATGACAATCACACTAATGTCTGTTACCTGTTGTATTTGCAATACAGAATTAATACAGAATTAATTTTGGACCATTCATTGCCATGGATGTTTTCCTAAGCCAGAAACCTTACTAAAAACATTAAAAAAACTACTGCTTTCATTGTCTTTTCACCTCCTATATTTTGGTATTACCTCACTGCCACAAATTTGACACTGTATAGGTTAAAATATCTTCTCCTAACCTACAAACCTAATACTTTTCCACTAGCATGGGTCCAAGATCAGATTTCTTGGTTTGGTAGACTCAACGAGTCAATAGAGGCATGCTCCACCAACAAACTAAAAAGTGTTTGGGCAGAGCAGCCCACATAGCTCCATCAGCCTTTCTACATTTCCATAGAGAAATTCAATTTAGGGTTCTGTTGGACATAATGTATTTCATCCCTTTTGCAATATCTACATTGCTTTTGATATCGCCCCGTATAAGACCTCTTTCACACTAGGGCGTTTTTCAGGCGCTTTAGCATTAAAAAAAGCACCTGTAAAGCGCTTGAAAGAAGCCTCATCTGCAATCCCAATGTGAAAGCCCGAGTGCTTTCACACTGAGATCCCTTTCACACTGGGGCTTTTTTAGGCACTTTAGCTTTAAAAAAAAAGTGTTTTCACACTGAGGTGCTGCGCTGGCAGGGCGACACAAAAAGTCCTGCAAGCAGCTTCTTTGCAACGCTTTTGGAGCGGTGAATACACCGCTCCTAAAGCACCCCCTTCCCATTGAAATCAATGGGAAGCACCTGCAAAATGCATGAAAAGCGCCTGCAAAACGCTTTTGGTAGCAGTGATTTGTGGGCGCTTTTAACTCATGCGAGGAATGGTTCCTACTAGAATATTCTGTTGGTATGCAAGTAAAGAATTTACGAATATCTACTCTTTGCTGACCTTTAAAAGGTATCAGACCTTTAAAGAAGAAGTGCAGGAAACTAATAAAACAAATATTTATACTCCCCTAGATGGCTGCAGCCATTGATCCGATGCTACAGCAATCCCACCGTCAGCTCTACACCAAGAACTGAGGGATGAAAGATGGCTGATTGCTCAATTCTCAGGTCTGCTCTGAGCAGAGAGCAGTGACTGTCAGTCACTGCTTTCTGCTCTGCCCCTTCAGTGCCCGACTGTGGAAGAGGACCGGAGTGGCTGGCTCAGGCTCTCAGCAGGGCACTGAGAGGTTGAGTCGGCTGCTGGTCAGGCATCTGGACAGATCCTGACATTGTTGGGGTCCCTGCACAGCCTGGATCAGCTCTATGACATCAGACAATAGCAGGCTTTAGCTTTCAGCTGAATTTGGATAACTGGAATTAAGAACTAAGTGCCCTCCTGTGATGCACAGGAGAAATATGGCCAAAAAAAGTCTCCTTTAATCCTTTCATTGCCAAGTCCGTACGTCTCTGCTCTAATTCATTCCAAAGGCGTTCTATCGGGTTGAGGTCAGGACTTTGTGCAGGACAGTCAAGTTCCTCCATCCCAAACTCACTCATCCATGTCTTTATGGACCTTGATTTGTGCAGTGGTCCAAATCATTTGGTGGAGAGAGGATTATTGTGTGGGGTTGTTTTTCAGGGGTTGGGCTTGGCCCCTTAGTTCCAGTGAAGGAAACTCTTAAGGCACCAGCATACCAAGACATTTTTTACAATTTCATGCTCCCAACTTTGTGGGAACAGTTGAGGGCTGGCCCCTTCCTGTTCTAACATGACTGCGCAGCAGTGCACAAACAAGGTCCATAAAGACATGGATGAGCACATTTGGGGTGGAGGAACTTGACGTGTGTGTGTACAGTCCTGACCTCAACCCAAGAGAACACCTTTGGGATGAATTGGAGCAGAGGCTGTCAGTCAGGCCCTCTCGTCCAACATCAGTGCCTGACCTAACAAATACACTTCTGGAAGAATGGTGAAACATTCCCACAGACACACTCCTAAACCTTGTGGACATCCTTCCTAGAAGAGTTGAAGCTGTTACAGCTGCAAGGATGGGCCAACTCAATATTGAACACTACGGACTAACACTGGGATACCATTAAAATTTATGAGTGTGTATAAAGGCAGGTGTACCAATATTTTTGACAATATAGTATATGTTTAACCAAGATAGCTGCTTCCTCTAGTATCCGCAAACATATACTACAAACATATATAAGTAGGTGCATGTGTAGCAGTGTCCCTTTAAGAATAGTGAATATAATAAACATACAATAGTGAATGCAATGCTAACAAAGTAAGTGCAAAATCCAAACACAATCTCAATAAAAGCTTAAGTTCACCACACCGATTATGAAATATTATGTAAAAATCAGCTAAAATTATATATTGTTTAATAATGACTTCTTGTGACCACTTAAGATTACATTCACCCTGGTGATTAAGGCCAGTGCGAATTGTAGTGGCACAAGTCTTTTGTTTACAGCTGCAAATGAGAGTGATTAGGTGTAGCCGCTGGCCCTGCTCACTATAATGATACAGTAGGTCGTTGACAGCGCAGCTATTCACGGCTCCCCGTACAGCTAGTAATTACTTGTGATTGCTGCTGGAAGCACTCAGTGTGTGTTAGTTTTCCAACACCCAGGAAATCACCATCGAGGACACACCTTCACCTCCACTACCACTAAATGGAGGTCACAAGCGCTCTTTCGTAATATAAAACAGACGACAGACATAATTTCTGATGAAACATGTAGGGTGGAGCATGCAATCTGACGTCACTACGCATGTGCACTGTATGGCAGAATGTGATGAGCTTTATTTCTTCTGCTGCTTTGTGAGTGCATTATATTTACAATAAATTTGGAATCAGTTTATGGGGTTACACCATGTATGGTCTTTTCTTTGATGAGATACATATAACATGAGCATGCCTGGAAGTGAGGAGGAGTAACTTGGGGCTGTTGAAGTAATTCCCTTGCTGGCTACCATCTGTTTAATATTATAAAAGAGCGCTTGTGACCTCCATAAAAATGGGTCTCTGGATTCGATAAGAGGCATATTTTTATTGGTGGTGGCGGTGAAGGAGTGTCCAAATGATGATTCACTGGGTGTTGGAGAACTTAAGTGGTCACAAGAAGTCATTATTTCACAATATATAATTTTAGTAAACTTTTACATAAAATTTCTCAATCAGTGTGGTGGAGTTAAGTTTATACTGAGATTGTGTTGGATTTTGCACTTACTTTCTTTTGTATTGCATTCGCTTTTGTCTATGTATACGTTAAGAATACTAACTTGAATAGAATGTTTTTTAATCCAGAGTTCAGTGTCACTTTAACAAACCCATACAAAATGTTCCATGATCTGTAAACAGATTATTCAGCTTAATATTTAATGCCACAAAACAAACTCACTCCTAGAATTCTCCAATGACGAACTTCCCTCGAAGTTAAGAATCCTTTGATTGGGACTATGATTAGTGAAAAACCAACAGATACTCAACTTCTGAATGAATCTTACCGCTCATCTCTTTCCTATACACATGTGTATATACACACATACAAATGTTACCTACTTAAAAAATCCAAATATCCAAGTATAGGACTCTTTCCCTAAATTGTATTCTATACATGCTTACAGGCCTAAATATAAGCTATCCTACACTTTTTCTTGTCAGAAGATCCAATGGTGCCAGAATGAGGCTTCGTGTTTTGGTCATCTCTTCTCAAAAGTGCCTAATAGCATTCCCTGTTCACATAAACAGATATTGTGTTCATAAGGAAGAGTCTTGAAAACTCTTATTAATTTAATACATGTGTGTATGTTCTGAAAACTACCTTTTTCCTATTATTTAAAATGTTTCAGTAAAAACTATTGAAAAATAAATCATTTTGGATTAGTTTCATATACAGACATGTTTCAATCCAAAAAGGAGTAAAATGTTTTTTCTCAACTACTTTTCACAGAAATATAAAAAATAGCATACACGAGATTAAGGTCTATTTTCCAGTTTTGTAGGGTAAACATATTTATTCACAACTTGTAGAGCAGCCTTTCTCAACCTTTTCAACAAAGAGGAACCCTTGAAATAGTTCTCCAGTCTCGGGGAACCCCTGCTAAAAATTTGAAATCTATAACTCATGATACATTAGGTTGATGGTCAGTGGGAAGAATGGTCCTTACACTTATGGTCATTGGGAAGAATTACCTCCTTACAGATAGCTAAAAAGATCAATGGTGTCAGTGGGAACTTATCTGAGAGTCAGAAATGGCCCAATGCTGAAGGAACCCCTAGCAACCTCTGGAGGAACCCTGGTTGATGTAGAGCTTTGGTAGAATTTGGTTATAACTTTGTTAGACAATGAAGGAGACAGGAGGTACACACAAACACACTACCCTCCCATAGACAAGCCTTCTGCAATCACTGGATCATTTTGTGGGAACCTTCCTATGGCTGGCTTTACATACAGCGGATAAAATAAGTATTGAACACATCACCATTGTTATAGGTAAATATATTTCTAAAGGTGCTATTTACATGAAATGTTAACCACATGTCGGTAACAACCCATGCAATCCATACATACAAAGAAACAAAAACAAAAATACGTTCAGAAATTAAGTTATAGCGTGGTTTGGCCGAGCGGGAAGATGGCTGCCTAACTAAAGAGCTCCTATCGTACCCAGCATAAGTGATCTGACTACAGGAGGTTATATTTCTGCTAACCCGCTCCAGATGATGGGGACAGCCTCCCGACAATCTTTGGCTTCCAGATCCCGCTCCCCGCGTGAGCAGTCGGGAGGAATCAGTCAAAACATCCCGGACATGTTCCGCTCTCAGAGAAGCAACATGGCGTCTTCGCGCCACAGAGCACCTCCAGATACACTGACTTCACCGCCGGGCCCTCCTTCACCACCGGGAATGGTGCCTCAGACGCACCAGGATGCTAATGGCGATCCTCTTACACACCGCTCCCTGAATCTCCAAGACCTGAAGACCATCACGGCTGACATCAAGGACACCCTGTCGGCCGCCATTGCGGACTTACGCCTGGATATACATGTGCTGTCTGACAGGGTCCTTGAGGTGGAACACACAACGGCGCAACATGAACAGGTCCTCCGGAAAGCTACACGTCGGATAGACACTCATACTCTGCAACTCAGGGATCTACAAAGACATGTCGAAGACCTCGATAATCGAGGACGCCGTCATAACCTCAGGGTTAGAGGAATGCCTGAAAGTATCACTGCAGAACATCTCTCCCCAGCAGTCTCTTCACTGTTCAATGAATTGCTCAACAGACCCCCTCAAACTCCAATTCACATGGAAAGAATACACAGAGCCCTACTTCCCAAGGGCAGAGATACTGATCCCCTGAGAGATATAATCTGCTGTTTAGTAGATTACCAACTCAAGGAAGAGATCCTGCGGCAGGCAAGAAGCAGACAACAGCTACAACATGAGGGAGTTACCATCCAGATCTTCCAGGACCTCTCTGGCATAACGCTCCAACACCGCAGGGACCTCAATCCGCTTTTGGATGTCCTGAGAGCTAGAGGAATCTAGTATAGATGGAAGTTCCCCTTTTGCCTAGCGGCGTCCTTTCAGGGCCGCACAGCCTTATTGAAGGTCCCCGGAGGACCTACGCCCATTCTGTGACACTCTGGGCATCCCTCATATGGAGATCCCAAGCTGGTATGCGGACTTTCGTCATACGCCGCTGAGAAAGAGAATACCGCAGGCTGAACCTATGGAAACCCAGGATATACAGCATCGCAGAAGGAGATCCCCATCCGGAGATAGAAGATACAACTCCCATCGTGGTCCACAGCGCGGCTCAAGCCCCTCGGATTTCCCGCACTCCCAGAGAGCCAGGCATGACTATTGAGGATCACTGCAGAATATATCCTTGGCTTCACTTTTACCCCTACGTTTGGGTTCCTGTTTGAGTTGCTGATCAAGTACCTGTTTTTTGCTAACTGTGCCTTGACCCCATCTCTCTCCATTAAGTCGTAGACCACCAGAGCATGTCTCCTCTATAGCTCATTGACCTGATCTAATAGAGGAGTAGAACTACACCTGTCCCCTTCTCCATTCCTCGCACCAATGGGTAGGGGGTGTTTTTTTTTTTTCTTCCAACTACGGTATGTATTATGCTGTCTACTGTCTGGCTAAAAGCCTTTCCCTGAATAGCATAACAACGTAGAGGTCTACGGATGATTTGTTATGAAGAATGGGTCAGATGTTGATGTCTTGGTATACTGTTATGATAAGGTTATGTTTTCATAGTTTGCTCTTATTAGTTATGCTTCATATGTTCCTACTTTTGTTTACATACCCGCTGTCACACATGACAATGGTCAAACCTGGGGTACGCAAGACTTACGTGGTCTCTCTTGTACAGGACTCTCTTCTTCCTCCAAACACCATCCAACACACGTAGCGGCTCGGGTACAAATGACACCCTACTGCAGACCTATGCAAGCGATAGGCAACTTTACCTGTAGCTTTACAAATAGCAACATGTTACCTTCTCGTCTCCAATGTCTTTAAGGTGTGCTTGCAGGATAGCTATGTGCGACACACACCCTGGGCGGCATATATAATCATACTTTGATCACCCTCCATTTTTTTTCTTGGCAACGGGGCTGGTGCCGGCAGGCATACTCACTTCTGAGTCCTCCCTCCTACGCTAGGCACTTTCCAACCCTACCACGGTACAGTAGAGCGGCCTGGCTGAGAGCCCGGGCCTTTTTTCCACGGCAGAAGCACCGTACACCGATATCCCTCCACATTGGAGTGGATCTTTGTTCTTTGTTTAACCTTTGTTTCCTATTACCCCCCCCCCCCCGGGCCTTTTTCTAGCGGCCACTCACTGACATTTTTTAATTAGCTCCCCTTCCCCAAGATAACCTAATTACATAAAATCCTTCCCGTTGTACCCCATGAACTTCCCCTCTACCCCATCTAGGATGGACACTTCGACTCCGGTTGTAGGGGACCCTTTGGCGCCGGGGCCCACGGCAAAGGTGAAACTAGGTTCTATAAACATACGTGGGCTGAACACGTGTGAAAAGAGATCTCGGTTATTACATACACTGAAGCATGACAAGATTCAAATTGCGTTTATCCAGGAAACACACTTTCGCACGGATAACATCTCGAAACTTACTAATCGCTATTACCCTACAGTATTCCATGCCTCTAACAACGACTCTAAGGCGAAGGGGGTGGCAATATTGATAGTCAAAAATTGTCCTCTCCAGGTTTTAGAAGTCAAACGGGATGCTAAAGGCAGATACATATTCCTTAAGGGAACTATCCATAACAAACCTGTCACCCTTGCAAATCTTTATGCGCCTAATAAACAGCAGGTCTCTTTCTTTCGCGAGACCTTGCAACTGTTAACCGAATTCCAGGCAGGAATTCTCATTGTTGGCGGGGATTTCAATGTATCCCTTTCTCCCTCGCAGGATTCCTCCACGGGAACCTCGTCTATGCCATACCGAGCCCTTAAAACCATCAAAAAATGCCTTAGAGATCTGACCCTGCATGATACGTGGCGCACTTTGTACCCAAAGGAGAGAGATTTTACGTTCTATTCCCCACTCCACAGGAAATACACCAGAATAGACCACTTCTTCATTTCCCAAGCTGATCTTCCACTGCTTTACAAGGCCTCCATTGGCCCGATGGTTCTCTCAGACCATAATCCTATTTCTTTAACTCTAGACTTCCCGGAGACGAGACCCAAGAATACAATCTGGAGTCTTGATAATTCCATCCTAACAGACGTTGACATCACCCAAAAGCTTTCTGCCTGCTTGACTCGCTACTTCTCCGAGAACACCATCCAAGAATCCTCACAAATTAATATTTGGGGGGCACATAAGTGCATCATACATGGTGAAATCATTTCCCTAATTGCCCACAGAAATGAGCTTAAACGTAATCGCATTGCTCTTCTGTCTGATAAAATTCATGGTCTGGAACAAGCTCACAAGCTGTCTTTGGCTACTTCTTCCCTGGTAGAGTTAATTAAGGCACGGGAGGCCCTTTTGGAAGAATTGGGAAAGTCTCTGAAACGCAAATGTTTGCTGACTCAAAAGTTATTCAATGAATTTCGCAACAAATCAGGCAAGTTGCTAGCACGAGCACTACAAAACAGGAAAGCAGCCAACACCATTCACACCATCAAAGACCCTGCGGGGGTCCCACTTAATTCGTCTGCAGATATAGCTAACCAATTTGTCCATTACTTTACAAAACTCTACAATTTACCCTCATCCGTAGCTGCCGATCATGAGCAATTAAGACAACAGGCTATTAAAGATTTTCTGACCTTACATTGCCCTTCTCCTATCTCTATTGACCAGGCATCTAGTCTAGATAAACCGATCAGCCCTGAGGAAGTTACTGCGGTATTGAAACAACTTAAAATTGGAAAAAGCCCAGGTCCTGATGGTCTTTCAGTGGGCTATTATAAGACTTTCCAAGATATCCTTATCCCCCATCTCACCACTACACTCAACTCTCTCTCCTCATCGACACAACTCAGCCGGGACTTCCTAACTGCTCACATCACACTCCTACCCAAACCAGACAAAGACGAAACGCAGGTCTCCAATTATCGGCCTATTTCCCTTCTAAACGTGGATTTAAAAGTATACGCCAAAATACTTGCGAATCGGTTGCTCCCTCTCCTCCCTTCCCTGATCTCTCTTGATCAGGTTGGCTTTATCCCGGGTAGGGAGGCGAGGGATAACACGCTCAAAGCTATTAACGTCCACAACTTCCTCTCTAACTCTCCAACAAAAGGCTTCTTCCTATCGCTCGACGCTGAGAAGGCGTTCAACAGGGTTGCGTGGGATTATATGCTGGCAGTCTTGCAAACTATGGGTTTCCCAACACATTTCTTGGCAATGATTATGGCCTTATACTCATCCCCTTCTGCCAGCATCAGGGTTAATGGGATCCTGTCGAACGCCTTCTCCATTAGGAACGGGACACGACAGGGTTGTCCCGTCCCCACTCCTCTTTGTGCTCACATTAGAACCTATGCTTTGTAAACTCAGATCTAACCCAGATATTCAGGGCATTGACATAAAAAAAAAAGCACTACAAACTTGCAGCCTATGCTGATGACATTCTCCTGTTCCTTTCCAACCCCTTAACCACGATTCCAAATCTCCTACAGGATTTTGCTCTCTTTCAAAAGCTTTCAAATTGAAAAATTAATTTTTCTAAATCGAAAGCCCTCAATATTTCGCTCACACAAGAGACAATATCCCACTGTAAAGCTAATTTTCCCTTTACATGGGAAGCCCATGACCTTAAATATTTAGGTATACAGATCCCTTATAAACTCTCAGAGCTCTACGACCAGAATTACTCCCCTATTCTTAGAAATATTAAAAAGGATCTTTCCAAATGGTCCCCAGGGCAATTCTCGTGGTTCGGGCGTATCACGATCCTGAAAATGAACGTGTTACCCCGCTTGCTATATGTTTTTCAAGCCGTACCAATTAAACTCCCACCTACCTTTTTTAAACACTATCAAAGCATGTGCCGCGACTTCATTTGGGCCCGAAAACCTCCAAGAATAAGCTGGGATAGAATGGTTCTTCCCAAACCTAAAGGAGGATTAGGACTCCCCAACTTGAAGAAGTACCATGCTGCATGCCATGCCACCAGAATTGTACATTGGCACATACATACACATATTAAGGACTGGGTATCACTTGAAGATTCACACACTCAAATCCCCATCTCTCACCTGCCGTGGATAGATACCAAGCATATCCCCAAGGAACATGCCTCACACCCGCTCACTGGCGCTACGCTTAATAGTTTTAAACTTACATGTCGATCTTTTGCACCCAATCCATCCCCAGGACCAATGACTCCTTTATTTGGTAACCCTGCCTTTCCTCCAGGCCTGCAAAGACGTAATTCACCTCTGGAAAGAATGGGTTCTCCTATAAGAGCTCATCACTTTTTCCAAAATGACTCTATTATACCCTTCTCATCTTTGACCTCTAGGTTTCCTGAGAGCAATATTCCCTTTTTTCAATTCTTACAGATACGACACTTTCTGCACAGTATTAATTCCACCTCCTTGTGGTACAGAGAACGACACCCATTTGAGATTCTTTGCTCTAACTCTAGCCCGAAGACCCACCTCATTTCGACCATATATAATATGCTCTTTAATGACTTTGAGCAAAATTCTCTTAAAATTAACCAGAAATGGACAAGCGAACTTCACATAGACCTTACCAACGAAGATTGGGAAAACATTCACAAACACATACATAAAGGCTCTGTTAATATTTCTGCACAAGAAGCCAATTATAAATTGTACTCTAGATGGTATCGTACCCCTGACCGACTTCACATTTACCAGCCATCTATATCCCCGCTCTGTTGGAGATGTAATTCGGCAATAGGCTCTGTTCTTCACATCTGGTGGGAATGCCCGTTCATAACAACATTCTGGAAAAGGGTGCACTTCTTGATAGCACAAATCACTACCTACACGGTTGACTACACCCCAGCCCAGTACTTACTCCACCACACATCCCTTCCCCTAGCCACCTATAGGAAGTCCCTTCCACTACATCTTCTCAACGCCGCTAAACAATGCATCCCATTACGATGGAGAACAACTTCTACCCCATTAATTTCAGATTGGTTAAAGCGAAAGAGAAAATAGCGGAAATGGAGGAACTAATACACCAAGCTAAAGAGAACCCAACCCAATACCAAAAAACTTGGGCCTGTTGGCTTCACTTCCGGAATTCCCCTGAATACTACTTGTGGACTCATCGCCTCAACCCCCGATATAACCAGATAACCCCTAACTGTAGATGACGGCTGTCTAGCCTGAGTCGAAGTGTCCATCCTCACATGTTCGTTACTACCCTTCTTATGATCCACCCCCCTACTCCCTTTTCACCCACCTTACATCTTTTTTCAACTTACCTAATAGATCCTCGATCAAATAGTTAATTTATATTCCCTTTGCTTACATGGGCATGCTAGTTCTTATAACAGGACTGTTGTTATCGCTCTTATTACATATGTGCTAAGTCCCTCTATGTTGCTCACCTTATACTCACTTCAAGGAAACCCGGTCTTACATTGCAGATTACCTGTATATAATCCCCCCTAGGCACAGTGAGTTCCCATTAGGGGTGCCTGGGCGGCGGGTTGACCTAAAGAGATGATATTTCATAACTATAGGCTGGGTCTTCTGATTCCTACACACGGTCCCTTTACTTTTAGTTTTATTTATTTTATTTTATTTTATTTTTTTGTATTTGTTTAAATTTCTAATATTCTATTGAATAACTTTTGTCCTACGTTTCAGTTAAAGTTTAGTTGAAATTACACTTTTCTATGAATACATAGTGAATCGCTCATAAGTTGATGAGCACTCTGGACTAGAGACTTCTGACTCAAATCTGTGTAATGACTTACTATTATATTCTTCACTAACTTAAGGTTTGATGACGAATTGCTGCTCTTCGATAAGATTGTAATCACATACTATGTTCTGTATTGCGTTATTACTTGTACCACCCTTTTTTCGGATAATTCAATAAAATCATATGAGAAAAAAAAAAGAAATTAAGTTATGTGTAATAAAATGGAATGACACAGGAAAAAGCATTGAACACGCTAACTGAAATAATTTAATACTTCGTACAAAATCCTTTGTTGGTAATGACAGCTTCAAGATACTTTCTGTATGGAGAAACTAGTCACATGCATCGCCCAGGTGTGATTTTGGCCCATTCTTCCACAGTCTTCAAATCTTGAAGGTTCCGTGGGCCTCTTCTATGAACTCTGATTTTTAGTTATTTCCAGAGATTTTCTATTTAATTCAAGTCAGGTGATTGGCTGGGCCATTCTAGTGGCTTTATTTTCTTTTTTTGAAACCAATTGAGTGTTTCCTTAGCTTTGTGTTAGGGATCATTGTCTTGTTGACATGTCCACCCTCGTTTCATCTTCATCATCCTGGTAGATGGCAGCAGAATTTTTATCATTCATCCTTCCTTCAATGATATGAAGTTTTCCAGTACGGTATGCTGAAAAACTGCCCCATACCATGATGTTCCCACCTCCAAACTTCACTGTTGGTATGGTGTTTTTGGGGTGATGTGCAGTGCCATTTGACTTCCAAACATGGTGTGCATTATGGCATCCAAAGAGTTAAATTTCGGTCTCATCTGACCAGACTATATTCTCCCAGTATTTCACAGGCTTGTCTAAATGTTTTGCAGCAAACTTTAAACAAACTTCAACATGCTTTCTCTTCAGCAATGGAGACTTGTGTGGTGAGCGTGCATACAGGCCATGTCCGTTGAGTGTATTACTTATTGTTTTATTTGAAACAATTGTACCTGCTAATTCCTGGTCTTTCTAAAGCTCTCCACAAGTGGTCCTTGGCTCTTGACTCTTCTGATAATTCTTTTCACTCCTCTGTTAGAAATCTTGTGAGGAGCACCTGATCGTGGGGGGTTTATGGTGAAATTATGTTCTTTCCACTTTCGGATTATGGCCCCAACAGGGCTCACTAGAATATTCAGAAGTCTAGAAATCCTTCTGTAACCAATGCCATCAGTACATTTTGCAACAATAAGGTTGCAAAGGTCTTGAGAGAGCTCTTTGCTTTTACCCATCATGAGATGTTTCTTGTGTGACACCTTGGTAATGAGACACCTTTTTATAGGCCATTAGTTGAGACTGAACCAGCTGATATTAAAGTGGTTGTTACCTTTCAAAAAGATTTGCTGGCAGCCCCTCTTTTTTATCACTCTGTAAGTAAGCCCTGGATCGGAGTAGCAGAGCAGCCAGGAGTCACATGACTGGCCTGAATATAGCTGAAAAAAAGCTATTTAGAGGCTTTGTTTAAAAAAAAAAAACACTTACATAGTGCATTATGCCTGGATAAAATAGAGGGGCTGCCAGGGACGATTATTAAACTTTTTTTTAACTACTAATGGCGGCAGCAGGGGGGGACATAGACACAGACACACAGGACCTGACAGGCAGGGAGGGAGGGGGTGAGGGGGACAGAGGTGAGCTGCGGATGACGGAGGCACGTAAAATGACCATGGTAATCAGGGCTCAGCAGTCATGATTATCGTGGTCAGTACAGAGAGGGGGACACAGGAACTGTCAGGATCAGCCAGGGTTTTTACAGGTTAGAGAGGGACAGGTTAGACAGCACAAGCACCGTGCTGTTTAACCTGCTATAAGGGAACAGGAGCTCACTTTTTTTTTTTATAGGGTTACAAACACTTTAATTTGCACTGACAAGGGGCAGGATTGCTTTCAAATTACTAATAGATTTCAGCTGGTATCTTGGCTTTTCATTAAATTTTTCATCTCGGTTTCTTCATTTGTTCAATACTTTTTCCCTGTGTCATTCCATTTTATTACACATAACTTAATTTCTGAAATGATTTGTTTTGGTTTCATTGTATGTATGGATCGCATGGGTTGTTACCGACGTGGTGAAAATGTCAATAGCACCTTTACAAATATATTTACCTAGAATAATGGTGAGGTGTTCAATAGTTATTTTACCTGCTGTATATGCATTGCGATAAATACATACACATGAAGCAATGAACCTTCAACACACCTGCATTGCAGTAGACCACAATGCACAGAAATGCATACCATACATTGTGATGCGCTGTATTGGAAAAATGTAGTAGGTATGTTTCCCTGGTCTACCTTAAGGCAATGTAGATGAATTCAAAGAATATGACCACACCGATGTGAATGGGACATAAGTACTCTACCTAAACAGACTGCCTAGACAACTGCAGTACTGGAAAACACAAAAGTCTCAATCGCAGAAGTGCACAACATACTTCTCACCTAAAAGCATATCTGCTTACTTATGTAATATTGGCAACAATCTTGGGTTACTGAGTGGAAATAAAAAAGTTATCAACTGCATAGCTCCCAACTGTCCCTGATTTCGAGGGACTGTCCCTGATTTGGAGTAATGTCCCTCTGTCCCTTTTTCCCCCTCATTTTGGTCTGATCCATATAGCTGTATATAAAATCCAATCTTTCAAAAACTGTTTCCCAGTGCTAAACCTTTCTTCCAAATTCTAAATTGCTGCATTTGTACATTTTAAAAGCCAATATTTGGCTTAGAAGGAATAGTAGTGTTAAATAAAAGCCCATTAAACTTTTTGGGTCAATTCTCCTTTAAGAGGGTGTGACAGGGGGCGTGTCCTGTGTATACATACATTTTCTGGTAGGTGTCCCTCATTCCCATCTCAAAATGTTGGGAGGTATGTCACCAGCTGTTATTAAAACACCACTAATTAGCAAATACAGGCAGTCCCTGAGTCAGGACCAGATTAACATAAGG
Source organism: Lithobates pipiens (assembly GCF_037356315.1). Lineage (NCBI taxonomy): Eukaryota > Metazoa > Chordata > Amphibia > Anura > Ranidae > Lithobates > Lithobates pipiens. The sequence goes on from NW_027507764.1 coordinate 188,981,979, forward strand.
GCTATTGGAGCTGCAGCTCCAGGCCACTTACCTTAAAATAGGCCCATTTGCCCAAAAAAAAAATGATCGACTTTGGCTCAATGGGGGTTACAGAGACCCTGAAGACCTACCCCACCACTGGTCAAAATTTGGGGCTCCTATCATCTATGGTTTTCAAAAATATGGGGCTCCTTGAACAGCCTGTCAGAAGCTACATGCCGAGAGGCCAGTTTAAATACAAGCTGGCACACTCTGTTTGCAGCAGACTGAGAGGATGAGCTCACAGTGCCTCTCACTTCTTGTCACAGGCACTGAGCTCAATGGACAACTTGGAGCCTGTAGAGTTTGAAAAGGAGCACCACCTGTCCAACTCGCCTATTGATTTCAATGGGGCCACTCTGCAACTGCAAGCCAAACTCACTTTCAGTAGCAGTATAGTCCAACAATGTAAAACTACCATTCAGCAACATAAAAAAAAAAAAAAGGAGGCGGCAGTAGCACCTCATGAATGCCTGTTAGCTGCTGCTATACCACTCGCTGAAAAACAATCCACCACAGATCACTTTTTAGAGGGCAGTAAGCATTACTGCAAATGTGAAAGAAACTTGAAACACACCATCCATTTCACACTCACCATCGGCCGGGTCAATCCCCAACCACTTCCCATGTTAGCCACCTCCCTTCAACTTATATCACAGGTGACCATTTCCCAACCTGCAGATGACAGACCCTACTCCAAAAGATATCACTCTCAGTTACCCCCCCCCCCCACCCGCTGATTGATATTCCTCCATGACCACCTCAAAACCCCCTGCTGACAGACCACACTCCCCTCCTGCTGGCTTGTGAATGAGGGAATCACTCCTGCTGTGTTATTGTGTTCTGCCGTACCTGTCATACCCTCCTGTCAGAAACCATGAAATCAGACAGAGACAGAAGTACAGTTAAATCACACTTGTTTAATAATAAAAGTAAAAAGAGCAAACATATTCAAAACATAGCCAAAGTTCAGTAACCGGAAAGGATCATCAGCTAAGCCAGGAGTCATGGATCAAAGTAGTGGAACAGCAAGCAGGATCTGTAGCCTTAAGGGATGTCAGCAAAGCCAGTCTTTAAACAGGAATGCAGGAGATAGTTTCTTGTGATGTAATCAAGGTGAAGGCAGAGCTCCTCTGGACTGGAGGGCTTAAGTAGGCAGGACCGACAAATAGGATCAACAACAGCTGGGTAACTGTGGCGAGAGATGGGAGCTGGCAATCAGCCGACAGCTGAGCGGCCAGCTCAGAGAAGAAATGGCTGAGCCCAGCCCTGACAATACCCCCTCCTCAACGGCCCCTCCTCCTTGGAGGACCACCAGGCTTGAGGGGAAAACGTCTATGGAAATCACGGAGGAGGACAGGGGCATGTACATCTGAGGATGAGACCCAAGAGCGTTCCTCCGGACCGTACCCTTTCCAATGCACCAGGTACTGTATGCATCCAGGGAACCTACGGGAGTCAACAATGGACTGTACTTCATACTCCTCATGGTTCTCAACCTGTACAGGGTGAGGACGTAGCACCGAGGTGGTAAAGCGGTTGCAGACCAAAGGTTTTAATAAGGAGACATGAAATAGATTTGAAAAACGCATATTAGACGGAACATCTAATGCCTAAGTCACTGGGTTAATCCTGCGAAGAATACGGAAAGGCCCAAAAAACTGAGGTGTGAACTTCAGTGAGGGAACATGAAGTCGGAGGTTGTGAGATGACAGCCAGACCCAGTCCCCAACCTGGTAAGAAGCCTGCCCAAGTGTAGCGAAGACCATGGAGATGCTCCTCTAATGCAGGAATACTCTGTGGAGAAAATGAGTCAGGCAACATGGAAGGTTGGAAACCATAATTCGCCATAAATGGGTACAATCGAGAAGCAGAATTCAAGGCACTGTTGTGAGCAAACTCTGCCCTCAGTAATAGGTTTGACCAGTTCTTATGATGGTCAGAAATATAGCCACGTCGGAATTGCTCCAAGGACTGATTGGCTTGTTCTGTGGCCCCATTAGACTGCGGGTGATACGCAGAGGAGAAAGCAAGCTGAATTCCCAACAAGAATGTGAGATTCTTATGGTCAGGAAGAATGAGAACCGGCACAGTGGTACCTTCGAGGAGATGTCTCCATTCTTTCAGGGCTAAAATGATCGCCAACAGCTCTGTCACCAATCTCGTAATTGCACTCCATAGGTGACAATTTCTTGGTAAAGTAGCCACAAGGATGCATAGCTCTCTCAGAGGTAGGACGTTGAGACTGAAGGGCGCCAACACCAGTCTCAGAAGCATCAACCTCAAGGATAAAAAGTAACATAGGATCAGGATGTGCAAACACAGGAGCAGAAACAAAGGCAGCCTTGAGACTCTCAAAGGCCTTAATGGACTCCGGAGACCAACTCTGTCGGTTACCATCCTTTCTGGTCATATCAGTCAGGGGCTTGACCAGAGACGAGAAGTTACAAATAAACTTCTGATAATAGTTGGCAAAGCCCAGGAAACGCTGAGGATGTAGACCCACGGGTGGGGGGCACTGCCAAAAGTTTCTCTGGGTCCATCGAAAAACCAGCAGTGGAAACGACATAGCCCAGGAATTTAACCTGTTCACGATGGAACCCGCACTTCTCCAGTTTACAATAGAGATTGTTCTCTCTTAGTTTCTGAAGCACACAACAGACATCTGTGTGGTGGCTCTCCAGGGACTTGGAAAATATGCAGATATCATCGAGATAAACCACCACACAAAACTGCAACAAATCTCGGAGGATATTGATAATAAATTCCTGGAAAACTGCCAGGGCGTTACAAAGGACAAAGGCCAAAAGGCATTACTAGGTACTCATAATGGCCTGTTCTGGTATTAAATGCAGTTTTCCACTAGTCGCCCTTCCTTATCCTTGCGAGATTGTATGCTCCTCTCAAATCAAGCTTTGCGACAACTGTTGTTACCTTGCAGCGGTCAAATAACTCTGTAATCAATGGAATTGGATAGGCATTCTTAATCATGAAATGATTGAGACCCCTATAATCACTACAAGGTCTCGGTTCACCACTATTCTTCTTCACAAAGAAGAAACCAGCACCAGCAGGAGACAAGGATTTGTGCATGAAACCTTGAGAAAGTGCGTCTGCAACATACTCCTCCATGGCCTTATCCTCCAAGACAAACAAAGGGTAAACCCGGGCACGAGGGAGTATGGCACCAGGTTGAAGGTCAATTGCACAATCATACGGCCGGTGTGGAGGCAAACTATCGGCTTGACCTTTGTCAAAGACATCGCTAAAATCTCTGTACTCCTCAGGCAGGGAGGAGAGTGAAGAGGTGCACAGGACCTTGACTACCTTCTGGAAGCATGTCTCACTGCATTGTGGTGACCAGGAGAGAACCTCAGCACAGAGCCAATCAAAAGAGGGATTGTGCCTCTGTACCCAAGGATAAGCGATAACCAGCGGAAACTTAGGTGAGGAAATAACTTGGAATTGGATTATGTCATGGTGAAGAGCCCCTATGGCCATATACAACGGAAACGTCTCATGAGTCACATGGGTAGGCTGAAGAGGTCTCCTGTCAAGAGCCTCAATGGAAGGTGGAGTGTCACGCAGCTGCAGCGGAATCGAGTGCCTTGACACAAAGGCAGCATCAATGAACAGGCCTGCAGCCCCAGAGTCAATTAGAGCCTGTATCTTGATGGACAACTCAAGAAAGGGTGACCAAAACCAGGGGCTTATCCTTCCGGATAACTAGGGACAAAACAATGCCACCCAAGGTCAGTCCGTGACAGGGTTCAGGCGTTTCCTGGACAGGTAGGACAAGACTTCAACAAGTGACCTGCCTTGCCACAATAAAGGCACAATCTCTCCCTCCTCCTAAAGATTCTCTCATCCACAGAAACGTGTGAAGCCCAAGTGAATGAGTTCAACTTCACTGACCGACTCGGTACCAGGAAGCATGGAAGGTGAGGGAGGCATGGGTGGGACTGCAAAGCTTGGAGGCAAACGTACAGGAGGCTTCCACCAGCGCTCCTTAAAAAAGAGTCTTTCTCTGAGTCTGGAGCCAATGAGGATGGCAAACGTGATCAACTTCTCCGGCTCAGTGGGTATATATCGGGCTGCTATCTCATCCTGTTGCCAGAGTACAGAATTTAATGGCATGCGGGAACATCAAATACCCTTTTAAAGGAGGCCACAAACTCAGGGTAAATCAGGACAACAGGTTTTTGCGTCTCCCATAGAGGGTTTGCCCAGGCCAAGGCTTTCTCAGAAAGCAAAGATATCACAAAACCTACTTTGCTATTGTCTGTGGGAAACGCCCGGGGCAGCATCTCAAAGTATATCTCAACCAGGTTGAGAAACCCTCTGCATTGAACTGGATTGCCCCCAAATCGCTGGGGAAGCAGAGATACTTTTTATAGAGGTGATACTCGAGGCAGGTGCCTGCACAGAGACTGGTGCAGCAGCAGGGACGGCCTGCAACTGCAACAGAGCAGCCACAGCGGGAGATTCCAGGTGAGCCATGAGACGCAGGAGCATTTGTAATGCTATGGCAAACTAATCCATGTGGTGATCTTGCTCATCCAGTCTGGAAAATATATTACCAACAAGTGGATTGACTGCATCTTCTGAATTCATGGCCTTCGCCTACTGCCAGAAACCATGAAATCAGACCGAGACAGAAGTACAGTTAAATCACACTTGTTTAATAATAAAAGTAAAAAGAACAAACGTAGTCAAAACATAGCCAAAGTTCAGTAACCATAACGGATCGTCAACCAAGCCAGGAGTTAGGGATCAAGGCAGTGGAACAGCAAGGATCTGTAGCCTGAAGAGATGTCAGCAAAGCCAGTCTTTAAACAGGAAAGCAGTTTCTTGTGATGTGACCAAGGCGAAGGCAGCTCTCCTCTGGACTGGACGGCTTAAGTAGGCAGGACTGACGAGCAGGATCAACAGCAGCTGGGTAATTGTGGCAAGAGATGGGAGCTGGCAATTAGCCGACAACTGAGTGGCCAGCTCAGAGAAGGAAGGGCTGAGCCAAGCCCTGACACCTCCACACTCCTCTTCTGTACATACTGCCCACTGTGATACATTCCACATTCTTCTCCTGTACATAATGCTCACTGTCATACCCTTCACATTCCTCTCCTGTACATACTGCTCACTGTCATGCCCATAACATTCCTCTCCTGTACATACTGCCCACTGTCATACCCTCCACACTTCTCTCCTGTTCATACTGCCCACTGTCATACCCTTCACACTTCTCTCCTGTATATATAGTGCCCGCTTTGATACGCTCCACATTCCTCTCCTGTACATACTGCTCACTGTCATACCCTCCACACTCCTCTCCTGTACATACTGCCCACTGTCATACCCTCCACACTCCTCTCCTGTACATACTGCCCACTGTCATACCCTCCACAGGGTAGGCGCTCAAGAGCTGAAATTCCTCATCACTACGTTCGTGTACCGTTAGTATGCAAGACAAGATCCTGGCACACGACCTTTTGACAAAAATCAGACGCTCAATCGGCCAACAATCATACCGTGTCTACGAGGCTTTACAATCCATTTCCTTGTGCTAATACCTCATATGCATGTTTCAAGTCAATGACTCATCAAGTAGTCAATATAGGACAATAAAACCAGTGCTGGAGCTGGTCATTTCAAAAACACCTGAGAAATGGCAATTGCCACATTTATATCTTGACATGTTTCCTCTAAGTAGGTAAAAAATTGCATGTTTCATTACCCTGTGCGTTAGTCCCCTATCTATGTACCAGGGACAGTTTTATGGTTTGATCACGTTTGAAGCGGTGGTATTCATATTGATGCATTTGTTACCAATATCAAAATGCATGGAAATAGGAAAGCAATTAGTAATTATGTATTTTAAAAAATTGCATGTTATAGCATTTGTGTGCTTTACCTGCATTTTCCCACTGAATGCATCCGCACATATGGTGAGAAGCCCCTAGGGTCTTAGAAATGTATTGTTCCCAGAAATTAGGACTAGATTCTAACATGGGTTTGAATATTTGATTTAAAAATGGGGCAAAGTGTTATATTTAGCAGGTAATATTGCTCCATTATTGACTAGATTTCAACTTCAAAGTAGGGTTTGGTGTAAATTTCCCCTTTCAGTAATAGGCTGCATAAATGTAATGAAGATGGTCTGGATAGCGCAGCTTTTATATTTTTTACATAATTCCCCAGTATGGATCCTTCTGAAGAACTTTATTAAGATTAATAGGATATTTAGAAATTTGATTTGGGGAAATAAGACCCCATGTATCAAACTAGATATCCTACAATATTCAAAGGAGGCTGGGGCTTAGCTCCCCCAAACCCGAGGATTTTTTTTTCTTGCTGCTCAATTGCAGCATATAGTACAGTGGGAATCGGAGGCCTCAAATGATCCCTCATTTCGCTTAGTCTCTTTTGGTTTCCAGTCGCTATTAGCCCTGGAGGGGGCATTGGGGTGCTCCTCCTTTTCTAATATACCCACCCTGGTACTTATATATAATGTGTATATAAGGCTCCCTAAATAAATATACTCCTATTTAGGGCAATTAAGGGCTGCCTGAGATATTGACCCTCCAGGGATTCAGAGATGGGAACTAGTGGGGATTCTTACCCTCTCTAAACTTTATGAGAGGGGTGTACCTAAATCTTTTGATCAGTTTGTAAGGGAATTTTCTTTGAATCCTAGATGGTTCTACCAATTTTTGCAGCTGCAACATGGCTTATATGTCAAGTTTTCTTCTCCTGTTTTGTTTCCCCCCCCAGTCCCAGTTTTATCAGCGCAGCCCTCCTCGGATGCCCACCCAGGACCACCAGGGATGGCCACCACTGATTACCATCAGGTGGCATCCTGGTGGCCATGGCTGGCAATGTGTGCCCATAAATGATGTCAATCAGTGCCCACCAGCAATACCTGCCAGTGCCTCCTAATCAGTGATGCCAATCAGTGCCACCTATCAGTGTCAATCAGTGGCACTCATCAGTATCCATCAGTGCCACCTATCAGGGCCCATCCATGCCCATCAGTACCCATAAGTGCCACCCTTAAGTACCCATCAGTGTTGCCTTTTAGTGCCCACCTGTGCCACTCATCAGTATCCATCAGTGCCACCTATCAGTGCCCATCCATCCCCATCAGTGCCGCCTATCAGTGATACCCATAAGTACCCATCGGTGCCGCCTTTTAGTGCCCATCTGTGCCGCCTATGAGTGCCCATCAGTGCTGCATATCAGTGCCACCGATCAGTGCCCATCAGTGTTGCATATGATGGGCACTGTAAACAGCTGACGGCTGTCCTGTTACCCGGATGTACTTGCTGAAGCATGGAAGGCAACGGCACTACAACGAGGAAATATCCCTCTCTATCTGTATACTGCCAGTGGCTAATACGGAGTGTATCCTACTATAAGAAGTTTCCAGGGGTATGAGTAAGGCCGCGTACACACGCGCGGACTGTTGGCCCAACTTTGTCCGTCCAACAGTTTGAGCGAACAGTCCGCTCAAACTTAGCATGGACGGACATGGCCACACACGACGAACGAACAGTTTGCTGAAACCGTGCGCGATGACGTGAACGGCACGTACGACGGGACGCAAAATACGACGTCCTATACACTGCATTATAACTTTCGGCTTGAAAATCCTTTCTGAGCATGCGCGGAACTTAGTTTGACGAACAAGCCTACACACGGGCGGACTGTTCGTTGAAACAAGGTTTCAGCGGACAGTTTTTCGGAATTTCCGTAAAACCTTGTCCGTCCAACTGTCCGCTGAAACTGTCCGCTGAAAGCCCACACACGAGCGGACTGTCCGCCCAAACACTGTTCAGCGGACAAGGTTGGGCCAACAGTCCGCGCGTGTGTACGCGGCCTAAGGCTACAGATATATGAAGGACATCGCTACGCTGGTGAGAGTATCTTTATCTTCACCTTATACATGTATATGTATGCGTTCTACTCTATAGCACTCCCCCTGTGGTAAATGATATGAACACTTATCTAACAGTGCCTCCATGCAACCTATCCGGAAACTGGGAACAACTTTTACAGCCTGCTCATTAGAATTGCTATAACTCTGCTAGATGAACTAACGTAGAACCATGAGGTCTAAGTTACATAACTATATGACCCTGCCGTAATGATCTATTCATGATCTACACTCTCAATCATTCATCCACCCACAAAGTATACCACCGATATGGCTTTTGATTTACTAACTTAATTTATTGGGAATTTCGACCTATAGAAGTTATCTTTGATTACTCAGTATTAGTATTTGCCATGTGTGACTGTTGTGTGACTGTTGGTGTGTATGTGAGATGTGTATGTTTTTAACCAATTTGACAACGTTGTCACATTTTTTATCTGTCTGTGTCAGCCACTTACCTGTGCCTGTGCCTGTGTTTTTTTTTATTTAATTTGGTTTTGGTTATTTTATACTAATAAAGCTAGTTTGTATTTTCTGCATCATAGCGTTCTCGTTTTTCCCTCTTAAGAGAACTTTATTCTCTTTGTCTCTCTTTTGTATGCCCATAGGCCAAACAGAACTGCATCCTATGAGGTTCATTTGGATGAAGATGCAGTCATTCACTTGCTATATCTCTTTTTAAATTATTATTACCATTTATTTAAGGTTGATCCAGGCAATCACCTATTATTTTTTTCAGTGTCACATATCAGTGCCACCTCATTAGTGCCACTTCGTCCATGCTCATCAGTGCCACCTTATCAGTGCCAGGCAGTGCAGCCTCATCAATGCCCAGTGAAGGAGAAAACTTACTTATTTACAAAATTTTATAACAGAAACCAAGAAAATCTTATTTTTTTAAAAAAAAAATCGGTCTTTTTTTATTTGTTTAGCAAAAAAATAAAAATTGCAGAGGTGATCGAATATCACCAAAAGAAAGCTCTATTTGTGGGAAGAAAATGATAAAAATTTTGTTTGGATACAGCGTAGCATGACCGCGTCACTGTCATTTAAACAGCGACAGCACTAAAAGATGAAAATTGGCTTGGGCAGGAAGGGGGTAAAGTGCTCTGTATTGGAGTGGTTAAACCATACTGCATGAGCGTTCTTTGTGGCTAGGAGACAAATTGCCATTAGGTGGGCCTCCCCTCACCCTCCGACTATATCTGCTTTGATATTTGATCTGAATAGATCCATTTCCTACGAGAGGCATGTTTTCTTATGAGGAATTTATCTAACAGGTTTGATACTATTTGAAAGCCGTGGCTTGACCATATGGAAAGGGAACTGAGGAGTTACCTTTGCCAGAAAATAGATGTATGGAAAAAGAAAAACTGTTTTTATTTATAGGTTAAAAGGATTGTTTATTGACTTGACAGTGGAAGGAGTGGGAAAAGGGGTGGGTTCAAATTGCCCCTCCCCATCCTTTTTTTTTTTGAGCTTTGTGTATGTTTTTTGTGTTTTGATTTCAGTGTTACATTTGTGTATATGTTGTTGTGATATAAAAAATATAATCTGATTTAAAAAAAAAAAAAAATGGGGCAAAGAATGAGGACTGAGTTTATCTGAGTTTTCATTAAATTCTATGGGGAAACTCACTTTGATATATGAGTGCTTTGGACTGCAAGCATTCTTCTGAAACGAATTATGCTCGTAATCCAAGGTACCACTGTATATGACAAAATAATGATCTAATTACCTACTTGCGTTTAAGCATTTTCAACCTGTACACTAGACATTATTACATAGTTAAAATATGGAGACGAATTCCAAACTACCCATTTACTTGGCAAGAACATGATCCAAACTGGAAATTCTGGAACAACTCTAACCCTGTGTGTGTAGAGAGATGGATGCTACCTACTTCCTGGTGTACGTTCCACTCCCTGCGCCGGAAGTGACGCACGGGCGCATCAGCTTAATGTGTTGAAGCTGCTTTTGATAACGTCGTCCATAGATGGCGAAACGCGTCAAGATTATGCTCCCATGCATCACTTCCGGCCCAGGGAGTGGAATGCACGCCAGGAACTAGGTAGCATCCATCTTTCTACACACACAGAGGGACATTTTTTTAACTGTAAAGTGTAATTTTTGTTATTCTTTTATACACTGCATCTGATGTCATTTTTATTTTTATACTATGAGAGGCTGTCTCTCCATTTACTTTTCACCTGCATAATAAAGTTTTGGAAGAACCTCTGGGATCACAACAGGAAGGAGTCTGGACCTGTGGAAGTCACCAGAGGACATCAGGGAGAGTGGGATAGGTCCTCCTAAATAAGACCTACAAGCCTAGTTGATTTTTCTTGCTATAAAGCAAGGGAGTCCCCAACATCTGGTGAGTGCGGAGTGAATACACCTTTGCACATGGTGGAAACACAGAAGATACCCTGGGAACAAGGCACAAAGAACTTTGTGCAAACAAAAAGTATTTTTGTGCAATATAATGTCACATTTTTATTTATGGAGAGTGTTTTGGAATATTGTTTGACATCACCATCATAGTGGGATTCATAGTATCTTTAGTATAAATATTATGTTTATGCACTATGAGTGCTGCCTAATTTTTATTCCTGTTTGTCAGGGCCATTTCACACCAGATGCAGTTCCCTGTGCTTTTTTTCTGCACTAAAAATGCATGAACAGTGTTTTCTATGTATTCCAATGGCTCTAGTTCACACCAATGCAGTCAGGTCCAGGTCAGATTCTGGTGCAGAAACGAAATACGGAACTGCACCTGGTGTGAACTAGCACTCAATCTGGTTGGATAGTATACCCTATTTCCCCGAAAATAAGCCCTACCCTGAAAATAAGACCTACAAGGACATTAACTAGGGCTTATTTGGGGGGTAGGGCTTATATTGCAGCCATCACCGACAATCACGCAGGGTCTTATTTTCGGGGAAACAGGGTAGTTCAGTGTTTCTCAACTCCAGTCCTCAAGGCGCACCACCAGGTCATGTTTTCCATTATTTTGCACAGGTGATTTGATCAGTTTCATTGCCTTAGCAATTACCACAGCTGTTTCATCTGAGGGAAATCCTTAAAACATGATCTGTTGGGGTGACTTGAGGACTGGAGTTGAGAAACACTGGTATAGACAGCGGCTACTTATATTACCATTATTAAGTATGGATATCTTTGGTAGTTCACCTAGGCACAGGTGTCTTTTATTTTCATCAAAATTAATAGACTGCCTTAATGCAATGAACATCCTACTGTGTGAATCCAGCCTCTAGGAGAAAGTATAGGATAGTATATTTTAGTATATTTTATATACTATATGTATATTATATATTTTATATACTATATATATATATATTTTTGTATATTTTCCATGGGAACATATTTTAAATTATCATTATATTGTTTACCTCAAAAATGTTTTTATATGCAGTTAACATTTTTACAGCTGTGCTCTATTTGATCTGGCAGATCACAATACTTGTTCATATGCCAGAAAATGCACTCAGCTACTAAGTCCTGCTGTACGTCTGACAACGTGTTTTTGTGGATTAAGTCAGCCCATAAATTAATCTTTTTTTTTTTCATTCAGCCAATGGAATGAATGGGAATAAATTATGTGAAATCCCTGATTGATCAGGAAAAAACCCAACAGGCTGGTTGTATAGAAAGTCGATTTGTAGATCAAATTCTGTACAACCAGGGTGCACAAATATGGATCACAATTTTGATTCATGTATGGCAGGTTTAAGTGTTGTCAGCCCTGCCCAGTTTTCTCTTCCCAAACTACTTGGACACACCCACTCTCCCATCTCCACAAATAAAGGTCCCTTTTACACGGGCTGTCCAATTAAGTCCATCTTTCAGTTTTTCAGGCGGGCATGATCAAACCCTCCATTTACCCCTATGGAGCGGCGGATGTCAGTTGTGACATGTCCGCTGACATCCGCTGCTATCCAATCTGATCCTATCCACAAAATTCAGATGAATGGTGGTCCTATTTTCCATCCTGGTGGATGGGATCAGATAAAAAAAGGATAGGCGGACCATTTTCACCCAATATCCCCATAGAGGAGAGCAGGATTGGGTCCGTCCGCTCTGCTCAAAGAGCAGAGTCAGACCTGCGCCACTGGAGAGTGATCCCCTGCTGAGCAAGCAGAGTCCATCCAATGGAAGCGCTCGTCTGAAAGGGGCAAAAGACTAATTATTTTCTAGCCCCAGATAAGCACCTGGAGGGCTAATTACTTTCCTTCGCCGCTTAACTCCTTGATCGCCCCCTAGTGTTTAACCTCTTCCCTGCCAGTGTAATTAACACAGTAATCAGTACATTTTTATAGCACTGATCGCTGTATACAATGGTCCCAAAATAGTATCAAAAGTGTCCGCCATAATGTCGCATGATAAAAATTGCAGACCGCCTCCATTACTAATTTAAAAATAAATAATAATAATAATAATAAAAATGCCATAAATCTATCCCCTACTTTGTAGACACTATAACTTTTGCGCAAACCAATCAATATATGCTTATTGTGATTTTTTTTTTTTTTTACCAAAAATATGTAGAAGGATACAGGGGCAGGGTGGTACAGTGGTGGGGCAGATGAGCAGGGGGGTACAGTGTTGGGGCAGATGAGCAGGGGGGTATAGTGGTGGGGCACATAAGCAGGGGGGTACAGTGGTGGGACAGTGATCTGAGGTGTGGAGGTGCAGGAATTGGGGCTGATCTGAGGTGTGGAGGTGCAGGATGTTAATTTCTCACTACTAAAGTCGTTTACAGCATTTACTTATTAAAAAAATCCTTTTCATTCCAAAACCAGCCTGATTAAAATCTATGTCTATAGTTAATTGTTTGTCATATAACGTTAGGGGGCTAAATGAATCAGCAAAGCGGTTTAAAATTTTGAAAGAAATAGAACAATATGAAGCGGGTATAGTGTTCTTACAGGAAACCCATCTATCATACGAAAGCAAGATTAGAATATACTCCCCTAGGTTCCCGGTGTGGTTTTATGGAGATTCATACTCAAGGAACTCAAAAGGGGTAGCTATCGGTATAGGACGGGAGGTATACTATAAAATAGAAGAAAGATTAGTCGACCCGGAGGGTAGATTCCTCTTTCTGAAGGGGAAACTATGGGGAGTAGACTATACCCTCGCTAACATATACTGCCCAAATAGAAGTCCAACGTTTTTTCTGAAAGGAATATTGGAGAAATTATGGGATTTTAAAAGAGGAAGAGTAATTATAGCTGGAGATATGAACTTTTGTATGAATCCGCAAATGGATAGTTCGTCCCGGGTGCAGGGGATTGGGAAGGAGCAGAGGAGAATAATAAAACACAGGCTATATCAGTATCAGCTTATGGATGTGTGGAGAACTATGCACCCAAGGATACGAGACTACTCGTTCTATTCCCCGGTACACGGGACGTACACAAGGATCGACTACTGGTTAGTGGAACATAGGGTTCTGGACGAGGTGATATCCACAGATATAGGAATTAGAACATTGTCTGATCATTCTCCAATATGCCTAAAGATCAAAATCCCAGGATTTCAGAAATCTCCTTTTTCCTGGAAATTGAATAGGGAACTGTTGGACGAGAAGGGAGAGGAAATAATTAGAAAGGAATTGGAGTTTTTTTTTACCACTAATTTAAATGAAGAGAATATGGAAAATATTATTTGGGAGACACATAAAGCTTATATAAGAGGGATATATATTTCACTAGGTACAAACAGGAAGAGAGAAGGTATTAAAAAGAGTAGAGAGTTGAGGGAGGAAATCCATGGATTAGAGCATAGAACATAAAAAGGCAAATGGCAGGGAAAGTGGACAGGTAGTGGACCTATTACATAAACTGGCTATGAAAAGAGAGGAACTTGGGGAATTAATGGAACAGGAAATGAGGACGATATATAATAGGATTAATAAAGAGAGATATTATAGCGGCATTAAAAATAGTAAGATCTTAGCAAAGATATTGAGGAAAAAAAGATCGAAGAATTATATAGAGAAAATATTAAATAAAGAGGGAGAGTCGGTCTATAAAACTAAGGAAATAGCAGAAGTTTTTAGAGAATACTATGGGCAGTTATATTCCGTGAGAAAAAAAGAGACAGAAAAGCAAGAGATGAAGAGAAGGGGAAAAATCAAAGACTATATATTTCAAGCAAATATCCCTAAAATACCGGGGGAATTGGCGCAGGAATTGGAGAATCCAATCTCAGTCCAAGAAGTAATACAGGCAATAAAAGAGACCAAAGGAGGAAAGAGTCCAGGGCCTGATGGCTATATAATAGAATATCTAAAAAAGTTTGGAGACATACTAGCCCCAATTTTATGTGCATATTATAATGGACTAGGTACAAAATATGGACTGAGCGAGGAGGCCTCCACTGCGACAATCTCCACGATATTGAAAGAGGGAAAAGAGAATACAATATGCTCAAACTATAGACCGATCTCACTACTCAATACGGACGTTAAATTGTTCGCAAAAATATTGGCCGCTAGAATAAAGAAGTTAATGCCTAGCTTAGTCCATGCAGATCAGGTGGGATTCATTGAGGGGCAGGAAGGAAAAGATAATGGAGTAAGGTCAATATTACTGCTTCAGAGGATGAAGGAGAGTAGAATCCCCAGTCTACTCCTATCAATAGATGCTGAGAAAGCTTTTGACCGAGTAGACTGGGGATTCATGATGGGTACCCTAAGGGGAATGGGGTTTGGTCCCAAAATTTTGAAGTGGATAAAGGCACTATATAACAGCCCCAAGGCAGTGGTAAGAGTTAATGGGGTACTATCAACAGCCTTCAGAATGAACAATGGGACTAGACAGGGGTGTCCGCTGTCCCCCCTATTGTTCGTTCTGGCATTGGAGCCACTCCTGGAGACGATAAGGAGAAACCCAGATATAAAGGGGATTGAGATAGAGGGGGAAATACATAAGACAGCCGCATTCGCGGATGATATTCTGTTTTATGTATCTAGCCCACGAATCTCCATGCCAAACTTGTTAAAGGCTTTACAGGAATACGGGGAATTATCTAACTTTAAAATCAACCCAAGCAAGTCAGAAATCTTAAACGTAAATATAAATCCGAGAGAAGAACTTGACATTAAGAGAGAATTCCCATTTCTATGGCAAAAAGAAATTAAATATTTAGGGATTAAACTGACTGCATCAATAGAAAAAATTTACTTAATAAACTATATCCCCCTTCTAGAAGAATTGAGAGAAGAAATAAGGAGAATGAGAACAAAGCCCCTGTCATGGTTAGGAAGAATTAATGCCTTAAAAATGATTATTCAACCTAAAATCCTTTATAAATTTCAGCTATTACCAATATATATCCCCCCCCTATATTTTAAAATGATAAATTCTTTAATTTCTAAATTTATCTGGAACAACAAGAAACCTAGAATCCCACTGAAGACTTTGCAAAAGGGAAAAGACAAGGGGGGTCTGAATGTCCCAGACTTTAGAAAATATTACGAAGCAGCAGTGTTAACACGGGTGGTGGAATGGGCAAAATTAGAAATTAAAAAAAGATGGGGAAAAATAGAACACAGTTTATCAGGCACAAATTTAGGTAGAGAAATCTGGACTCCTTTAAAATATAGATCACTAGGAAATACAACACCTTTGGTCACAAAAAATGTGTTTAGAGTATGGGAGGGAATACACAAACATAACAAGTGTAAATATAATTCCCCTTTAATTTATTTAAAAGATAATGATTTATTTGCACCTGGTAAAAGTACAATAGGAGGAAAATGGATAAAACAAGATAATATGCAATTATGACACATAATTAAAGAGGGGAAATTGAAAACACTAGCAATATTACAGAAAGAAAATGATTGGATGGATTTGAATGAGTGGCGATACCTGCAGCTTAGACATTTCGTCTCAAGACTACCACAACCGCTTAGAGATGGAGAAAATTTGACTGCCTTGGAGCGGATATGTGAGGGGAAATCCCCAAGGGCAGGTATTGCCCAGTTTTATAAGGTCTTGAGACGGGAATGTGAAGCGGAGGTACCAACTTTCATTAAAAAATGGGAAGAAGAGATAGGAGCACGGGGTGAAAACCAAAATATAGAAAAAATATTGAAGATGGTGCACAGATCCACGGAAAATAGTAAGATGATAGAAACAAATTATAAAATCTTAGTAAGATGGTATAGGACCCCAGATATAATGGCAAAGTACCAGGAGGGACAATCTGGGAAATGTTGGAGGAATTGTGGACAAACGGGAAGTTTGGCACATATATGGTGGGATTGTCCCAAGATTAAAGAATATTGGAGAGAAATAATAAGATATATAGAAGTAATAGCTAAAATACAGTTACCTGAGAACCCATGGTTATGCCTATTCCATGCAGTAGATACCCCAATTAAGGAGTATAGGAATTCCCTCACAAGCTCATTAATAAACGTGGCAAAAAGCCTGATTCCGAAAAAATGGAAAGAAATAGAAGCACCCAAAGTAAAGGAATGGCTAGGAAAAGTTGAGGAAATGTATAGTATTGAAGGGCTGGGAATGGAGGAAGAAAGAGAAAGAAAGAGATTCCATGTGAAATGGAAATACTGGAAAATCTTTAGACAATCTATGATTTTTAACGAGGTAATGGGTCGGTAGGGGTGGGGAGAGGGGTGGGAGGTTTGATATTTTAGAAGAACTCGAGAAGTAAAGAAAGAAAACCAGGATAATGTGAAAAATTGAAGGGCATGAATGTACTTTGGTCCTATGGTTTTCTTTTATAATACTTGATTATGTTTTGTACGCAACTTAAATGAAAAATTTAAATAAAGAATAAAAAAAAAAAAAAAAAAATCCTTTTCATGATTGAGAGGGTGAAGTTGACATTATTTTGTTATAAAATCGGCACACTCAATTTCTTTGAATGCATTTTTCGGCACACTGTGCTCAATAGGTTGCCTACCCCTGTACTACACTATGGGGGTTATATACGAAAGGCAAATCCAGTTTGCACTACAAGTGCACTTGGAAGTAAAGTTGCTGTAAATCATATACAGGAGTTGTACTCCAAAACATGGCAGCTTTGGAATATGTTCAAATATTCACAAGAGGGGCCTTAGAGAGCCCCTAGGACTCCCGCCATGAAGCAAATAGCACCATGAAAAGCTGTAGAGATGCACTGCTTTACCTATACAGAAACTGGACACCCATGTCCGTAAGTTCCCCCTCCCCCCATACCCCTGCCCTTCCCTAGACCCTCCCCCTCATCTACTCCCCTCCTTTCCCCGCTTCCTACCCTCTTTTTCTAGTCTTGCTTCTCTTAGCACTCCAGGGCTTTGCCCAAGCTCTAACTCTTCTTTGCATATCTTAAAAACGGAGGGAGGCCCCACCGAGCCATGGCAATTGGTTGTAGAACGTGGGTACCAGGGAATACCCATGCAGATGTCTCATTCGATTACCCTACTGTACTGTCATTATCTGTACCTGCATTGTTGTCGCTTTGATTGTGTACTTGTTGTGGCCTGGTCGGTCCTTTTTTCCAGTTATAAATAAAAAATTAAAAAATAAAATAGTTCATTCTGATAAAACATGTTTGTTCGTGTCGATTCAACATGGATAGGAAAATCCTTTATCGAAGCAGGCACATAATTATGCAAAAATCAAACAATTGCTCTATCGTTAATTTTTCTACTCTTCTATGACCTGAAAGACTATTGTTATACAGGCCAGTTACTATTTAATATTAAACACTGAGCAAATAAAAAAGCCTGCTTATGTAAAATATGAGTGTCCTCACCGCAGAACTTTTTATGTAGGATTGTTTTAAAAAGGATTCACTAACAAACATCAACCAATGCCTGCTTTGCATACCAGCAGATCTGTTTAACAGCCTGACAGGTCTGCAAGCCACCTGGCTTGAGGTATCGGACATTGGGGGTTATTTACAAAAGACAAATCCACTTTGCACTGCAAGTGCACTTGGGAGTGCAGTCACTGTAGATCTGAGGGGGACATGCAAGGAAAATAAAAAAATATATTTTTAGCTTGCACATGATTGGAGAGCAGAGCTTCCCCTCATTTCAGATCTTCCCCGCAGATCTACAGCTACTGCACTTCCAAGTGCACTTGTAGTGCAAAGTGGATTTGCCTTTCATAAATAACCCCCATAGACAGGGCTGGACTGGCCTACCAGGATACCGAGACATTTCCCAGTAGGCTGCCTGCCCTGGGGCCGCTTTGGATCTATGCCGTGGCTTCAGCACAGCTCTCCCCTCCCACCAGCGCCTAGAGGCGATTCAGTTCGCATTGTGCGCTATATAAGTATTTCATTCATTCATTCATTCACCTTCTCATGCACAGCGGGAGACCGCTATGTCATGGAGCTGTGAAATGTTCGGCCGCGCTATTACAAAAGTCCCGCCCTCCTCCTAGACCAGCTCGTGTGATAGACGCAGTGTTCTGTCTATCATACAAGCTGGTCTAGGAGTAGGGTGGGACTTTTGTCATAGCGTGGCCGAACATGATTTCACTAAGGCTACAACGATGGTGAGGCTGTCATGAGGGCACATTGAGGCTACAATGAGGACAGAGTAAGGCTGCAATGAGAGCACAGTAAAGCTGCAATGAGGGCATGCTGAGGGTGCAATGAGGGCACAGTAAGGTGGCAATAAGATGGGCATGATGAGGCTGCAATGAGGGTACAATGAGGGCACAGTAAGGCTGCAATGAGGGCACAGTGAGGCTGCAATGAGGGCACAGTAACGTGGCAATGATGGGCACAGTAAGGCGGCAATGATGGGCACAGTAAGGCGGCAATGATGGGCACCGTAAGACCGGGTCCACCTATCAGGAACTATGAAACAGACTGAGACAGAAGTACAATCAAATCACACTTGTTTGTTAATAAAAATAAAAAGGTAAATAGAAAAAAGCGTAGTCAAGCATAGCCAGAGTCCTGTAGCCAGATCGGGTAGTCAGCCAGTCCAAAGTTCATTAACCAGATCGGGTAATCAGCCAGGCCGAAAGTCAGGGATCCAAGGAGAGCAACCGCAAGCAGGATAAGAAGCCAGGTGGGATGTCAGCAAGCCAGTCTTGAAACAGACAGCAGGAGATGGTTCCCTGTGATGTGACCAACGCACCGACAGCTGAGTGGCCAGCCCAGAGGAGGAAGGGCTAAGCCAGCCCTGACAGTACCCCCCCCCCCATGACCCCTCTCCCTCGGAGGGCCACCGGGCTTGAGGGGAAACCATCTATGGAACTCGCGGAGGAGAACAGGGGCATGTACGTCAGAGGCTGAAACCCAGGAGCGTTCCTCCGGACCGTACCCCTTTCAATGCACCAGGTACTGTATGTGCCCACGGAACCTACGGGAGTCAACAATGGATTGTACCTCATACTCCTCATGGTTCTCAACCAGAATAGGGTGATGATGTGGCACCGAGGTGGTAAATCGGTTACAGACCAACGGTTTCAATAACAAGACATGACACGCATTAGAGATGCACATACTAGGAGGAAGGTCCAACGCATAAGCTACTGGGTTAATCCTGCGAAGGATACGGAACGGCCCAATAAACTGAGGTGCAAACTTCAGTGAGGGAACACGAAGCCGGAGGTTGCGAGATGACAGCCAGACCCTGTCCCCAACCTGATAGGAAGGCGCAGGCAGGCGTCTGCGGTTGCGGTCAGCATGGGCCATCATATCAGTCAGAGGCTTGACCAGAGACGAGAAGTTACGAATAAACTTCCGATAGTAGTTGGCAAAGCCCAGAAAACGCTGCAGAGGATGTAAACCCACGGGTCGAGGCCACTGTAGGACTGCCGACAGTTTCTCTGGGTCCATAGAAAAACCAGTAGTGGAAATGACATCCAGCAGGAGATGGTTCCCTGTGATGTGACCAACGGGAAGGCAAATGAAAAAGTGAGCAGGAAGACTTTAAATAGGCAGGTCAGATGAGCATCATCGGGAACAGCTGGTAACTGTGGAAAGAGAAGAGAACTGGCAATTAGTCGACAGCTGAGTGGCCAGCCCAGAGGAGGAAGGGCTAAGCCAGCCCTGACAGTGACGGAGTCGGCTGACATAGAAGCAAGCTGCAAACACCGGACCAGTGCTACCATACTGAGCTTCCGATCCAGTTGGTGAGTGGGTTGCAGCCCATAGTTTATTAACTTTTGCACCTAGTCAGACTTATATACAGGCCTCACTGGGATCCATAGTCCTACAGAAGAGGAGTATAGCAACTGACACTAGGCAGGCATAAGGCCTATCTGCTATTGCATCTCAAGCCTTGTATCATAGTTACGGAAGAAACACCAGGATCATCTTTAACTCTACTTTAATTACTTTATTCCTTGGATTACAAATGATAAGAAATTACAATAGCTAGCATAAGACAAGAAGACTAAAGACTGAGCACTTTTAATGAGATCTCACAAATAGCTATAAAAGTAGGGGGAGCTCCCTTGTAATTATATTGTTTATAATTATTTTATCTAAAATGATCGTTCTGTCATTCTTTGTTGGGATGACAGGACAATTACTGTAATCACCTGTTTGCCAATATATACAGTAAAATATACTTTGGTTAAGTACCTCGTTGTGTGGAGTATTGATTTCTCCCAGCAGGTGGAGCCAGTGGATCCTGAGGTGACAATACAGCTATATTGTGTTACCGGTATATTGTATTGTACTGGATTGTATTGCACCACAGCTGTGTCAAGGGGACTGAGTCAAGTTAGTGGGGTTTATTAGCAGAGTGCTGGCCCAAATCAAACCAGCAGCTCCTTCGGGGGTCAGTGCTACACACATACACACACACACACACACACACATATATATATATATATATATATATATATATATATATATATATATATATATATATATATATATATTTTACGCTCTTCAAATGTGCTTTAAAATGCATGGTTTTACCTTTCATGAACAAGAAAATAATGACGTTGGGCTAGTATAATAATGCTATGGGGTTGGTAGGAAATTATTTCCAGGGCTGATTTTTATTCCCAGTGGGGCCCTGCCCATAGATTTTGTATTTTGAGCAATGCTGTAGAGAAAAGGTGGGACAAAACATGCAGGGCAGTTTTTTGTATCGGTTCATTCATTACTTTTCTCAGTGATTTGCATTATTTTCCTCAGCAGTTTCTTCCTAGCATGAAAGTTGAAGCACTGAAACAGATCCAGAGACGTTGATGGTGAATTACAGGGATTGATTTCTTTTAAAGACAAATTGTATTGTGTGTATTTCAATGAATGCACAGTTGTCAGCTTTTAATTGGTGACACACTTTAGCATAATTTAATCTAAATGAAAACTACAGCAGAGTACAATCTGGATTATGACAATGCTGCTCTACAACAAGCAAAAAAAGGAAATCCAGACAAGAAAAAAATCCAACACTATGCAGACATCCCAACCTGCACAAGCTAATTTTTTAGGGAGGTGGAAAACTTATTTCAGGGAGGTGATGCTTTGCGCCGGCGCTGACCCGCCCCACACCCCAATTAAATACAGCCTGATCAGTTCCAATTAAATGCAGCTATACCAGTGTCAATTAAATGAAGCTATACCCGTGGGAGTCTCCCGCATTTGACAGTGGGCTCACGGACACCCACAGTGCAGCACAATCTCCCGACTGAGCCTGCCTGCACTGTCACACACTGCCACAGGAGGCGTTTGAACAGCGGCTGTAAACTAAGCTCCCGAGCTCGGCTCTCATTGGTCCATGGGTGGTGCCTGCGTCAGTGAAAGGAGGGAAGAGGGAGGCGGGCCCATGCGGTGAAATCATTCCCGTGCAATTGGTTGCTAGGCTAGGCTAATTTGCCTAGCAACTGAGGATATTGAGGCAGGACCACATGTTTCTACGCATGCACAGTACGGAGCCGCAGAACAGCTGAGTTTACGATCAGCTGATCTCTCGCATTGCCGAGGCAGATTCATGTAGGTGAGGGGCGGATAGTTACATGATACATAAAGGTTCCATGCTGCCAGTGTGAATGAGGTCTTACCACACATACATAAAGCTTCTATGTTGTGTATGGGGCCTACGTTTTCCATAGTAAAGATGTGGAAAAGTGTGCTGTTGCCAAGAAGTGCAAACTGTGACTACACAGGGTGCTGGGCAAATAAGGGCGGGGTTTCCTTGTACTGACTGTCATTATTATATATTACTCAGTGCCAGGACATAAGCTGCACACATGGCACACCGCGCTATTATTGCCCTCCTGTGACAATAGTATAAACCCAACACTACACACATCCAGCCGCCCTCCGCTCTGGGCCATTTCACCGCACGGCCCGCCTCCCTCTTCCCTCCTCTCTCTGACACAGGCACCGCCCATGGACCAATGAGAGCCAAGCTCGGGAGCTTTGTTTGCAGCTGCTGTTCAAACGCCTCCTGTGGCAGTGAGTGACAGTTCAGGCAGGCTCAGCTGGGAGATTGTGCCACACTTGCGGGTGTCCGTGAGCCCCCTGTCAAATGCGGAGACTCCTGCGAGTCGCGGGAGACTTGAGATGTCTGCACTATGATCCCAGTATATGTCCATGAAATTAAGAATTTTCTAGTAATAGTTTTCCTCAATTAGTTAATATACGGTATAACAATGCAGAAAATTATTTTCGCTCCTGTTATGTAAAACTAAGAAATCTTTCTAAACTATGATACGTCTGTTGTGTGTAATACATTCATACATTACTACCAGGAGGACAGGTAATCTAAAAGCTATTCAGATTACATGAGTGGTCACTAGGGTTGCCACCTCATCCCTTTAAAACCGGACACATATTAATTACACAGGTTCTGTTGCTGATTAAGGTGGTAATTAAACTCACTTAGTGCCTTATCTGCATTAAATCAGCCTCATAACCTGTGTAATTAACCACTTCAATACCAGACACTTTCCCCCTTTCCTGCCCAGGAAAATGTTTAGCTTTTGGCGCTGTCGCACTTTGAATGACAATTGCGCGGTCATGCAACACTGTACCCATACTACATTTTTATCATTTTCTTTCCACAAATAGAGCTTTCTTTTAGTGGTATTTGATCACCTCTGCAGTTTTAAGTTTTTGCGCTATAAACAAAAACACGACAATTTTGAAAAAAAAAAAAAAACTGATGGGCACTGATAGGCAGCACTGACGGTTCTGATAGGTGGCACTGATAGGCAGCATTGATGGGCGGCACTGGATAGGCAGCACTGATGAGGCGTTATTGACATGCTTTACTGAGTGGCACTTTGATGGGGCACTGACAGGCATTACTGATGGGGTACTGATTGGCACTGTTGTGGGCACTAATATGTACTTTCATGGGCACTGACAGGCTTTATTGAGGGGGACAGGCTGGCAGCTGATGGGCACCATTTAATGGGGCTGTGCTGATAATCAATGTGCTGATTTTCAGCACAGACCTCCCCCCCCCCGACAGGGATAGCCGCTGATTGGCTCTCCAGGTCAGTGAGAACCGAGAAAAGCAGCTTACAGGCACTTCCTTGTTCACATAATCAGCTGTGATTGATCACAGCTGATCACGTGGTATGAAGCCTCTGTGAGAGGCTTCATACTACGATCGGAGTTGCAGTGTGTCAGACTGACACACAGCACCTCCGATCGCCATGCTGCAGTGCCGGCTCTGTTATCCTGATCACGTCATATGACATCCGATCAGGATAACAGAACCACTTTGCCACCGTCATTTTGCTATATGGCAGGCGGTAAGTGATTAATATGTGTTTGGTTTCAAAGGGATGAGCTGCCCCCTAGTGGTTAACTCCTTCACTTCCAGTGTCATTTACACAGGAATCAGTGCATTTAAATAGCACTGATTGCTGTATAAATGACAGTGGTCCCAAAAATGTGTCAAAAATGTCCGATGTGTCCACCATAATGTCGCAGTCACAATAAAAATCGCTGATCGCTGCCATTACTAGTAAAAAAAATATTAATAAAAATGCTATAAAACTATCCCCTATTTTGTAAACGTTATAACTTTTGCGCAAGCCAATCAATAATCGCTAATTGCGATTTTTTTACCAAAAATATGTAGAATATGCATCAGCCTAAACTGAGGAAAAAAATAGTTTTTTTATATATTTTTGGGGGATATTTATTATAGCAAAAAGTAAAAAATATAGCATTTTTTATTTGGATGTCATATGACGTGATCAGGATAACAGAGCCGGCACTGCAGCATGGCGATCGGAGGTGCTGTGTGTCAGTCTGGCACACTGCAACTCCGATCGTGGTATGAAGCCTTCATACCACATGATCAG
This sequence comes from Lithobates pipiens, assembly GCF_037356315.1. Lineage (NCBI taxonomy): Eukaryota > Metazoa > Chordata > Amphibia > Anura > Ranidae > Lithobates > Lithobates pipiens. Next base: position 189,006,216 of record NW_027507764.1, read on the forward strand.
CTGTGATCAATCACAGCTGATTATGTGAACCAGGAAGTGCCTGTAAGCGGCTTTTCTCGGTTCTTGCTGACCTGGAGAGCCAATCAGCGGCTATCCCTGTCACGGGGGGGGGGGGGGGGGGGGTGGTCTGTGCTGAAAATCAGAACATTGATTATCAGCACAGCCCCATCAAAAGGTGCCCATCAGCTGCCAGCCTGTCCCCCTCAATAAAGCCTGTCAGTGCCCATTAAAGTACAGATCAGTGCCCACAAAAATGCCAATCAGTACCCCATCAGTGATGCCTGTCAGTGCCCCATCAAAGTGCCAGTCAGTGCCACTCAGTAAAGCATGTCAATAGCTCCTCATCAGTGCTGCCTATCCAGTGCCACCCATCAGTGCTGCCAATCAGTGCCACCTATCAGAGCCACCTATCAGAGCCATCAGTGCTGCCTATCAGTGCCCATCAGTTTTTTTTTTCTCAAAATTGTCGCTCTATTTTGGTTTATAGTGCAAAAAATAAAAACCGCAGGGGTGATCAAATACCACCAAAAGAAATCTCTATTTGTGGGAAAAAAAAGGACGGCAACTTTGTTTTTTTGTATAAATCTTTTTTTTATTGAATTTTCAGTGTCATACAAAATCGCCCACGCAGGGGCCAAACATTTCCCACACAGGGGTAAACTTCCAAATGCGGCAACAGGCCACAACAAAGCACATTACAAAACATATATCCTGCCTCTGATGCGGCAACCGACCGCAACAGGGCAAATGAACACAAACATAAACTTGCCTATCTATACCCCACTGTGGGGAGAGGATATTGTAGGATGACGGCAACTTTGTTTGGGAGCAACGTTGCATGACCGTGCAATTGTCAGTTAAAGTGATGCAGTGCGGAATCGCACAAAGGGGCCTGGTCCTTTGGCTACAAATTGGTCCGGGGCTTAAAGCGGGGTTCCACCCTAAAGTGGAACTTCCGCTCATCGGAACCCTCCCCCCCTCCGGTGTCACAATTGGCATCTTTCAGGGGGGAGGGGGTGCAGATACCTGTCAAAGACAGGTATTTACACCCACTTCCGGGCATAGACTCCCACGGGAGTCTATGCCTCTTCCTGTCCCTGCGCGCTGTCTGCTGGGACACACACGGGTCCCAGAGACAGCGCAGACAATTCCTATTGCGATGCACGGCTCGCGCATGCGCAGTAGGGAACAGGGAAGTGAAGCCGCAATGCTTCACTTCCTGATTCCCTCACCTAGAATGGTTGCGGCAGCAGCCGAGAGCCGAGCGATCGATCGGCGTTGGCTGCCGACATCCCTGGATCCTGGGACAGGTGAGTGTCCATTTATTAAAAGTCAGCAGCTGCAGTATTTGTAGCTGCTGGCTTTTAATATTTTTTTTCACAGTGAAATCCCTCTTTAAGTGGATATTCAATTTATAGTAACCAATCAGCTTATAACTTCAGGTTGTTCAGTTAAACTATGACAATAAAACCAAGAAGCTGATTGGTTACTTTGGTTACTATGCACGGCTGCACCAGATTCTGTGTGCATCACTTTTAGTAAATCTCTCCCTACTGTGTCAGATTTTTAGAACCTAGTTAGACCCAAATCCCAGCTACAGCTTTATGGGTTTGACATAAAGCAGCTCAAAGGTGTACTGTTTTTGTGCTTTTTATTCCAGAAATGGAGACAGCTCATTGGTCATGAGGGCTTGCACCAATACCAAGATTAAAGGATTCTCTCTAGAACTTTTCTATAATAGGACAGTCCCAGAGCAGCAGCCGGGAATCCTCATCATCCACAGATACAAGTAGATTTTGCAATTCTCAACAGGATAACTACACTTGGTGTGAAATATACAATTGGGTCACTTTATTGTTTGGAACAGGAGTGTCAGGTGGGAGGCCAAAGTATCATTCCTGTCTCCAGAAATTGCAGGTTATGAAGAGATCTCAATATACAGTATAGTGGGGGTTATTTACTAAAAGAAAATCAACTTTGCACTACAAGTGCACTTCTAATTGCACTTGAAAATGCAGTTGCTGTAGATCCGAGGGGGACATGCAAGGAAAATAAATAACAGCATTTTAGCTTGCACAAGATTGGATGATAAAATCAGCAGAGCTTCCACTCATTTCAGATCTTCCCCTCAGATTTAGAGTGACTGCACTTCCAAGTGCACTTGCAGTGCAAAGTGGATTTGCCTTTTGCAAATAACCTCCATTGTGTACCTTCAGTGTTTGCTGTGACAACTTAGGCCCCTTTCACACAGGCGGATAGAATTGTGGGGTTTTGTGCAGATAAAAAAAATAAAGTTGACTGCGTACATGAATGATTTAGCACAGCTATCTGCACATAACTGCAGATAATCATAGTGTACTATTTCTCCTGCAGATAGCAGCGCCAACAAGGAAAGAAAAACAATAGGAAGCACATCAGAAATGGCAAGAACGTTCCAACGCAGCCCCATGTAAACGCACATAAACGCAGCTAATCGCAATGTACAACTGCAAGTGAACGCTGTGCCAGGATTCTCTGAATTTCTAAATAAAAAAACATGCATTTAACAGCGGCAAAACAGCCACCCGTGTGAAAGGGGCCTAACACTGGATCAGGTAAATATAAAGTAAAACTAAAAGCCCAGCAACCCTGTAACTGTGCTGTGCATATAAGTGGGAAGTCTGAATCTCTTTAACGCTTCCACAATAAACCTATCATCCAAACCTTAAAGCTGGATTGTTGTTATATAGAAAATTCTATGGAATGCAAATGTACTGTTTGTTTTTTCTGAAAAGGGCATTACCATTTTAAAGCCACAGAAATAGTTATGCAATCAGACAGACCATGGGGTTGATTTACTAAAATTGGAGAGTGCAAAATCTGGTGCAGCTGTACATGGTAGCCAATCAGCGTCCGGGTTTTGTTGTCAAAGCTTAATTGAACAAACTGAAGTTAGAAGCTGATTGGCTACCATTCACGGCTGCACTGGATTCTGAGTGTTCCAGTTTTAGTAAATCAACCCCATTGTACTAACTACCTCCATTTTCATAGGGGGTTATATACGAGAGGCAAATCCACTTTGCACTGAAAGTGCACTTGGAAGTGCTGTTGCTCTAAATCTAAGGGGTAGATCTGAAATGAGTGGAAGCTCTGCTGATTTTATCATCCAATCATGTGTAAGCTAAAATTATTTTCTTTATTTTCCTTGCATGTACCTTTTGGATCTACAGCGACTTTACTTCCAAGTGTTACGCCGCGTGTCTATGTACTTACAGTGCCTTGAAAAAGTATTCATACCCCTTTAAATTTTCCACATTTTGTCATGTTACAACCAAAAACATAAACTTATTTTATTGGGAATTTATGTGATAGACCAATACAAAGTGGCACATAATTGTGAAGTGAAAGGAAAATTATAAATGGTTTTCAAATTAGTATTAATACAGCTGTTCTGTGAAGCTCTCAGAGGTTTGTTGGAGAACTTTAGTGAACAAAAAGCATGATGAAGGCCAAGGAACACACCAAACAGGTCAGGGATAAAGTTGTGGAAAATGTTAAAGTAGGGTTAGGTTATAAAAAAATATCCCAAGCTTTAAACATCTCACCGAGCATTGTTCAATCCACCATTCGAAAATGGAAAGAGTATGGCACAACTCCAAACCTACCAAGACATGGCCGTCCACCTAAACTGACAGGCTGAGCATGAAGGCAATTAATCAGAGAAGCAGCCAAGAGGCCCATGGTAACTCTGGAGGAGCTGTAGAGATCCACAGCTAAGGTAGAAGAATCTGTCCACAGGACAACGATTAGTCATGCACTTCACAAATCTGGCCTTTATGGTAGAGTGGCAAGAATAAACCCATTGTTGAAAGAAAGCCATAAGAAGTCTTGTTTGCAGTTTGTGAGAAGCCATGTGGGGGACACAGCAAACATGTGGAAGAAAGTGCTCTGGACAGATGAGACAAAAATTTAACTTTTTGGCCTAAAAGAAAATTGCTATAAGTGGTGTAAAACCAACACTGCACATCACCCTGAATACACTATCCCCACTGTGAAACATGGTGGTGGAAGCATCATGTTGTGGGGATGCTTTTCTTCAGCAGGCACAGGGAATCTGGTTAGAGTTGATGGCAAGATGGGTGGAGCCAAATACAGGGCGATCTTAGAAGAAAACTTGTTAGAGTCTGCAAAAGACTTGAGACTGGGATGGAGGTTCACCTTCCAGCAGGACAACCACCCTAAACATACAGCCAGAGCTACAGTGGAATGGTTTAGATCAAAGCACATTCATCTGTTAGAATGTCCCAGTCAAAGTCTAGACCTAAACCAATTGAGAATCTGTGGCAAGACTTGAAAATTGCTGTTGACAGACGCTCTCCATCAAATCTGACAGAGCTTGAGCTATTTTGAAAAAAATAATGGACAAAAATGTTACTCTCTAGATGTGCAAAGCTGGTAGAGACATACCCAAAAAGACTTGTAGCTGTAATTTCAGCAAATTTGGTTCTACAAAGTATTGACTCAGGGGGGTGGAATATAAATTCACGCCACACTTTTCACATATTTAATTTTCAAAAATTTTGAAAACCATTTATAATTTTAATCCCACGTCACAATCGTGCCACTTTGTGTTGGTCTATCTCATAAAATCCCAATAAAATACGTTTACGTCTTTTGGTTGTAACATGGCAAAATGTGGAAAATTTCAAGAGGTATGAATACTTTTTCAAGGCACTGTATATACAGTATGTGTATGTGCAATCCAATAAGCACCAAATTTAGACCCAGTGCATTCAGTAACCGAACTGACATCCAAATACAAGTACATTGTATGCGTGATGATACTTGTGCTGGGATTGGTAACTGTGTCCCGTGGCTCATCTCTGCTGTTGTTACTGAACTCTGGAATCAAATAGCACTATAATGTAGGGGGGCAGGGAACAGCATTTTCACCAAGAGAAATGAGTATTTTAAAGCAGAAGTAAACTCTCCCTCTATGAAGCTGTTTTATAAATAAGGCTTCATAGAGGGAAAAAAAAAAACACAGCTAAAGTCTACACTTTTTTTTATACTTTTTTTTGGATCCATTTATACTTTTTTTTGCTTGCCTTAAAGTGGCAGTAATCTCTCCCATATCAATCAACACTACAAACAGTTAAAATCTCTGTATGCAAATGTCATCTTGCTTGCTCCGTTTTCTTGTAATCTGTACTGTTGCATTTGCTAATGTCACCGGCGCATGCGCATCTTTAACCCGATTCACTGCACGCTCTTTGTGCATGCTCTTCTGGGAGTATTCCAACACATTCCACATTATAAATACCCCCAACCATTACTGTTTTGCAGCAGTTTTAAAAGCCTTGTTCTAATTCTGGGATCACTATGGTAACTGTGTCCCGTGGCTCATCTCTGCTGCAGTTAGCCGCGATGTCCCAATGTTTACACCCCCTCCCTGTGACGTGTAAGATCACATGGGGTGTATCAGGAGACTAATATAGCGGGATCTCAGTGCTGTGCTGTGCTATACAGAGCTGATATGACAGACACAGCATACATCTTTGTGGGCTGACAGCACAAAGAGCGTGCCGTGAATCGGGTTAAAGATGTGCATGGAAAAATACAATTAGGGGGAAAACACTGCGCTATAGTTAGATGTATGTAAAGTAAAAGGCCACAACAGCCAAATCAGCAGCCAACACCAAAAACAAAGTCCAGCAAATAAAGTAATAAAAATAGTGTAGCGCTTCAATGGTAATAGATATAGTCAACATAAATTATAAGGATGATCATATAACAGAAATCATATGAATGATAAAGATGCCTAGAGAAAAAAAGTCCAAAATTGGGCACACATTCCACAATGTAGCTGGCACGGGGGTGACCGAACCGTCACAGAAGAGGGAGGAATCACACTAGGCGAATGTATTCATGCAAATCTGCTTGACTGTAAACATCAGGGAAAGTGGATAAATACTTCTTACCAACTCTGTTGGACTCACACAGTCGTATGACAGTTGAGTCGGAAAAGGCTTGAGGTCACAATCTGGGACCAAGGAGTATAAGGAGGGAGGTCTGTTGAGCTGATAAAGGAACTCCAAACGGCTGTATGCCCGATAATATATTTCTCAGATGGAACATCAAGGTTGTTTGTAGTCCAGCTCAGACGCGGCCCGTTGCACTGATACTCCAATCTCCCCCGAATGGGGAGGAAGATGATTGGGGGTTTAGACCAAAGAAACGGAAAAAGAGAAAAAAGGGCTCCACATGGTGCGGGTCAAACGGTATAAAAAATGGTAATTTATTGAAGTCAAAAGGTTATTAATGACTTTGTGATCACAAAAATAGAGTAAAATGAAATTAAAAGCAATGTGGGGTGCGTCTGAGCTGGACTACAAACAACCTTGATGTTCCATCTGAGAAATATATTATCGGGCATACAGCCGTTTGGAGTTCCTTTATCAGCTCAACAGACCTCCCTCCTTATACTCCTTGGTCCCAGATTGTGACCTCAAGCCTTTTCCGACTCAACTGTCATACGACTGTGTGAGTCCAACAGAGTTGGTAAGAAGTATTTATCTACTTTCCCTGATGTTTACAGTCAAGCAGATTTGCATGAATACATTCGCCTAGTGTGACTCCTCCCTCTTCTGTGACGGTTCGGTCACCCCCGTGCCAGCTACATTGTGGAATGTGTGCCCAATTTTGGACTTTTTTTCTCTAGGCATCTTTATCATTCATATGATTTCTGTTATATGATCATCCTTATAATTTATGTTGACTATATCTATTACCATTGAAGCGCTACACTATTTTTATTACTCTAAAGATGTGCATGCGCTGGTGACATCAGCAAATGCAACAGTACAGAGTACAAGAAAACGGAGCAAGCAAGATGACATTTGCATACAGCGATTTTAACTGTTTGTAGTGTTGATTGATATGGGCATAACTTGGGGGGAGAGTTTACTGCCACTTTAAGGCAAGCAAAAACCATGAAGAAAACACAACATATGAGATTACATGGATAAAAAAAAAAGTATGAAAAAAAAAGTGCAGACTTTAGCTGTGTTTTTAGTTCTTTAACATTTACTGGCTTCAATTTCTGTTCAAGAACTGGATTCTGTCAAAACTCTGAAATTCACAAATGGCAAATATGTTGTGCAGCAGGACTGATAAACTAGAAATATAACTATGTTAGAGTGTTACAGAACAGCAGTAGGAATTCTATGCATTACACCAAAGCTAACAGAATCGAGATTATTATTTTTTTTTAACCTTTCTATGATTTTAGGCCTGTACAAGTAGGATGTACCGTATATACTCGAGTATAAGCCGAGATTTTCAGCCTCTTTTTTGAGGCTGAAAGTGCCCCCCTCGGCTTATACTCGAGTCATCGCTGTCTGTCTGCCCGATCAGCGTGTCGAGCAGACAGACAGCGGCCATTCTAGGATTCAAAGGCCGCGCCTCCGTCTCCGCCTTCGCCTGTGATAGGCGGAACACTGAATTTCCCAGCAGTCTGTGTTCCGCCTATCACGGACGTCCTCTCATCCTCGTCCGTAGTATGAGGATGAGCGGACGTCCATGATAGGCGGACCACTGACTGCTGGGAAATTGAGTGTTCCGCCTATCACGGACATCCGATAGGCGGAACACTCAATTTCCCAGCAGTCAGTGGGAAATTGAGTGTTCCGCCTATCACCGACGGAGGCGCGGCTTTTGAATCCTAGAATGGCCACCGACGAAGAGCTGCGGGACGGGCCGGGACGCAGGCCGGGACGGGACGCAGGCCGGGACGGGACGCAGGCCGGGACGGGACGCAGGCCGGGACGGGACGCAGGCCGGGACGGACACAGGCTGGACGGACACAGGCAGGCTGGACACAGGTAGGCTGCACGGACACACACACACACACACACACACACACACACACACACACACACACACACACACACACACACACACACGGATGCATGCACACACAGGGATGGATGGACACACACGGATGCATGGACACACACACACACACACACACACACACACGGATGCATGCACACACACAGGGATGGATGGACACACACACACACGGATGCATGGACACACACACACACACACGGATGCATGGACACACACACACACGGATGCATGGACACACACAGGGATGGACGACACACAGGGATGGACAGGCATGTCTCACCCTCGGCTTATACACGAGTCAATAATTTTTTCCAGTTTTTTGGGGGTAAATTGGGGACCTCGGCTTATATTCGGGTCGGCCTATACTCGAGTATATACGGTAGGTTATGGAAATCCCACTACCCTTATTTATTTATTGTAACTGTGTTTTTAGCTCAGTCTAAACTCCAGACCTTTCTCTGCTGATGCATACAGGACCTAATGTGAACTTGCTGCTCATATATCATGTATGAAGTACCCAAACTGGTCACGGGATTATTACTCTCCAGAGCAGAGGAGCCATTAGGAATATGGCCTGCAGCTCACATTCAATTTATGAAGACAAGCCAAAGCATTGTGATCCCTGAACAGTGATATGTTTTATGCCAGTGGCGCTCAACTTAGCCAAGATCCTAAAACAGCCATAACATGTTACACGACATATATTGTAATCACATATTTAACCAATTCGGCCCCAGAAGATTTTACCCCCTTTTCTGACCAGAGCACTTTTTGCGATTCGACTGCATCGCTTTAACTGACAATTGCGCGGTCGTGCGATGTTGCGCCCAAACAAAATTTACATCCTTTTTTTCCACACAAATAGAGCTTTCTTTTGGTGGTATTTTGATCACCTCTGCGGTTTTTATTTTTTGCACTATAAACAAAATAAGAGCGACAATTTTGAAAAAAAGCAATAATTTTTACTTTTTTTTAAATATCCCCCAAAAATATATAGAATTTTTTTTCCTCAGTTTATGCTGATATGTATTCTTCTACATATTTTTGGTAAAAAAAAAAAAAAATCACAATAAGCGTACAATGATTGGTTTGCGCAAAAGTTATAGCGTTTAGAAAATAGGGGATAGTTTTGTGACATTTTTATTATAACTTTTTTTTTACCAAAAATATATGACGGCGATCTGCGATTTTTATCATGACTGCAACATTATGGCAGACACGTCGGACACTTTTGACACTATTTTGGGACCATTGTCATTTATACAGAGATAAAAATAGGATTTTTGTACTCTCCGTAAAATCCTTTTCTCTGAAGTTCACTGACTGACACAGCTCCATTAATCTTGACTATAGGGTTGTTACGCCACCTTCAGGAGAGGACTAGGCAGAACTTGTTATACATGTGAAAAAACACAACTTTACAGTTCTGCCCAGGGGGCGGTCCCTTCAGTAACATCCCCTCAGCCTGCCTCCTGCAGCCCAGTACGTCAACAAGCAGTATAACGTAAATCAATAGGAGGGGAGGGTGCTGTGTCAGTCAGTGAAATTCAGAGAAAAGGATTTTACGGTGAGTACAAAAATCCTATTTTCTCTTTCGTTCACTGACTGACACAGTTCCATTAACCTTGACCATAGGGAGGTCCCCAAGCAGTGTCATAACGAGGGGTGGGAACAGCATAAAAAAAACTTCACCCACAACCAGAAGTGCTCCGTAACAAAGAAGTCACCCCCTATCTAGCCGCATCAGAACTTGCGGTCAACAATGCAACCGTGCATTATACTCAAAGTAACTGTATTTTCTTTAAACAGAAAAAGGAGTGCAGAATTTCAACATTACACAGCCGCCTGCAAAACTTTGCGGCCAAAGCAGGCATCAGATGATGCGCTTACATACACTCTGTAGAATTTGGTAAAATTGTGAACGAAGGACTAGTCGCCGCCTTACCCACCAGAGCCACTGACACTCAATGTCGGAAGCCCAAGAGGCCACAACTGCACCGGTGGAATGGGTCGTGACAGGAAAGGGGGGCACCTGCCCCTTCAAGGCGTAGGCCTGTACCACATCGGGCTGATCCACCTGGAAATGGTGGTTGACGAGATCGCCATACCTCTTTTTCGGACCAGCTACCAAAACGAATAGAGAGTCTGACTTCCGAAAGGGAGCCGTGGCAGACAAATATATCCTTATAGTGCTGACCATGTCCAGGGAATAAAGGGCCACCTCTCTGTGTCGGTTTAGGACACAGAGATGGTAACCCAATATCTTCATTGATGTGGAACGTCGAAACCACCTTCGGCAGAAAAGAAGGTTGCGGACGCAACACCACCTTATCCTCATGGATAACCAGATAGGGCGACTTGCAAGACAAGACAATTCCGAACCCCTCCTGGCCGACGTAATGGCCACTAGAAAGCCCAATTTCTGGGAAAGGGTCAACAAGGGAATTTCTCAGATGTTCTAAAACGATGGTTTCTGAAGCACTGAAAACACCAGGTTCAGATCCCACGGGGGTAACGGTGGATGCCCCAGAGAAACTACATGTCGAACCCTGAGAACCAAAGTGCTCACTAGAGAGTGAGACGCCAGGGGTCACTGAAAAAAGGCAGCCTAGGCTGATATTGGTCCTTTAATGGTGCTTAAAGGCAATTTCTGGTCTACTCCTCGCTGTAGAAAGAGCAGGATCCTGGAAACGGAATAAGTGCGCAGACACCATCCTTTCTCCTCACACATAGAGATGTATGCCTCCCAGGTACGACAGTATATCTTCCGAGAAGAAGATTTCTGTGCTCTCAACATAGTTGAGATCACCGAGTCCGATAGGCTTCGGTACCTTAGCACCTGGCTCTCAACAGCCATGTCGTTAAAACCAGCGATGGTAAAACAGGATGGAGAATCGGACCTTGACACAGAAGGTCCTCTCGCACTGGCAGTCGCCAGGGAGCCTTCGCAACCATGCATACTAGGTCGGCGCATCAGGGATACCGAGGCCATCCGGGACAATCGGTATTACTGGAACCCCCTCGGCCTCCACTCTGCGGAACATTCGCGGTAGTAGCTCTAGTGGAGGAAAGTCGTAGATCAGTCGGTACTAATCCCATGGAGCCACCAGCGCGATTGACGAGTCTGCCCAAGGATCTCTTATCCTGGAATACGAATCTCGGCCTCTTCCGATTGAGACGGGAGGCCAGAAGATCCACGTCTGATGTGCCCCATCGCAGGCACAGTAGCCTGAACATCTCTGGATGCAATGTCCATTCTCCTGGGCCCAGCATCTGGCGACTTAGGTAGTCCACCTGCCAGTTTTCTACTCCCGGGAAGTAGATGGCCAACAAGGCCGGTACCTGTTGCTCTGTCCACTGAAGGATGTGAGCGACCTCCCGTTCTGCAGCAGAGCTTCTTGTTTCTCCTTGATGGTTGACCTATGCCACCACCGTGGCGTTGTCTGACCTGATTGGACGGCCTCGTAGTCTCATCGACCATGTGGAGAGGCAAAGCCTGATCGCTCGGAGTTCGAGCACATTCCTCACCCGACCAGAGACTCTGGGTCGACTGTACTCCCAGTACTCCACCCCAGACGGTCAGGCAGGTTTCTGGTTTGATCACAGTCCAATGCAGAGGTAGGAACTACATCCCGGACCAAAGTGCCGGGGACCTCAGCCACCAAAGCAGGGAGTCCCTGACTGACTCACCTGAATCTGCGGATCCAGGGATAACGGAGATATGTCCCACTTTGTCAATATCTCCTTCTGCAAGACTCTGGTGTGAAACTGGGCGTACGGTACCGCCTCGAGGGAGGCCACCATGAGGCCCAGAACTTGCATGCAGAAACACAGCGATGACCACCTGTGCTTCAGCGATAGTTTTAACACGGCTCTGAGAGTCTGCAGTTTGTCTGAAGGGAGAAAAACTCTCGCTTCCATGGAGTTCAGCAGTAAGCCTAGGTACTCCGAGTGCTGAATCGGTATGAGCACTGACTTTTTTAGGTTCAACAGCCACCCAAATTCCTGCAGGGTTTGCCACATCCTCTAATTCTGAGGTGGAAGCTGCTCTCAGAAGGAGATCGTCCAGATAACCTACGATTGCGATCCCGCATTGTCTCAACAACGCCAAAATCGGAATCAATACCTTGGTGAAGACTCGGGTGCTGAAGCCAAATCAAAGGGGAGAGCCACAAACTTGTAGTGGGCTACCCCGACTGCAATTCGCAGAACCCTCTGATGCCTGAGGCATATGGGTATGTGCAAGTATGCATCCTGGATGTTCAAAGACGCCAGGGGGTCCCCTTGATGGGGTGCAGCAACTACCGAGCGAGCCGATTCCATTCTGAACCTCTGCACTTTAACAAAGCAATTGAGGTTTTTAGGTCCAAGATTGGATGTACCCCTTCCTTTTGGGGACTACAAACAGATTGGAGTAGAACCCCTGGAACCTTTCCGACACCAAAACAGGCACTATCACCCTGTGGCTTAGCAGGTCCCATATTGTCTCCATGGGGCCTCCCAGCAGCCGGGATAGGGACGCTTTCGTCCCTCAGAGGTTGTCCTGTTGGACTGGGAGCGTTTAGCCGAAGTCCCGGACGGATGAAAAAATGTCTATTGAGCGGAAAATGAGGGCCCTTGCCTGCGGCTTGGCTCCTTAGTCTTCCTAGCCTGTGGGAGCAAGGTACTCTTCCCATCTGTGACATTCTTAATAATGTCATCCAACGAGGTTCCAAAGAGCCACTCACCAAGGAAGGGTAGATCCGTTTCAGCTTTTTTTAGATGCTTGGTCCGCCGACCAGCATTTCAGCCAAATCAGGCTCCTCAGCACCACTGCTGACACTGAAGCCCTGGATAGCAGAGGAAGCGTATCCAGAGCCACGTCCCAAACATACTTAAGACCGTGCACTAACTGGTCTGCTAGTTCCACGCAGACGGGAGTAGCCTGCTGCTCCTCCAATTTGCGGTGCTAAAGTTTTGCCCATTCAGTAAGTGTCTGCAACACAAGAGTTGTAAATGAACTTATCAAAATAAGTCAGATACGAAAACACCTTAGGTGTACAGGCTGGCTTACGGGACTCAAAAAGGACCACTACTGCAGCAGAAGGACCTGCTGTATCCTGATCTTTAGGGTATCACGCACAGCTGTAATAAGTGCTCCAACTAGTGCTTTTCTTGCACAGATGGGGACTCATCCTCACTGTCCAATCGGTCCTGGTCAGCGTCACCTGAAACTAAAGAGCAGGGGCCACCATTCTCAGCGTGGGCCGAATCTGCATCAGAGCTCTTTCCGGATGACGGGGGGAGGGGCCGCTTTCTACCACCTTTGCGCCCGCACACCGCCACCACCCTGGCAACAAACGTTTTCAGGACCTCCGATAAGGCGTCCAAAGGCACTGCAATGTTTGCAGATGAGCCGGTTGCCATTGCAGGGAGTAAGGGGAAAGAAACATCAGTTTCTGAAGCCATACTGACCCACCCTGTCTGCCACCCTTGGGGACGTAGGACAGGTGCACAGTCCCACCCTCCTAGCTGCTGCAGACTAAGGGGCCCCCACCGCAGGGCACCCTGACCGAGTTCTGCGCCAATCAGCTACTAGAGCCTGTGTCCTGTGTCAGCTCCCAGGTGTCCTGAGTGAAAAACCGCACTGTTCTGAGCCTCTGGAACCAGCGCTGAGCATAAAAACCGCACTGGACTACAACAAAATGGCAGCCGGGCATCCAATATAAAGGACATAATCACAGGGAAAATGGGCACCAAACTACAGTAAAATGGTTCCTGACCATGCTTTCCACTGAGTCACACCAAACATGGCCGACAAACAACTGTACACAGAGAAGGACAGTGAAAAAGACAGAGAAAACGGCGGCAGAACATCGCTATGGGGATCAGCATGTGCAGACCTCCAGACACCCAGCAGGGAGACCACAGACACCCAGGGACACAGCCACCCAGGGCAGCCCCCCATCCAAGATGAGAGCCCCCCAGGGGACCCCTGGCTATAGACAAACACACCGCTCAGCAGCCCATCATGCAGCATCTCACACGGGGGGGGGGGGGGGGGGGGGGCGGGGCGGGGGAGATAGGGACAGGGAGAGAAGAGAGGGAGGAGAGGGACCCCTGAATCGACCTCCTAGGGAATGCCCAGCTGCTCAACCCCGCCGAGGCAGGGAGAGCTGTACTTACCATCCGGACGAGCTGGGAATATTCCATCACAGACCCACTCCCAAAGAGTATGGGGTGGCTGCTGGCCACGGCACACTGTGACTCAGACATCGGTAGCCTGGTCATATGTGTGCCCTGGAGCATTGCGCTCACTGGCCATCCCTGGAGCCTGAGGGGCATGTCGTGGCCGACCCAGCGCGTAGCTATGGTCTGCACATGCTCGATGGCCAGGCTGGGGAGACTACAAGGATAAGGGTATCCAGCCTGTCGCCCAGCCGGCTGTTAATAGTAGATCACAGGATCCAAAATCTTGCGCAAAAGACAAACTTCTGCAAAAAATCATAGGACCGATGGGGACGCAGGGTTCCTATGTCCATCTCCTTCACTAGGCAGAAAAAAACTGAGCTGCAGGAGGCAGGCTGAGGGGATGTTACTGGAGGGACCGCCCCCTGGGCGGAACTGTAAAGTTCTGTTTTTTTTACATGTATAACATGTTCTGCCTAGTCCTCTCCTGAAGGTGACGTAACAACCCTATGGTCAAGATTAATGGAGCTGTGTCAGTCAGTGAACAAATGAGAAAATGCACTGATTACTGTGTAAGTGACACTGACAGGGAAGGGGTAAAACAGTAGGGGGCAATCAAGTTAAGTGCGTCCTAGGGAGTGATTCTAACTGTGGGGGGGATGGGCTACCACTCACACGACAGCGATCACTACTCTTGATGACAGGGAGTGGTGATCTCTGTCATGTCACTAGGCAGAACAGGGAAATGCCTTGCTTACTTAGGCATCTACTTGTTCTGTGGCTCCATGACACGATCGCTGGGACACCGCCGGACATCGAGTTCCCGGGTCCCGCGGGGACGGTCACGCTGTACGCGGCTGGCACGCGCCCGCTAGCCCCGCCAATTAAAGGGGACATACAGTTACGCCCATTTGCCCACCGCTGCCATTGTGCCAACATATATATGCGTGCAGCAGTCAGCAAGTGGTTAAAGTGGTTCTAAAGGCAGAAGGTTTTTTATTTAAATGCATTTAGATAAAAATCTTTCAATGTGCAACAGCCCCCTTAATACTTACCTGAGTCTAAATCCAGCAATAGTGCACGAGAACCTCGGCTGCCCGGGACTCTCCCTCCTGATTGGCTGAGACACAGCAGCAGGTGCCATTGGCTCCCACTGCTATCAATCAAAGTCAGTGAGACAATGAGGAGAAAGAGGGGGCAGGGCCGAGCCGCAGCTCTGTGTCTGAATGGACATAGAGCAGCGGCTCAGCTCGGGTGTCCCTGTATCAAGCTGCTTGCTGTGGGGGCACTCTGCAGGGGGGAGGGGCCAGGAGTGCCAACATAGGACCCTAGAAGAGGTGGATCCGGGCTGCTTTGTGCAAAACCATTTCACAGAGCAGGTAAGTATAACATGCTTGTTATTTTTACACACAAAAAAAAAGTTAATATCGCTTTAAATCAGAACTCCAGCTTTTGATACTCTTTACATAGTTTGTTTAGGCCAAGCTGGCCTAAACCATCTGTGTCCCTCACTAATGTGAGGCAACTGGATGTCCTGTATAAACTGTATGTAGCTGAGGCTAAAGACAGCATACTGCACTGTGTTCCGGGTTTGAAATGAGACCTTTCTGTCTCATACCCAGAACACATTAGACTCTATCTGATCGATGCTCAGCCATTCAGAGAAAGTGATGTATTCTAGCAATGGATACAAAGATGCAGATCTTCCGCTGATTGGCTGAGTCAGAGAGGTGGGCTGGTGATGTCACAACCTCTGACTGCATGGCTGAGCGCTGATCAGATGGACTCTAATGCAGTGTATCTCAAACTTATTGTCTTGCGGCGCACCAAAAAGATCTAAAGATGTTCATGGCACACCTGAAAAGATTTTACATTTTTTGTGGTGAACAACTTATTTATTTTTACATGTATATTTCATTTTATATGTAATGTAAAGGATGTACCTGCTTTTGGGAGCAAATTAGATTGAAGCGAGCCTCCAAATTCGACAAACGGAACAAACAAATGCAACGATCTCTATTACAATATAATACGAGTGATCAAGTTCTCCCGAGATATTGCAAAAGTCTTGTGTTATGGAAGGAACCAATGAATGACAGAGGTTGTGTTTTTATATGGGACTTCTTTAACTTTTGCGACATTGATTTACCATTTAATGTTTCAAAATGCTAGCAATTTTACTCCCAAGGCACCTCTGCAAGTCTCACGCGGCACACAGTTTGAGTGTCACTGCTCTAATGTGTTCTGAGTTTGAGACAGGAAGTCTCGGGTCGAACCTGGAACACAGTGCAGTGTGCTGTATGTAGCCGCAGCTACATATAGTTTATACCGCACATTCAGCAGCCTCACATGTTAGTGAGGGACATGGTTTGTTTGGGCCAGCTTGGCGGGAGTTCAGCTTAAAGGCCCCTTGCAGATGGGGCAGACTCCGTCGAGCGGATGCGCTTGCTCAGGGGGGATCCCCTATGCAGAGCGGACACTGACACAGCCTGCTGTTCTATATGGGCGGGTTGGATGGAAACGGACCAGCTGTCTGAACGGATGGGGAACGGATCACCATCTGTCTGACGGGATCGGATCCCGATGACTGTCAGCTTGGTCCGCCAGTGTGAAAGGGGCCTAAGGAAAATGGTCACCTAGATTTGGCGGTTACTGCCAGGTGTTTTTTTAACCTTAATGCACAGGATGCACTAAGGTGAAAAAACACAAAGGTTTACAACCCTTTTAAAGTGGTTGTAAACCCATAGGGAAAAAAAAAAAAGCAACCTGCAAGGCAAAGGCATAATGAGCTAGTATGCATAGCATAGTGGCTGTCTTTTTGTAAATATCTCCTAAACCGTGTTTTTGTTTTTTGGATAAAAATAACAAACATGTCTATACTAACCTGCTCTGTGCAATCGTTTTTTACAAAGCAGTCCGATCCTCTTCTTCTAGGATCCCTCATGGGTGCTCCAGTCCCCTCTTCTAAATCGTATGTCCCCATGGAAAGCCGCTATCCCTGGGGTCACCCATGTGGGCTTGCTCCCGAGTCCCACTGCTGTGTCCATTGACACAGACAGCGGGCTTCAGCCCCCCGCCCCCCCATGTCACAGGATTTGAAAGACATTAGTGTAAGCAAATTTCTCCTGCTGCTATCAATCTGTCCAATGAGGAGAGAGACAGCAGCTGGTGCCACTGTGCTCATGCACACATCGCTGGATCGGATTTGGCTCCAGTAAGAGAAAGGGATGGGGGCTCTGGGGGGGAACTGCAGCACAGAAGGTTTTTCGCCTTAATGCATAGAATGCATTAGGCCCCATTCAAACCTCAGTGGTTTTTGCTTGAAGCTCTAAAATGCTCAACTAGCCAAATCCCATTCATTTCAATGGCCCCTGTTCACACCTGAGCGTTTTGTCCCCTGAAGCTCAAATAAAAGTACATGAGCTTCTTTTTGGCAGATTACAAGCGTTTTTGGCCTCACAGACATCAATAGAAATGCCTGACCTTGAGCGTTTAGTCTCTCATTTCTGCTCAAACAGCAGCTCTCCACCCCCTAAGGCTGGTCATACATTATACAATTTTCCTTTAGATTTACCAAAACCATATAACATAAAGGCAAATCTAAACAACTTCAATTTTGTATGTACTCAGACAGGCCCTTGCACTGCATAATTGAAGGTAAATCCAAAGGAAATAGAATAAGAAAATTATATAACGTATGGCCAGCTTAGATTCCTCTCCCTCTCCTCCCCTTAGTGCTTTCTATTGGCTAAACAAAAATGCAGAAAGCTGTAAAACACTTGTAACATGCTTCTAAAACGATTGTAAAAAAATTTGAAAAAAAATGCCAGTAAATCAATACGCTCAGGTGTGAATGGAGCCTTAAGGTGAAAACCCTTTAGGCTTTAGAACCCCTTTAATTCTGAAGAACAGTTGTAATGTTGTCACCTTCTGACCCCAACGTTAACTAAAGCCTCATACACACGATTGGACTTTGTACAAACTTTCCCGTGGATTTCTGTACAAAGGGCGTCGGCCGAGAACTTGTATTGCATACACAAGGCAGGACTTTTTCAGCCAACTTTCACCAAATCACGTGGTTTTTCTGTTCTTTAACGCCACCTTTGGTCAACTTCTGTATTGTTGTCTGATCTTTTGCATTGCTTCTGAGCATGCGTGTTTGTACTTTGTACAAAAGTCCTATGGTTTTCTGTACACACGATCAGACTTTGCTCCATCTGACTTTTGTTGCCAGAAAGTTTGTCCGTTCGCACAGCCAACAAAAGTCTGATGAAAACCAAAAAAGTTTGTCCGTTGGAGCATACACACGGTCTGATGTTGCTCCAAAACAGCTAATTTGCATGTTTGTTGTCAAAATGTCAGATTGTGTGTACGGGCCTTAAGAAGCATCTACTAGTACTTGTGAAGATGTGATATTGTGAGGTGGGGTCCTCCAGACCTTCTCACAAAACTCTGAGCGTCTTTCTGCTGTACTGTCCTTGCACTTTGACCTCTGCCGTGTTCGAAATGCTTTTGTTGTTTTGAAAATGGCGCCATTGACTTCCAGGTAAACTAGAAGTAATGTCAGGTCATTACTTCCGGGTTACTATAGCTGATCTGGGCTTTGTCCTGCTCTCCAATCAGCCAATGAAGTGCCGACTGGTGGATTGGGACTTCTGGTGGGATGGGAGATACTGTTAAAGCTGTGTAAGGCGGTGGGGGGGGGATATCCCCTCCCACTATTTGTAAAAACAATCTAAAGCCGTACACATGGTTTGGGCCCCTTCTGCTAATTTCACGTTAGTAGAATTTTGGTGAGTGTTGATTCACACTTTTTTGTTAGGTTATTTTTATTTGGATAGCAGATAGCATCTCTAATTTAATTTCTGTTGTTTTTTTTCTGCACAATAAAAAAATTGTGGAGAATAAAACTTGGCTATGTGTTTTTCTTCAAAACGCTTTAACTGACAAATGCGCGGTCGTTTGATGCTGTACCCAAACAAAATTTGCGTCTTTATTTTTTTTTACCACTAATAGAGCTTTCTTTTGGTAGTATTTGATCACCTTTGCGGTTTTTATTTTTTGTGCTATAGACAAAAAAAAAAGAGTGACAATTTTGAAAAAAAACAAACATTTTTTTTACTTTTTGCTATAATAAATATCCCCAAAAGATTTTTTAAAAAACAAATTTCTTCATCAGTTAAGGCCAATATATATTCTTCTACATATTTTTGGTAAAAAAAATGCAATACGTTTATATTGATTGGCTTGCGCAAATGTTATAGCGTCTGCAAACTATGGGAAAGATTTATGGCATTTTTATTATTATTATTTTTTACTAATAATGGACGTGGTTCCATTGTTGGAAGGGGATTGTCTGTTAACAGACTGCTGTCCTAATTTCTTACCGTTAGTACACTCCTTTAGACAAGCGTTTTCCAATTTTCGGCCAACAAATGTTGGACGCCAGGCTAGTAAATTTTCGTGCGGAAAACGGCTCCATGTCTGATTTTCGGATGGTCAGTACACAAATCCGTAAAGCAAAAGTCAAAAGTACAAATACGCATGTTCGGAATCAATGCTCACCAAACACGCGATTAGCAGAAGGGGCCCAAAAGGTGGCGCTCAAGAGCTGAAATTCCTTGTAGTACGTCACTACATTCGTGTTTGTGGCACAACAATTGTGTAATGTTAGTATGCAAGACAAGTTGACAAAAATCAGATGCTCGGTTGGCCAAACAATCGTACCGTGTGTATGTGGCTTTAACACTAGTTAGGAGATAGGATTGCTTTTACAAGAAGGCTGACCTTTGGCTCCAAAAAAAAAAAAAAGGTACAACCATCTAAAGTCTAGTGACGCACCAAGTATGCAACTGCTCAGCAAGTGGATAACCACTGTATTCTCTCGGCAGGGACATCCCCCCCCCCCCCCCCCGCGCTGGGAGAACACAATACCTCTGTGGGAGAGGTTCAGTGTTAATGGGGGAAATGGAGGGCGTGGCAAAACGCGTTTCCTGTGCACTTTATCACATGTTCCAGAAACGCCGGGAGTGAATAGAGCCTAAAAATAATCTGAAGGGAGGTGGAGCCGCTACAGAGAGAAGTGAAGATCCTCTTTAAAGTGTATGTTCACCTTTACTTAAAATCTGTAAGGTGAACTTACCCTGGACCTCCTCCCCATTGCACCCGGCCCCTCAGTACCTGAGGGCTTTTGTCCTGTCAAAAAGCTGCTACCCATCAGAATATGTAACGGAAGTGACGTTTCGGCACGGCCATCTTGGTACACTCGCCCTCGCCCGCAGTAAGCCTACAGTCGAACATCTTTTTACACTCACTGAAGTTTTACCAGTAAACTGAGCTTACACAGTCAAATACAGTATTTGGAAGTCTGTGTGACTTTTGATGTTGAATTTTAAAAGCATTGGTGAGCCTGCTGATCTCACAGGTTTGCTAATCTGACAGAACACTGCTGCTTTTATAAATTCCACATCAAAACAGTGTCGCAGACTTCTAAATACTGTATTTCACTATATAAGCTCAGTTTACTGGTAAAAGTAAGTGTGAAATGCAAGACTACAGTGGGTGTAAAAAGATGTCCTTGTGGCGACTTCAGACTGTAGGCTAAAGCTCCATATACACTATCAGATTTTCTGCTGATTTTTGTCTTCAGATTTACCAAAACCATGAAGTGCAAGGGCCTTCCTGATTGCATACAAATTGAAATTCCTAAGGTTTGACCTCATATTATACAGTATGGTTTTGGTAAATCTGAAGGAAAAAAATCAGCAGAAAATCTGATTGTGTGTATGGGGCTTTAGTGTGGCCGAGTGCAGGGTGTACCAAGATGGCCGAGACGGAACGTCACTAAGGTTGCATTTTCTGATGGGATGGCTTTCTGAACACCGCAATGACACATCGTATAACCGATTTACCAGTCCGAGGATTTGAAATCCCCGCAGCTTTCTCTCCTCTTCTCCAGCGCTGACAGGGCGGGCTACGCAGGTTCTGTTTGGTCAGCGCCGCCCAAAGAGAATGCCTCCTATCCGTACCTTTTACGAGGTACGTTTAGGAGATTAAGCTGCGGGGGGATTTCTGATCTCTGGACCGGTAAAGCGGCTTTATGATGTGTTAGGGGGTCCAGCAGTGGTATCACTAGGGGGTGGCTTTTGGGGCTGTAGCCCTAAATCTGGGGGAGTCCCCAAGGGGAGGGGAGGCTCTCTGGGGACCCTGATGCCAGGGGGGGCTTTTTGGGGGCCCTGATTTTAAGGGAGAGGCTCTCTGAGGACCCTGATGCCAGGGGGAGGCTCCACGTAGACCTTAATGTAAAGGGGGCTCTCTGGGAACCCTGATGTAAGTGGTGGGCTCTCTGGGAACCCTGATGTAAGTGGGGGGCTCTCTGGGGGCCCTGATGCAAGTTGGAGGGTCTCTGGGGACCCTGATAAAAGTGGGAGGCTCTCTGATGTAAGTGGGGCGGCTCTATGGGGACCCTGATGCAAGTGGGAGGCTCTCTGGGGACTCTCATGTAAGGGGGGCTCTCTGGGGACCCTGATGTAAGGGGGGCTCTCTGGGGAACTTGATGCAAGTGGGAGGCTCTCTGGGGACCATGATGTAAGGAGGGCTCTCTGGGAACCCTGATGTAAGTGGGGGGCTCTCTGGGAACCCTGATGTAAGTGGGGGGCTCTCTGGGGACCCTGATGTAAAGAGGGCTCTCTGGGAACCCTGATGTAAGTGGGGGGCTCTCTGGGGGCCCTGATGCAAGTTGGAGGGTCTCTGGGGACCCTGCTGAAAGTGGGAGGCTCTCTGATGTAAGTGGGGCGGCTCTATGGGGACCCTGATGCAAGTGGGAGGCTCTCTGGGGACTCTCGTGTAAGGGGGGCTCTCTGGGGACCCTGATGTAAGGAGGGCTCTCTGGGGAACTTGATGCAAGTGGGAGGCTCTCTGGGGACCCTGATGTAAGGAGGGCTCTCTGGGAACCCTGATGTAAGTGGGGGCTCTCTGGGGACCCTGATGTAAGGGGGGCTCTCTGGGATATATACACATGTATATATTACTGTATATACGTGTATGTCTGCCCAAGCATATGACTTTCTTTGCTACAATGCTTAGTTTGGGCTCTAGCCCCAGATCTTTTGTAGACCTAGCAACGTCCCGTCCAGTGTAAATTCACTTTCCAGGTTTTTCGGTAAAGGTGAACTTGCCCTTTAAGTTTTCATACCTGACTAGATATTTTTTTTTTTTTCAATTAGTTTAGTATGACTGTAGCTTTCGCATTGTGTATAGAGGTCGCCGTTATGTGTCAGTGTATGGACGGCTCAGGACTTCACCTGGTAGAGCGGACTTGTGAATGAAGCGGAGCTCTCCACACACACAGGAAATCTATATTAACTCTCCCGCCTTCTCTATTGGCCGGCAGCGGCGGCGGGGACACGTCACGAACGCGTGCACGTCATGTGACCGCCAACAAGCCCGCCCACTCTACTACACATACCGACCGTTAACGCGGCCAACGTCCAGCGACAACTAAATTCAAATGAAAACCGCCCATTCCCTTCTCCCGCCTTTCCGGGAGACCGCGCGAAACGGCGTTTTACTGAGCGGACACGAGCTGTCCGTGAGCCTCCATAAGTGAGCCCCCCTCCGCCGGTGTCTCACTCATTGTATAGCGCTCAGTTCCGTGTCACGGTACTTCGCGGGCTTGTGAGGTTTATTGTGAGGTGAGCGGAGAGGGACGAGTAAAGTTTGAGGGAAAAAGCCGGGCGGACGGGAGGCGGTGCGCGCCCCCGACGTACCCGAGACAGGAAAAGCAGAACAAAGAAGCCGGAGAGTGCACGACTACATGAGGGGGGATCGCTGGCGCCGGCTTCATTTCCCTCTCTGCTCTGCCATTGGGCGCCGAGTCTTCGGGCACCGCCGGAGCCACCAATGAGACGCCAGAGCCGAGGCGCCGGTGTGGGCGTGGCTGTAGCCGGGGGGGAAAGGGGTGGGCGGGGAGAAGGAGGATCAGGGAGGTTAGTTTGGCGCCCGGGACCCGGCGCTGCTGAGTGAGCTCGGCCGGCATAGACATTCACTGGGGGAAAGGTGGAGAGCCCGGGGAACAGAAGCACCGGAGGAGGCGGGAACCGTACGTACGGTAATTGACGACTGACCCCCTTATCTGCTTGTTGTACTTGCTGTTGTATGGGCCCTGTGTGAGTGCAGGCGAGGACAAAGGGGCCGCCCCCAGCCAGGGAGGAGGAGGGGCTCCGGACACCAGAGGAGGGAGGGGGGCTCCGGGGATAGGGTCAGTCTGGGGACAGGTGAGTCCCACAGCACCCAACTTTCCGGGCTCCGGAGGGACACCTGGCCGGGACACATGGGTTCAGGGGGACAACTTCATTCATCCCTGGGACAGCTGTGCCGGGGACACGAGGGACATCCCCCAACCAGCCCCACTGACTGACCGGGTAACAGAGCTCCCCCTACCGGCCAACACCGGGAAGAGGCGCTTCTCTCTACAGGGAAAACTTTGTTTTTACTTTCTTTAGTTTTGGATAGAATGGAGAGGGGTTAGAACCACTGTCAGGGTTGTGTTGACTGTGTCCCCATTAGAGAGATTCACCCACCTTTTTCCTTTCCTCCTCACTGTGGTGGCATTTCCTCTTCCGGTTTTGACTGTAGGACAGGAAGTGAAGGGAAATCTCATGTGGGGGTGGGGGGCTGGTCATGACCTTAAAGCAGAATTCCACCCAATTTTGAGAGGTGGTCTTAAACAACGGAGTGCCTCTCCACCTCTCGTTTTTGGATATTAAAAAAAATATATATATAATTTACTTTCTAACTTAACTTTTTTGGAAGTCTTTCCGATCCAACCAGGCCACGGCCGAGGATGTCACATCCTCTTCTGCGGTGATGCCCCCCCCCCCCCATTGTCTTCTGGGACGTGTGTGTCCCAGAAGACAAGCTGACCATTCACAAAAGCACTGCAAATGCGGAAATCGGCAGTGAAGCCGCAAGGCTCCACTGCTGGGTTCCCTTAGTTGGAATGGCGTCGCCTGCGCCCGATCTGATGGATTTGGGGGGGGGGGGGGCATACAGTGTTTGCAGCTGCTGACTTAAAAAAAAAAATTATTTTGGCTGGAACACCACTTTAAAGAGGAAGTTAATACCTGATGGGTTTACTTCCTCTTTGTTTCCCTGCAATGGTAAAGTATCACATAGTAGCCCATTATGTGTCACTTACCTCACACAGGCGGCTGCGATGTCACCGCTGTCCCCTCTTCTAGGGAGCGTCTATCTTCTTTCTGGGTAGCGTGGCTCAGACACTGTGATTGGCCGGAGGTGTGATTAAGTCATTCCTGTGCATGTGAACCACCACTAACGGCATATTGCAGTTAGCAGCAGCATGCTCAGTGCACCTGCGCGTCGCTGCACAGTAGACCGCGTTGCCCGTCTCTTTGCAAATATCTCTTAAACTGTAGGTTTAGGAGATTTCCTGGACCTACAGGTAAGCCTTAATCTAGGTTTATATGTAGGTCAAAGTGGTCTGTAAGGGTTTACAACCACTTGAAGCTGGATACACACTATACAATTTTCTTTTAGACTATCGTTTTTTTTTTGTTTTGTTTTCCCTTTTTAGATTTACCAAAACCATGTGAGGCCAAACCTTCAGTTTGTATGCAATCAGGCAGGCCTTGCACTACGTGGTTTTGGTAAATCTAAAGGAAATCGGACAACAAAAGTTGTATAGTGTGTATCCAGCTTTACTCTAATGGTGGGGGAAAAAAACATGTTTTAACTTCTTTAGTTCTTCTTTAAAGTTTAAAACAGAAAATCATAACACAGGACTAAAACCCATAGATTTGGGCTCCATGTACTGGTAGTAGTGTTTTAAGAGCGTTACTGTTTTTATTGGCATTTTTGCAGTAAAAGATTTAAAAAAAAAAAGCTCCAACGCTATTAGGAGATTCTACAAAAACTTTTTTTTCTGTTTCTCTATGGTGACGCTCAAAAAATGCTAATAGCTTGAAGTATGTATGGATCCCTAGGATAACACTAGCTTCTAGAAGCTTAAAAAAACACCAATAACAGCTTTTAGAAGCTTAAATAAACAAAAAAAAACAAAAAACACGCAAGTGTGCTTGGCACTTTAGGTTTCAAAAAAAGTTAATTTGACTTGAAAGACATCTGTGTGGGTTCACGCACAGATGTCTGTCAAAATCGTCCCCCAAAAGTAGTGCAGAAACTACTTTTGGAAATTGGTGCTGCTGCTATAGGGGCGCTCATATTGGCAGCAGTAGGCTCCGGTTTGACCTGTCATATTGCGTGTAAAATCGCGCCGGTTTGCACAGGGGCTTAAGCACGGTTGCCAGTCAAATCTATTTAACTGCCTCCTGGCTCTTTAGGAGGCTCTAAATACCAACAAGCATTCTGATCATGTGATTGGCTGTCACAGCGGCCACTTGACCAGAAACCTCCAGATTGCAAGTATGCATCTGGAGCTTTTTGGTGCCTGTCAGTAACTGCTGGCAGTGCGTAGGGTGCATACTTTTGGCAAAGAGAGATTTTTACATAGGGCCGCATATGTGGCCTATTCTCTGCATTAAAGCCCACCTGCTGAGAGGCTGCATACATATGGCTGGCTGGTGGGAAGAGGCTAATGGTTCAAGTTACCTGTATTGGTTTAATGCACTTTTTATCAACCTTTTTAACAGAGGAACTTACTGAAAAAGTTTTACGCTCTTACTAAGGGTGAACTCGCTTAATAGTGCTGTGACATGTTTTATTGGTAAAACACCTGTCAACGCAAGGACACAGAAAACAATTGTCTTCTGTGTCTCATTCACACTGCAAGGCAGCATAAAGCTGCGCTAAAATGCAGACATGTTGCTTTTTATCGCATGGCACAGTGCATGCTCTGAGCTGTGATCTATTATATTATTTTTGTTGCTGATTAAAGTTGACGTGACCGCATATCCCTGTGTCTGAAAGCATGGGACGCAGACTTGTCTTACCAATCCAGAAGGCTAGTAAATGTAAAGATGATGGGTCGCCGCTATGCCAACCAGCCCAGGTGAGCAAACGATAAGGAGTAATTTCTCCCCACCCACCAGGGCTTGGTTATAGGCTAGGTTATGACAAAGGGGCACCCCCCCCCCCCCAGGGTGGGGCAAAATGCATCAGGTTGTGTGGTTTGCTGAAGACATGCAGACTGATGCCCCTCTATTGATTTTTTTTTTACCTGGGCTGCTCAGGAGTAGCAGCGAGTTTGCAGTGTTCTGAGCTATTTGTAGTTTATCTGATCGGATATTTTGTATACAGAATTAAATCCTTTTACCTGCAACCCTGTTTGACTTGCTTTGTGATTGTCTACAGATGCATTTTAATAAAGCTCTACTAAGTGGGCACATTCAGCATATTAATAGGACGTTTTTAAAGTTGCCCCTCAGGGAAATTTGATCTTACTTTGTACGGGCTTGATTCTTTAATCAGAAGATTTTCTTAAAGCGTAGTTCTGCCCGTCCCTTTAAAAATTAAGTCAACTGTAACTACTGACTTTTAATATTAGGATACTTGCCTGTCCTGGAGTCCGTTGATGTTTACATTGGGTGCTGCCGCAGCCATTGTGGGTAAAGGAACTTGGCAGTGTAGCCTATTCGGCTTCATGGTTGGGTCCCTACTGTGCATGTACGAAGTGTGCAGCTCTCACTGGCCCGGCAGAAGAATAGGAGGGGGGGTCGAGCTGCTGATGTAAGCTCCTGTGGGCCCGGTCTCCCGCAAGTGGACAGGGTACCTGTAAAAAAAAAAATAGGTAAGCGCTAACCCTCCCGAAGGTCCCAAATGTGGCCCCTGAGGGAGGAGGCATCGGCTAAGTGGAAGTTCCACTTTCAAGAAATTACTATAATTTTTTTTTTTGAGGGCTGTTTAAAAGCCGGCTATGGATGGATTAAACTTTAGCCAGTTCAACAGAAATGTAATTCGTCTATTTGCAGGCTTGATTTACTGAAGTCAATCTATTGAGCAGCTTGCTTTTTTTTTTTTTCTTTTTTTTTTTTTTGTACGATCACAGTCTCTGGCTATAGCCTGCAGCAGTGATCATTGTGTTCTGATGGCGGGGAGACCTGATGCTGTCGGAATACAATAGCTCAGTGGGAGGCATTTCCCCATCAACAGATCAGTGTTGATGGGGGAATTGAGTGAATTTCTTTCCTTCAACCTGTGGAAGAAGGAAAGAAAATGGTATGAGTTAGTTTACACAAGGCAGCAACTGATCATGCAGCTTTATGTGAAAGCGCTCCATATTTCAACACAGGTTACATTTTATTGACATTTGTTATGCAGATGGGAAAAGTGGCTTTATACTTTTAGATGTCAGGCTGATGAGAGATTCTTGTCCTTCAGCACTGAACAGGAAGTAAGTTGTATGTGGGAAATATTGCTCTGAAATATAACATGTGAATGTTATTAATAGTTCTGTATACTCCAATTTTTATGAATATTTTTGGTTTTCTGTCCCAAAAGTTGTCTGTGACCCTGTAAGTAGCCTTTCGTTTAAGTGGCAGTTTTCACTGAACATTTGTTATTCCAAAGGTAAACTCCATTTTGCACCCACATTTAGGCTGGGTTCACACTGCTGTGATGCGGAAACGCTGCAAATCTACTGCATCGCATGCCTCCTGGCGGCAGTTCACACTGCCCTATGCGAACTGCTGGGAGTGTCAGTGAAGAGTTAATGACGCCTCCAAATCAGTTCGCATATCGCAGTGGGATCTGCAAACTCGGACAGGAATCGGATCGCATGGTGTGAACACCCATGCGATCTGATTCTGCTGCGGACCAAAAAAGGGTCCTGTATGAGTTTGGGCCGGATGCAATGCAAATTCAGCCATACTATCTGTATGGCTGAAATTGCATCACACAGAGATTGCATGTGATTTGCAGTACGGTGCAAATCACATCCGATCTCGTACACCGCCGCAGTGTGAACCCAGCCTTGGGGTGTAATGTTTTACGAAGCACCTCACACCTGAGCCTGCCTCCCACCCACACCAGTGACTGTGTAAAGGTTCCTCTCCCTCCCCACAGCCACTGTCATTTTTTTAAATCGATGCAGTTCCCCAGCTGTGCCATTCATTCAGAGAGATGTCCAGCAGACAGACTTGTTATCAACTGAGTGCAGGTAATTGGGGCACTTGTAGTCCATTGATACTTCTCCCATCTCTCAAACTAAGATACATGCACAGTGTTGGTTTACACTTGTGCGATGCAGGAACCCTGCAAATACACTGCGGATTCCCACATCGCACCTGACTCACAAGGCAGTTCACACTGCCATATAGGGAAGGTCAATACACTGCAAACTGACAGTTCAGACATAAATTTGATTGCATGGATGTAAACACCCATGTGATCCAATTCCAGTGCGGACCAAAAAGTCCTGTGTGAGTTTGGTGCGAATTCAGCCAAACAATCTCTATGGCTGAAATTGCATTGCATGGGCATCGCATGTGTTATGCGGTGCAAATCGCATGCATTCTCGCACCATGCACTAGTGGGAACCGGTGTTCTGCCCAATTGAGTCCGACCATCGATATGTGTCCGTTCCGTACTGCGCATGCGCAGTACGGAGCAGACGAAGCTTCGGAAAATCTCCGAAGCTGAACGGCGCCTGCGCCGTGAGTGGAGGAGGTAGCCCCACTATCCAAGCGGACATAGGGTTTAGAATTTTAGAGGGCCCCTCGCGGGCGAGCTTCGCTCGCCACGCTTCGGGCTCGGCCTCGCTGCGCTCGGCTCTTTTTTATTCTAACTCTATGTCCACTTGGATAGTGGGGATAGAACCTGGACTCACGGCGCAGGCGCCGTTCGTCCTCGGCAATTTTCGGAATCTGTGCTCCTGTGTACTGCGCATGCGCAGTACGCAGAGGACAGCATCTGATGGAGGACCCTATTTTACAAGACACCGGCACAGAGAACTGTAGGAAGTTTGCTGGAACCTGAAATTGCACTCATGATCCACTGATTGTGCATGAAAAATAAATGCACGTTTCTTTTACCTGCAAAAATGTGTGTATTTTTTTTATTAAGGGTGAACTTGGCCTTAAACATAAACTGGTGTGTTTTTAGTGAGTAAATATTTTGAGTTGTTGCAGCGTTTTTTCCCCAAATTATTTCTGGATTTCTCCAAAGCATTTACCTGAAAGCCACTTATGATTTTTCCTCCTTGGCCAACTTTGTGTACCACAATATCATCGTTATATTATGTATGCACATTCTACCTCTTCTACCTTTTCCTTTGTTTAACACTTGCTTAGTTAAAAAAAAAAAACACTCACTTTCAGTAAATCTGAGCTGATTCATAGATTAGCACTGAGAGAGGAACAGTAAAGCACAGTCAATAGACAGGAAAGCACCCACTGTCATATGTAATGAGCAGGTATGATTAAACCATGCTGCTCATAGATATTCATTTTTTTTATTTGCAAAGACAGTATATTGATGGTATATGTTTCAATTGTGCTAATGTAATGGACAGTTCTCTCTGCGTTTCTCATAAATAAATTCAAATTCTTCAGGAGTATTTGGGGTTACTTCTACAACAAACATGAGAAGAAAACGAAGTTACTGCAAGGCTTTACATATACATGTTTCCCTGTTATTCTTCTGTGGCTATAAACTGTACTGGAGTATGGATAGTGAAAAATATACCCCGCATGGGGTTTGTAGAGGCACCAGCAGAAAGAGAAGTCGACAATTGGTTTTCCACAGATGCCAATGGGTTCTGGTCAAGGTGGATGCGATTTAAATCACTAGTAAAAAAGGCTTGCTTTAAATCATAATTTTTTTTATTTTTTTTGCAAATCTTTTTATTAAAGTTTATGCAGTAAACAACAGCAAGCAAACAAACAGAAAAGAACACATACATTGGTCACGACTACAGTTACCGGCGTGATGTATACAGATTTGTAATACAAGACAGTTAGGTACATACAGAATATGACGGAGAGTCTAAGGCACCTCAATGGCCACAGATAGCTGACTTCATGTGCAGCAGGACAACTTGGAGTTACAACACGCTACTCAGACATATGACATTTCCACTGGTGCAGTTACCTGTGTACTAGCAAAGGGTAACTTGTTAAGTAGGCTGCGGGTCAGAGGCTGTGGAGGCGTCAGCCAGCCAGCTGGACCAGACCTTGTCATATTTTTGCGGGCAACCCCTATCAGCATAGCAGTCTTTGTAAAGAGGCAGGCTGCCGTTGACCAATTTTTTCCACAGGGAGAGAGGAGGGGGAGTTGGCTTACGCCAGCTGAGGGCTATGGCCTTGCGGGCGTAAAAAAGGAGAAGCCCAACCAGGGTGCGTCGCGCCACAGTGGGAATAATATGATCTATCAGGCCCAGTATGCAAATGTCTATGGAGGGCTGGAGCGATATGGAGGTGACCTGTGTAATGACCCTCAGTATCTCCTTCCAATAGTCGACAATGGCCGAGCAGGACCAAAAAATATGAGTGAAGTCCCCCGGTATTGTCCCACAACGCCAACACCCCGGGGGGGAGGCGGGGTTCATTTTGTGCAATCTATATGGGGTGAAATATGCTCGGTGGACCATTTTAAACTGTATTAGCCGGTCTCTCAGGGAGACCAGGGATCTGAAAGGGAAGTCCCACATGTCATCCCAATCTTCATTATCGAAGGTGGGAATGTCGCGCACCCATTTGTCCCTGAGCTTTCCCAAGGTAGGGAGGGAGGTCGTTCTCAAATGGGAGTAAAGTTTCGAGGTGGGCTTATTTTCACATCTGGACGTGAGAAGGTCCTCCAGTGCGGACTGGACGACCTTGGGGGGAGACCCGGAGAACTGGCATCTGAAGGCATAGGAGAGTTGTAGATATCTAAAAAAATAGCTCTGCGGGATGTTGAAGTCAGAAATCAACTTGGGGAATGGGGCCAGCGATTGATCGGAGATTATTTGGTCCGCTGTTTTAACGTTAAACTTAGTCCAAGCATGGGGTTCGGGTAGTTTGTAAAACTGCTCCAGGGAGGGGTTCAACCACAAGGGGGCAGCTGGAGAAAGGGCATTGGCAGGGTATTTTTCAAGTTTAAGTCCTGCCCCCCATGCCCGCAACGTGGTTCGCATGGAGGGGGTAAATCATAATTTTTAAAGAGAAACTGTCATCTCTGTCCCAGCAGTGGCTCCTCCTCTAAGCTTAAATTCATTGAATGAGTTTACCAAAAATGTAAATATTGCAGAATAACCGCCTCATGCTGCATAACTAAGTTCCATTTCATGCTTAATAAACAATCATTAATGTATCTTAAATGGAAAACCATATTTAGATAGATTTTTACTCCAAAAGCATTTTATTAACCACTAGGGAGCCGTGCTATAGCCGAATGACTGCTACAGACGTCCCGTGCACGAGCGGCCTGCGCGCCCCCTGTGATCAGCGAGTCTCAGACTTGCTGGATCACAGATTGGAGTAAGGGGCCGATCCTGACCCCTTACCCTGTAATCGGCTGTCATCCAATGACAGCTGATCAGGCAATGTCAACACAGCCGGTAATCAGCATTTTTTTCTCCTCGTGCTGTCAAAAAAAATAAAAAAACATAAGCCGATCACCGGCGGCAGTGAGCGGGACATCAGTCCCAATCACTGCGATGTGCCACCTTATCTGTGCCGATCAGTGCCGCCTCATCAGCGCATATCAATGAAGCAGAAAAATTACCTGTTTGCAAAATTTTATAACAAACTATTAAACGTGATATATATATATATATATATTTTTTTTTTTCAAAATTTTTTTTTTTTTTTGTTTAGCAAAAAATAAAAAACCCCAGCTGTGATTAAATACCACCAAAAGAAAGCTCTATTTGTGGGGGAAAAAAGGATAAAAATTTCATTTGGGTACGGTGTTGTATGGCTGTGCAATTGTCATTCAAAGTGGGTCAGCGCCGAAAGCTGAAAATTGTGGGCAGGAGGGGGGTTTAAGTGCCCAGTAAGCTAGTTTAAATTAAAATAAATCTATATTTCATTGATTTTTATCCATCCTGGTTTTGGTTCAATAATTAATTGTGCAATCAATGTACGTTATATTAAATCTCACCTGGTTCTCATGGTTTCCTACATGCATATTCTGACCTCCAGTCACTGTAGCTGGAGACACCTGATCATTTAGGTAGTCAGTCCATTCATTCCCCCCCAAGGTTTGCCATTAAACGTGGTTCAGTTAACTACCCAGTGACTGCGGTATGCAACTAACAAAAAAGTTTAAAGAAAATACGTAAACTACATAATTGGTGTTTGTATCTCCTATAATACATCCTTAAATACAATGTAACGAATAATGTTATGGTAGTCTCTGTCCCACCTTCAGGTGAATAAATTATCTGAAAGGTGCCCTCCAGTCTTCATGTAAACTTGAAAGACCAAGTTATGTCAAATGCTTTTATAAGAATTAAAACTTAGTCATAGTCATTCTATAAATAGGCCCATATCAATTGAGAAAATACATAAGTTCCATAAAAGCTTCCATATTCTTTACGGTATAAAGTTCCACATTCTTTACAGCAAGGGATTACTTAACATCAGATTTTTCTTTGAAAGTAATCAAGTCTCACTGATTACCCCAATACATGACCCGCCTGTAATGTACTTATAACATGCCAGTCTCCCATATGGTGCCTAATATACTATTGCTGTAATTTGAATCATCTCCATTCAATTACCAGTAATACCAAAAGTGATATTTACATCTCATACAATTAGTGTGTTTTATATATTACCTTCTAGGGAAAGTGTAATATTGTTAATTAAACCCATGGACAAACAACCACCAGAGGATATAGGCCAAGCCTAAGTGTCTGCTTGGCATAATGTCATAAAAGGCACGAGGGAAAGTGGCCAGGGCATTACTCCAGGTTTCTTAGATTTTATACTAGATATTCACTTATATAGTACCAAGGTTGTAGCCAGTATCCCCATATTATCATGTATACCTTGAAGTAGAATGGAAGGTAAAAGTGTTTTTTTTTTTTTATTATTATTTTATTTTTTTGTATAGAGTATTGTAGGGTTATAACTCCTGTCCAGTTTATTTTTTACCATCTGTGTTCCATTTGTAGATTTTCCTTCACTTTCTGTCCCATAGCCAAACAGGAAGTAAGGAAATTGCTCTAAAGTGAGGGAATCCCTGGTTTTCACCAGAACAAGTGTCCCCATTAGAAGATATCTGCACTATTTCTGTTCTGAAGACAACTGAAAATGTGGGATTTTCTTTTTCTTACAGTGATGAGGGTAAACCAGAGGAGTAGAAAAGGTGAATCTCTCTAACATATACACTGAAGGCAATAAAAAAAAAAAAAAAAGCTTTTGCCTTTATCATAGTGGAACATTGAAAAATCAGCCTACTTACCTACACTATGATTATCAGCAGGGCTGTCCTCTGTCTCTAGACGATAAGGTGAATATAGAGAAGGGGGAGTGCAGGTTAACCCCCTTCCACACCTTGCGAGTCTGTCCCTGCATTCAGTCCCCCTCCTTTTATGTGCCACATCATGAGCACCACTCATTGTGGTGTGTGATGTACAGGTCCAATGGACCACATACTCCACAAGTCCTGTGAACTACCCCCCCCCCCCCACCTACAGCCCAATAGGGAGGGCCAGTACATTGTGTGATTTACCCAGCACACACAGCTTCTTACAGAGACTAGCTCTCAAACCGAAGAAAGGTAGGAGACACAAACTTCCAGGCAAACCATTATTTACATAACATGTTTATTTATATTGTTGCCATTTCATTTTAATTTTCATGGTACAAGCAGGCAAGTCGATTTTGTGTTGAATAAGTCACCACATTTAACATCATACTGGTTCTGAAGTTCATAAGACTATACTATGAATGCTGTGAGCCCGTCAATAGTGCCACATGTTGGAAGCGGTCCACTTTTTCCTTTTTAATACGGGAGCTCCACAGAGCTTACATCAGTGGACATTTTTACTCTGTTCACATCCAATGCATGCTATGAGTCCTGCATCAGTCTTGATGACTACAGGTGCATCTGACTGCTGGAAAAGAGGCTGCAAGGATTGATCTAGCAGTGCAGAAGATCTGGCAATTAGGGGTCCTTTCACATGGGTGGGTGTTCTGCCTGGAGCCATCTTTTTCACACTACAGTGTAAAAATGTAAATGGGAGCTTACGTCCAAGTATGTTCAAAGTGGGTGTAAACCAGATTCGTGAAATATGAGCTGGGAACATATCTACAGTGTTTGCTCCTCTCTCTTCAAAGCCCTACAGCTCTTGGCTTTCTCATTCTTCTGTTATCAGCATGTTAACTTTTGACAAGTTCTCCGTCAACTGTGATAATACCAGCCTGAATTTTGTGTCAGGGTGGCTGCTAAAAATAGATTGCCAGAGAGTTGGTTTATTCACAGCACAGCTCTGCAAGTTTCTGCCTATGGTGGGGGGGGGGGGGCGCGGTGCTTTCCAGGGGGCACTTGCTGAAGTGGAGGAGCCTGAAGGGCCAGCAGGGGACCCCAGAAGTAGAGGATTGGGCCTGTTCTGTGCAAAACCATTGCGCAGAACAGGTAAGTACAACGTAATTTTTTTTTTTTTCAATCAAAATAACAAACAAGGTTTAATGTCGTTTAAAACGGAGCTCCACCCTAAAGTGGAGCTTCCGCTCATTGGAACCCCACAGGTATCTGCACCCACTTCCGGCATAGATATCTGCAGAATCTACGCCCCTTTCCGCAGAATCTACGCCCCTTTCCGCAGGTCCCCCGCTGTCTGCTGGAAAACACGGATCCCAGAGACAGCGGGGACCATCCTTATTGCACAGCACGACTCACGCATGCGCAGTAGGGAACCGGGAAATGAAGCCGCAAGGCTCCACTTCCTGATTCCCATACCCAAGATGGTAGCGGCAGCACCCGAGAGACGATCGAGAGATCGGCTTCGGGTGCCGTCATCGCGGGCGCGCTGGGGGGGGGGGGGTAAGTGTCCTTATTTTAAAAGTCAGCAGCTGCAGTATTTGTAGCTGCTGGCTTTAAAAAAAAAAAAAACGGTGGAACTCCCGCTTTAAGTCTGCAGGGAAAAAAAATGGAAAAGGTTTGTGTCATTTCCTAGTTTTGCACATATAAACAAATGTGGTCTGTTTACAGGCATTATGTTTTTACATTTGTTTTTGAGGCCAGAAAGATTTTTTTGTTAGGGATGCACCGATTATATTGGCCCCTGAAAATAGGGTTACCGGTGCTTTGCTTTTCATGATATTGATTAAAATGTTGAATATAATACAATTTGTATATGAAATTATTTATATATGTTTGGTTTCGGGCAAGTGCATCCTGAATTTTTTGGTTTGAGTCCATAATTTTTATTTCGGTACACCACTAGTTTTTGTTTACACTTTTACACAGTATACAACATCACAACCTGTTGCACTTCTCCCTTCCATGTCTAAACCAGTGGCTGCAGTAGAGCAGGGTTTAAATCTTATTTTTAGATACTCAAGATGTTTCCTAGACCAACTCTCATCTGATTTTGTAGGTGTTAATATATAATTATATATTGCTTCTGGAACCCTGCATTTTTTTTTTGGTGCTGTCCGCTCACGCGAGCTGTGGAGCAGGATTAGGGCCTATATTGATGGGCCTTTGTTCACATTTGTATAGCATGTTATATGTTTTTTTCAGCATGCTCCCCTGTAGCGCAGTGCTGGGCCCAGAAGATGAAGTATGTTCCTGGCAGGATTGCTAGGTGGAAATAAAAGGAGGAAAAAGTCAAAAAAGGAATGTTGCTGGTAAACTATATAGTACAATACCTTTTTGTACTTGGGTTTAGATACAGCTGGACACACATGGAGAGTGGAATAGTGATTTTATACATAAGGTGGACCATTTTTGTTTTTCATGTAGTTGGTGCTGCACTAATAAAAAATACATGTAATGCTTTATTAAGGTAACAAAGAAGGTGTATAGTTTTCCACCAGACAAGTACTGGAGTTCCTCCAGCTTAATTAACTTAAAATAGGTGTGAACAGTAGTTTGTAAAGGTCACATTACAATGTCGGAAGCCAAGCGTGGCATATGAATGTAGCGATCCCTGCAGCAGTGGATGTATTCAGCAACAATCTTCAGCCCGGGAATTGGAAAGGACCATTCTGGACAGGATGTCGGACTAACTGGCCAATTGTCTCACTCTGTAAACAGCAACAGAAAAATCATGTGACCCTTATCGGAGCCCAGCGTTATATTGTGCTTACATTTGAATTTTCAGTGCATAATACATGATGGTGTTTGTTTATCCTGTAATGCTCTTTGTTCTAGTATTATGAAGTTAAAGCTTGCATGCTGAAAGAAAGACAAGAGCTTAATTCTTTAGATAAGTATGCTTAAATGATAAGTGCAGTAATCATCTATCAGCCATTCAGTTCACAGTCACTATTTGCTTAGGCACTGTTAATGCAAAGAGGCTTAAAGTATATTTAAATACAGAAACCAAAGAGATTCGTTGTTGTGTCTGCATTCATTTTCTTTAGGCCCCATTCACACGAGCGTTCCGATCTGATCTGCCTGTCCGTTTTTCAGGCGAACCCGATCTGACCCCACGTTCTTTTCTATGGCGCGGCGGATGTAAATGGACTTGTGTCTGTTTATACCTGCCTACCGTCAATCCGGCAAATACAAACAGAAGGGGATTCGTTCCTCTCCGTCTGGCTCTATCTGATTGGAGGGCGGTCAGGTGTAAATGGAGAGCTGGACCATTTACATCAGACTGCCCGTAGAGCATAGTGGGCCATGTCGACTCTGCATAAGCGGACAGATCCCCTGCTGAGAAAACCCGGTCCACCCCATGTGAAATGGTCTTTAGACTTTTTTTTCTGTTCTTTTTACCCAATACACCTGGGAAACATGACACTTTGCACTCTCCAATTTCAGTAAATCAACCTTTCTGTCTCTGGATAGTACTACACGGTCCTCCAGTATTTCTATGGAAGAGCTATGATAACCCCCCCCCCCCCCCATGTTTATTTACGTTTATTACAGGTACTTGTATAGCACCATCAATTTATGCAGTGCGTGAGATGTATATTGTACATTCGCATGGGTCCCTGCCCTCAAGGAGCTTACAATTTTGAAATGCTTTAAACTCATCTTAGTTTATCTGTTACATGGGGGAGGTGGGATTAGTAGCTACACAAGACAAGATTGCTTTTGCAAGATGAGCAGGAATTTTCTGTGCTTGCTAAAATGTTCTTGGCCTACAAGATGGAAATGAATGCAGCTGCCACCTCTAGGGACTGGCAAGCTGCACTATATTACATTCTTGTTCCTGGGTATAGTTTTTCTTTAAATTTACTTTGTTTCGGCAATATTTGGCCTGTCCTTTTACTTTTTTTTTATTTATTTTTTGTAATCCTGTGTGTTCCCCCTCGCCAAATGTTTGCTAACTGTAAACAATTTTTTAAGTAGAATTCCAGGTGAAACTTGACTAGTTTAAAAATAAATAAATAATAATGCTCATTCCCCACTCCTAAAGTCTATGCTGACTGACTTGAAGGAAAGCTGTATATACTTTTACCAGCCCGCTACAGCCATGTGTTCTCCCCTGTGTCAGTCAATAGTGGCTGTAGGGGAGAGGAGGGAGCACCAACAATGGATGGCCCATGTGAGCTTATGGGTGACATCACTGCACCCAGGCTTTCCCAGCTGTTGCTGAGCACTCTTCCCTCCCCTGCAGCTGCTGATGGCTAACAAGGGGAGATCATGTGACTGGAGTGGCCTAAAAAATACCTACTGTGTGTATATGTGTGTGCATATATATTATAATATATTTCTTTCACTGGTTGGTTAGTCAACATAGGGGTTAGGAGGGAGAATGGAACAGTTTTAAGACTAGTTAGGTTTCACCTCAAGTTCTACTTGAGGCTCCATGCGCACTGGGCTTAAAAGTCTGTTCTCTCGGGAGCAAAAAATGCTCGTAATAAAGCATTTTTTGTATAAAGTTTAGCAGAGCTTTTTTTTTTTTTTTTTTTTTTTTGGGCCTCCAAGCTCCAATCAGAAATGCAAACCAAAATATATATTTTTTTTTTCTGCCTCTAAATGTTTAACTCAAAATATGCCTCTTAACGTCCTAATGTGCACAGACACATAGGATAACATTGAGGTGCTTCTAGAGGCAGAACACAAAACTCCTGTAGAAGCAACATTTTTTTTAAGCCAGTGAGCATGAAGCCTTAATGTTTTACAGAGCCTTTTGTTTTAAGTTGAACCAGACCAGGTCCATAGACCTAGAATAAGAGGGGAGCAATAACATGGTCATAATGCAGTAGCACTAAGGAGGAAGTGGTACCTATTCAAATAATACATATGCCAATTCCCATGCACATAAAATTACAGGCTATACATAGAAACAAGGTGTATAACAACATTCATTGGTAAGATTATTTACTTTAATATGTAACTTCAGCAAAAACATTTTCTTTTCATACATCAGGGGACACTGAGCCATAGTAGTTACTATGTGGTGCAAAAACATTACTATGGCTCTGTGTCCCCTGATGTACATCAAAGAAAAGGATTTTACAGGTAAGCTGTTTTAAAAATCCGGTTTTTCTGGTTTTGATGAGAGTCTGGTTAAAGTCTCGTTTGTTAAAAATAACAAACGTGTCATACTTGCCTGCTCTGGGTAATGGGTTGCGCAGAGCACCCCGGATCCTCCTCAAGTCCCTCTTCGGCGCTCCTGGCCCCTCCCTCCTGTTGAGTGCCCTCACAGCAAGCAGCTTAATATGGGGGCATTCAAGACAAGCTGCAGCTCTGTCTGTCTATTCAGACATGGAGCCGTGGCCCGGCCCTCCCCCTCTCTCTCCTCATTAGCTCACTGACTTTGGCAGCAGCGGGAGCCAATGGCACTTTGCTGTCTCAGCCAATGAGGAGGGAGAGTCCTGGGCAGCCGAGTCTCTTGTGCAACATTGCTGGATCAAGATGGGGATCAGGTACGTATTAGGGGGGCTGCTGCAAACAGAATACTTTTTATCCTAATGCATAGAAAACTTCTGCCTTTACAACCACTTTAAGACCTCTGAGAGGTTTTTGATACTGTCTGTTTACCCTCTGGGAATAGTTACCCTTGCCTGTAGATATTTACCAGTATAATCATTTCAGTTGGAAGGATTTCACTCTACTCATGTGTTGGTGAAACTCCTGAATTTTAGATTGCTTCCCCCTGTCTGATCCAGTGACAGAGGCTACCAGGATAGAATTGAGAGTGAATCTCCGTGAAGTGACCCCGTATAAAAGGAAACCCTGTCACTTTGCTTCTCCTAGGATGCACCGAATATTTGATCCTTTGGGTGGGTTCAATACCCCCCTGGTTCCTCCCAATGACTTTCACATTCTGTAGTGACCTACAAGTTAGCGGGAGGAACTACAGCATGTGGCAGGGGAGCAGATATTCTACACACCCAGAATTGTAGAATATCTGCTGCAGTCTGAGGAAAAGTAAATTAGCCGTACTTCAACACATGGCCTACTGAAAAGGGAAGTGTATTGCCTGTACAAAAACACTAAAAACACCTGTAAATAGCAGCTCCTAGATTTGAACAAAGCCTTACTAAAGGAGCCACGCATGGTGAATGAATGTAAAAATCTAGGGCTTCATACTTCATACGCAGGCTGCACCCTATCTTTAATCCCCTAATAGTTTCTGTTTCCTTCTTGGGACAGTCCCATCACCATTTTCTGGAAACCAAGGTTTAATTTTTTTTATTTATTTTTTTCCTTCAGCACACCATGCAGTGCAAACTGCAAAAGCATGAAGTATAGTACTGAAGTGTTTACCACAACCTTTGCACTTCTTTAACATTCATTTAAATTGCTTCTGTCTGCATTGCATATTTCTCAAGCATAAATGTGCTGTTGCTAGGCAGTAGTACTATTGTGTTCAGTTGTTACAGATTCTGTAAATGAATTCTATTTTACTTTACCTAGTCCTGTTTTGTTTGAGGGGGAAAAAATAAATATATTATAGTCTGTGTGTCTCTCCTATCTATGAATATATATATATATATATATATATATAATCTCTATCTGTGTGTGTATAACTTTTATATTTCTAAAGAATGCATTTCCATGCAACCTACAAGTTACGACACATTTTCTTTTTTTTTGCTATTTAAAAAAATAAAAAATGTATGTAAAAATAATGTATTTGCCACTAAAATTCGCACCCAGCTATAATTTTCTAAACCTGCCAAAAGAATTTCAAATTTCAATCAGGTAGCACTTTTTTTAGTTTGTAGATAGAATTTCTGAGAACCACAGAAGTCCATACAGAGCATACAATTTCAGGTAGACCTTTGTATCCCTCTGTATTTCTATAAAAAGCGGAAGTAAACCCATCGATTTTTAAAGCGGGGTTCCACCCTAAAGTGGAACTTCTGCTGATCGGAACCCTCCCCCCCTCCAGTGTCACAATTGGCACCTTTCAGGGGGGAGGGGGGTGCAGATACCCGTCAAAGACAGGTATTTACACCCACTTCCGGGCATAGACTCCCGTGGGAGTCTGTCATTTCCTGTCCTGCCGCGCTGTCTGCGGGGACACATACTGGTCCCAGAGACAACGCGGAAAATTCCTATTGCGCTGCGCAACTCGCGTATGCACAGTAGGGAAACGGGAGGTGAAGCCGATTCGCTTCACTTCCTGATTCCCTCACCTAGAATGGTGACGGCAGCAGCCGAGAGCCGAGCGATCGATTGGCCTCGGCTGCCGGCATCGCTGGAACCCGGGACAGGTGAGTGTCCATTTATTAAAAGTCAGCAGCTGGAGTTTACGCAGTGCACTCTCTGTGCCAGTGATGTGGCCGCCGGGATCCGCCATCTTGTGCCGGACCAACCAACGCCTCAGAGGAGAACCGCTCCAGAGGGAACCGGCCGGGATACAGCGAGACAGGGGATTTTTTTTTTTTCCTTGCCATTCCTGACACTATCACATTTCCAACATGGGGAATATGTTTGCAAACCTCTTCAAGGGCCTTTTCGGCAAGAAAGAGATGCGTATTCTGATGGTGGGGTTGGATGCGGCCGGTAAAACCACTATTTTATACAAGCTGAAGCTAGGAGAAATCGTCACAACCATCCCCACAATAGGTTTTAACATGGAGACAGTGGAATATAAGAACATCAGTTTTACAGTGTGGGATGTGGGTGGTCAAGACAAGATTCGGCCTCTGTGGCGTCACTACTTCCAGAACACACAAGGTTTAATCTTCGTGGTGGACAGCAACGATCAGGAACGAGTGAACGAAGCACGAGAAGAGTTGATGAGGATGTTGGCGGAAGACGAGCTCAGAGACGCAGTATTGTTGGTGTTCGCTAACAAACAGGATCTGCCGAACGCTATGAACGCCGCGGAAATAACAGACAAGCTAGGACTGCACTCCCTTCGCCATAGAAACTGGTACATCCAGGCAACTTGTGCAACTAGCGGAGATGGTCTCTATGAAGGACTGGATTGGCTGTCCAATCAGCTCCGGAACCAGAAATAAAAACCACCAATCATAAAAAAAAAAAAAAAAAAAGTCAGCAGCTGTAGTATTTATAGCTGCTGGCTTTTAATATTTTTTTTGTAGGTGGAATCCCTCTTTAATAGTTTAAAAAAACAGTTACATTCCCGGCATGCCGGAAATGCTAACTGTCACATTGGTTGTGCTCTCAACCAAACTATCAAACCATCCAATGGCTGGCGTCATAACTGATCACATGTGCAGCATCATGACAGTTGAAGATTAAACAAAGGCCAAGATGGCAGCTTCCTTGGCTGAAAGCGATAGGAGGGTTTACTTCCACTTGAAGTCTAGAGTTTGTTTTTTGTTTTTTATAAATGACATACTTTGTGCAGCAGTTTGCTTACAAATGTAACCCCTTACTCAGGGTTGATTTGATTTCAATCACGATTTAAATCTCTAGTAAAAAGGCTTGATGTGAGTCATTTTTAAAGATGTTATGCTATGTTACATGCTGCTACATTGGAAGGGAAAATGCCTTTACTGTATTAGTCAAGTGAAAAGAACATTAACCTTTTCAGTATATTCGGTGAGCATACCATTCACCCCGCACCCATGGTATTCAAATATCAGGGACAAACTTAACTTTTTTAAATGGCCTTTTATGTATCCACCATTGTATGTATCATCTTGTGACTGTGTTGGTAGCTGTGCTGTAAAGTAGGAGTCTTGAGTTAGTGATGTGTTTGCTGCTATTGTGCTCATCCGTACCGGACCTTCCTGGTCCAGCACCCCATATCCTGAATTTGTGGTTGTGGAATTGCTTTTACATCGTTGCATATTTTATTAAATGTCTTCTACAGGAAAGTGGCAAAGCTTTATATCATGGTATTATCGTGCTCATCTCAATTACCATTGTTACTTAGGATACAAATTGCTGACAAAAGCAAGTTCTCATGGAGTGTTTTGTCTGCGCCCTTGGTGTATTGAGAGAGATGTGTGCATTGATGTCATCAATGAAGGTTATATTTTTGACAGATTATCAATTTTAGGCAGTGTAATACCTCATGGGTA
Source organism: Lithobates pipiens (assembly GCF_037356315.1). Classification (NCBI taxonomy): domain Eukaryota; kingdom Metazoa; phylum Chordata; class Amphibia; order Anura; family Ranidae; genus Lithobates; species Lithobates pipiens. The sequence goes on from NW_027507764.1 coordinate 189,048,812, forward strand.
ATACGTGCGAGAGGCTGTTATGGTTGCTCCATTTCCAGAGACAATGTATTCACAACTGCTTGTAATGAATGTGTCTTTTGTGTATTTTTTATTTGTTTTATCTTTCTTAGGAAAACTGGTTTAAAATACAGCATTTAAAGCACAAAATTATTTTTTTTGCGGATTTATCATGTAGATTCCATTTTTTTTTTAAATGGGGAATGGTAACGCACCAACAAAAAAAATGCACTATCTAGAATAGCATCTAGTGCACTTTATAACATTATCAGGGCAGGATAAACAATTGGGCAAAATTTACATGTGCCTATGAGTAGCTTTTCCCTGTAGAATTGTTGACTATACTTTTATTTATCAGTAGGAGCATTTTTTTTAAGCCATGTTTGTGCTGGGAAAACAAGGAAACTGTTCTGTGTATAAAAAGTAAGCTGTGTTATTTGGATGGGATGCCTTCGGGCTCCAGCAATGGAGATTCAGCCCTGAACATTGTACAGATTTCACATTGTGAAACTTGTACAAAGCAAATAAACCTGAAATTCTACAACACACATCAGCTACATACTCCAAACTTCCACTGGAGCTCTGATTATTTAGGGGGGGGGGGGGGGGGACTGTTGTGTGTGGGGCATTCTCCTAATACATTGCTCTGTATCAAAGAGGCTGGTTTCCCAAGATTTGCCTAGTTTTGGGAGCTTGTGGCAGATTGGCAGGTGGGACCGAGAAGGTCAGAGTAAGCATTGTATGCCTATATTGCCTTTATCAAGAAAATGTGTTAGGGGAGTAACATGGTTGCTATGCATTAAGGTTTGCAAACCTATCTCAGTTGACATCGCAGACCATTTTTTTTGTTTTTCGAATTTTAGGTAGGCTCGAGGGATTAGAACAGCTTTCAGGTTTTTCCTTGCACACGGGGTGGGCTCTGTTGGAGTCTGCCTGCACAGCGGGGAATTTGTCCATTAATACCTGCTAAGCAGGCAAATGGATGGTCTGTGTCCACTCCGCTTATGCACAGTGGACACAGACACAGCCGTTCTCTTTGGGCGGTTGGATATAAATGAACTGTCTGTCCGTTTTATCTAATCTGCCAGACGGATGGGGAACGGATCCCCAGCCATCTGTTTTTGGACCAAAAGTATCGGTACTCCTGCAAATGCACCAATACCTGAAACCGATACTTTCAGGCTCCGTTCTTTGAGCTGTCAGTGGGTCTGCCCTGTTCACAGCTGAAGTGTTAAACAAGTCCGGTAATTGGAGCTGTCAAAAAAAAAAAAAAAAAAAGCAGCCCACAATGTTTATTAAAAACATTGCTCAGCTGCTGAAACACTAAAATAAAAAGAAACATTGTTTCTTTTTGAATCTTTCTGTTTCTTCATCTGCAGATCAAAGGGGTGGACAAATGTTCCTCTGTTTAACCCCTTATTAACCCTTAATTTACTCTAATCAGCCTTAATTAGCTCCCTAGTCTCTTCCATTTAATTTATTTTCCTTTTTTTTTTTTCCACGTCTTTTTATAAACAATAAAAACTTTTTTGTTCACTTTGTTAGTGAATATTTTACACACACACACACAAACACACTTCACATTGAAAGTGCAAAAAAAAAAAAAATCTATTTCATTTGTAAATAACTTTCCAATGCTTTGTACCATTGCTGACAGCTGAAGTGAAAACAAAAAAGTTGCAGTTGGTATCGGCAAGTACTAAAAAATAACTAAAAATTATCAGTATGTGTAATTGTAAAAAAATTGTAAAAAAAAAAAAAATTGTATTGGTGCATCCCTGGTGTCAACGAACACAATGCCCATTGACACCCACCACTCCAGACTAAAGGGTCCGGTCGGGTCTGCCTGAAAAATGCTGTACATCTAAAGGGGGACAATCAAAAAGAAAAATCATTTTTGCTTGTACATGATTGGATGATAAAATCAGCAGAGCGTCCCCTCATTTGAGATCTACCCCTCAGAACTACATTGACTGCACTTGTAGTGCAAAGTGGATTTGCCTTTACACCCCTTTCACACCAGGGCGTTTTGCAGGCGCTGTAGCGTTAGAAATAGCGCCTGCAATCCGCCCTAAAGAAGCTGCACCATTGTGTGTGGTGTGAAAGCTACAGCGGTGCGCTGGCAGGACGTCAGAAAAAAGTCCTGCCAGCAGCTTCTTTGGAGTGGTGAAGGAGCGGTGTGTTTACTGCTCCTCCACCGCTGCTCCCCATTGAAATCAATGGGGCAGCGCTGTAACACCGCCGGCAAAACGCCGCTATTGCGGCGTATTGCCGGCGGTTTTAACCCTTTCGCGGCCGCTAGCGGGGGTAAAAGCGCCCCGCTAGCGGCCGAAATGCGCCGCAAATCTGGAGGTAAAACGCTGCTAAAAATAGCAGCATTTTACCACCGACGCAATGGGCGGTGTGGTGTGAAAGGGGTCTTAGTAAATCGACCCCATTGTGTTCTTTTAGCTTTAGAGTTGTTGTCGGAGTAGGCAGTGAGGGAAAATTTCCCACGATTTCTCACTGTTCTGTTGACGGGGGTTAGATATGGGCCCCTTTCACATGGGCTGTGTCCGCTCTGCTATAAAAAAAAACGACAGGGAAGCAGTACCGCTCTCCTCCTATGGGGCAATCGGATGGAAATGGACCGTCTGTCCATTTCTATCTGGTCCATCGGGTGGATATGGAATAGGACCACTGTCCGTCTGTTTTTGGCACACAGGATCGAATCAGATGGCGGTGGGTGTCAGTGGACATGCGCCTGCTGATCCCCGCTGTTCCATAGAAGAGACTGGAGGGTCCGATCAGGTCCGCCTGAAAAACTGGCAGGCAGACCCGCTTGGACAGCCTGTGTGAAAGGGGCCATAAGCTGGCCATACACTGTGAGTGAATTTCAAGTGGTTACTAAGAAAATTGTTGGCTGAACAGCAACTGCGTTCCAGATACTGTTCAAGTATTCTGACAGCGGGCAGCACTGGCTGTCAGAATACAATAGGTAAAGAGCGAGATTCATCCATCTGTGCTGTTAGCATAAATGGAGTAATCTGTTAGAAAGCTACGGTTGTATGGCCAGCTTTATAATATATAAATGAAATGTGTTTTTAGGTAATTATAGCGGCTTCTGTTGTCTGACTCACTGAGCTGGAACACGTATGCAGATCACAAAATTCGAGGTCCTTTCTGCATGATTGTAGAATTAGATGGTTAGGAAGTCTGACAGTGGCGGCGTCCCTACTTCTCTGACACATTTTGTAATGTAAAATGTGGGGAAGGGTTAGATCATGTAAGGGTTTTTATTTTTTTTCACCACTGCTGTCTATTCCTAATTTGGTGGATTCCCCAGCATGCTTTGCAATACTTACAGTATTCCTGCCAGAGGGAACACTTCTCAGTATTATCATGGTACCATTTGACACGTAAGGCTCCATTCACACTAGCGTGGCTCCAAAGTCGCACAATTTCCAGTGCGACTTTAATTACGATGTTAAACTTGATAGTCCCATTAAAGGGTTGCAGCAAAATAGGGCAGACACTTTTTTTTCAAAATCGCCGGGACTTTAAGTTGCACCAATCTGAATGGGTGCCATTGAAAAGGATTGCTGCGACTTGTCATGTTCAAAGTTGCATGACAAATCGCACAAGTGTAAAAGGGAGCCTAAAATGCAGTGCAGAACCAGATCATTTTATGAGTATTTAAATATAATGCAGGTAGGGATGCAGAATGGATTGACAATTCTGTGGGGACCCCTGAATGAGAGGCAGGTGTTGGTTGTATTGAGGGGCCTAAAAATAGAGCCTGCATGGATACAATTACATGTAATTGGTCTCCTGTTAGTTAGACCCTCTAGAGCACTACAAAATAGATAATAAAATCGTTCTATACTGGAAGGTGTTTCTTTTACTGTGATATAACATTTTATTATATCCAAAAAGGAACATGCAATGAATATATTTTGTGCATTTTTTGCAGTTATACTGTGGAGTTTATAAAACTGGAGAGAGCAAAATCTGGTGCAGCTCTGTATAGAAATAATCAGCTGATTGGTTTCTGTGCAGGGCTGTACCAGATTTTGCGCACTCCAGTTTAAGTAAATCAACCTGTGTGTGTGTGTGTGTGTGTGTGTGTGTAAAGTTGTAAACTTTGTTCCAGGACGGCATACATGAGAGATGGCTCAGTCCGTCAGGAAACCGCTCCCAAAACACTTGGAACAGCTTCCTTTCCTAGGACAGCTGTAAAGCTGGTCCTTGCTCCCTGGTGGGGTTTGGGAGCGTGACTTCTGGCAGCTTCCACTCTTAAACTGGCTAGTGTAATGTGACTGGCCTCAGGTGATAAATGATGAACCAAATCCTCCCACATATGCTGTACCGGTTTATCTGCAACCCTCTTTCTCATACAGTATAGCATTGCAAAGTACAAAGATTAGATGATATTTGTTAGTGTTTAGGGCGGTGGATCTGACCCCACACACATTGCACAGCCCAGAGCAGAGAGTTGAGTGTAATCTGACACCTGAGTGGAGGGAATGGACACAGCCTCAGGTGTGCAGGTTTCCTTATGAGGCTGTGTAGATGGGGGTGTCAATCACCTGCTGTGTTCTAGAGGAGGGGGACAGGCCATGGATTGTCTGATGCCTGGGAAAACACTAGGTGTTACATAGTGAGGCAGTTACACGATACCTGAGGATATATTTTGTTCATTTTTAATTTTAGAGGTTTACAACCACTTTTAAAGTAGAATTCCAGGCTAAACCTAATTTTAAAAATGCCCCCCCCCCTCCCTCTTACCGCCTATGCTGACCAACCTGTGTAAGATATGAATAATTTACTTATTTTTAGGTAGGTCTGGTCTCATGATCTCCTGTGTTAGGCAGCGCGGCTGGCTAAGAGAGGAGAAAGTGCTCGGCAACGGCTGGGAGTGGTGACGTCACCCATAGATGGCTATGGCTCATTTGTTGTTGGCGCTCCCTCCTCTCCACTGCAGCTGCCATTGGCTGACGCAGGGAATCTGGATCACGTGATCAGACTGGAGTGGGATAAAAATAGGTAAGGCATTATCTTTGTTGCAAATGTTAGCATTTTCAAGAAAGATAAATGGGAGGGAGCATTCTCAAGATTAGTTGGCATATCCTTGAATTCTGCATTTAATCATCGTACATTGTTTGGTGTGCAGCCTATACTTCTCCTCACTACAGTTAGTAGATCATTCTGTTTGGATGCAGTTGCCTGGGGTCATAGAGTTGTTACAATTTACAGGCTCTCCAATTTATTTACATTCAAGTGCTATCATTTCTTTTTTTTTTTTTTTTTTTTTACATGCATTAGCCATGTGAAGCAATATTGGATATTTACTAGCAGAATTCTTTGCTTTTCCACAAATGATTGTATAGAATATATTGCATATATATCTGCAAACCTTTCGTATACAACTGCCGCACCTCACAATGCTTTCATCTTTTTAATGAAGGCTATACTGTGAGTTCATTTGCCTGGGGCAATTTAGATTGCATTGCAGAGTTCTATGAATTTACAGATGTACTTAGTACACGGAACAAAATATTGGTTGATGGGGAGGGAATAATGCAGCGATTGTGTCGTTCGGTATTCTAGGTTCTTCTACTAGATATTTTATTACGATCTGCAAAATTAGCACAGCAGAATGTGGCACAATATATGCTTGGCATTGGCACTTTTTTTTAGCTAAAATTGAATTCTTTTAGGCCTCATGCACACTGGACTCTTCTGAACGCATTTTCTCTTGGCACGAGAAAATCGCCCATGTGTGTATGGACACATTGGAAAACATGGGGGTGGTGGAATTTAGAGCTAGAAGGGGGAAAAAAAGTGAATTATTGTTATTATTATTATTATTAATAATATATATAAATTTGAGCTGCAGGGAGCATGAACCCCTAATAGTGAAAGTACAATTTGTATAATGCATAATCTCAAAGTGGTCACATTTCCTAGTCCTGAAATAAAACGATTACAAACCTGGACAATTGAAACCGAGCATATTAAAAAATAAATAAATAAGCAGAAGCTACCTTCAGTAAAAACTGCATGTTAACGTGATCAGCTTCAGATGTAGGCATCAGTTACATGCAAATATTCTAAAAATGATGTAAAAGTCAGCTGTTTATTTGCCTTCTGTTGGGCCACCAGCCCTAGCATATACGTGATAAGGTGTGCTTAAAGTAGCATTAAACCTTCATTATTTTTTTTTAATTCAAAAATTTTAACAAAATGGTGTACTTACCTGCTCTGTGCAATGGTTTTACACAGAGCAGCCACGATCCTCCTTTTCTGGGATCTCCAGCTGGCCCCTCCTCTTTGACAAGTGCCCCCATGGAAAGCGGCATTTCAAAGGGAGCACCCGTGCAGGCTCGCTCCTGAGCTGCCCTGTCTGCGTCTGTTGACACAAACCGGGCAACTTGATTGCAGCAACTGACAGCAATTTGACAGCAGCGGGAGTCATAGCTATCAAGCTGCCCAATGAGGAGGGAGACAGTGGCATGAGCCACTGCTCTCGTGCACATCCCTGGATCGGATCGGGTTCAGATAAGTATTGGGGGGGATCCTGCTGCAGAGAAGGTCTTTTTAATGCATAAAGGTAAAAAAAACCTTGATGCTTAAGAACCACTTTAAGCAGTTAGTCCTGACAGAAATTGCAAATGTTTCCAAAAGAGACCAGCGTGCATGTGGAGTAAATCGCATATCTATTTACATAATATGGTATTAATATTAATAAAAAGGTATAGGTTTTTCTACTACAAAAAATGCATAGGCATCACATATCTTTTAAAGGACATTGAAGAATAAAACTCACACAAACGTTTTATTGTGGAATTTCAAGGCTGGGAAAGGAGAAACGACATGGTTTTTGTGAGCGTTACCTTGATTTTATCTGAAAAGCTCATGGGAGTCTTATAATACATGCAAATAAAAGTTTTTACCCCTTAGTATCTGTATTAGTTTGGATTTTCTTGTTGCTGAACTGTGCTCTGAGCCATTTGGGTGTTTTTATTGGTTTCTGGGAAATATAGATTTATTGAGCTTTGATATGGGTAAATGCTTTATTTAGTCTGGGTTTCCCTCATCGCATAGATGTGAAAGCAGCGAATCCTGTGTGTTTACAGCACCACATCACAATTGCACTCTGTTCATGTGAACCGCTGCAGGTGTCATTGTTAAGACAACGGCAACCCGCAAAACACAGTACTGGATCCATGTCCAGTGCGGCAAAATAAAGGTGCATGTACCTTTTTAGTGCAGGTGCAGTGCGATTTGAGCCATACAAAATGAATAGGCTTAAATCACACTGCAAAAAATTGCATTTGATATGAACAGGAGAGCGGTGCGATTCATGCCCAAATTGCATGCGGTTCCCCGCACCACACTAGTGTGAACCTAGGCTGGAATTGGCTGTGCAGTGATGGTGTCATTTGAAAATTAAATGGTTAATTTGACTTGGAATTTACTTAAAATACCCCTTTCTTTTTGTTTAAATGCTGCTCCCTGCCTTCCAGTGCCTTATGCTTGAATAGTTGAGCAACAGCCATGCTGTTCATCACAAGACTGCAGTCAACAATTTCTTTATTTTTTCTTTTAAATTTGCACTTAGTTACATTTTCAAGACGGGCTTACAGTACTGTTCTAAGCGGTACTAATACACAAAGGTTTACCAAGATTTTAGAAGCAAAACTGCAAAGACAACAATCTCTAGGATTCCTCCAGATTGTTGTCTTTGCAGACTCTTTCTTAACGTTTTGCTAAGCCTTTGTGTATTGGATTTGCTTTGACTGAGAAAAATGGAACACCCAGAAAGCTTGTCCTGAAAATGTAACCGTTGGTGGAAATCTGAAAAAAGGATCACAGACTGTACTTAAACTGTGCCGTTTCAAGTGTACTAATATCTCTACAATCTCTGGATTGGGTTCCTTATTGGGTCCGGTTGGTTATAGGACAATGAGGTCAAAGTGCCTATTAAACCGAGCATTCATTTTTTGACACCCTACACCAGTGGTCCCCACACTGCAGCCCGAGGACCAAATTTGGCCCTTTGCTTGCTTTTTTTCCGACCCTTGAGGCGCTATTTCTTCTATTGACACCAGTGATGGAGCACTATTTCTTCCACTGACACCAACAATAGGCAATCATTCCTCCCACTGACCCCAATGATGGTGCACTGTTCTTGCCACTAATATCAATGATGGGGCACTATTCTTACTGACCACGCTTTTTAAATTCCACTGACCACCAAACCTGAGACATTGTAAAATCCCATTGATGCTGGGGCATTTTCTATTCTCACTGGCCACAGTCTGGTCAACCTAAAGTCTGAAAAGCAGTAAATTTGGCCCTTTGTTTAGGAAGTTTGGAGACCCCTGCCCTACAAAATCGCTGTAGTAGTATAGTGGATATATATATATATATATATATATATATATATATATATATATATATATATATATATATATATATATATATATATATATATATAAATAGCTATTAGCTACTGGCTATGAACTTCACTACGTCATCACGTTCGAATCTGCCAGACTTTTGGAGGGATTGTGTGTGGCTGAGGCCCCTTTCACACATGCTGATGGTATGTCCGTATTTCATCCATCCGTTTGCGGATGAAATACGGACATCCATTCATCCCTATGGGATAGCGGGTGTCTGCGGATGCTCATCCGCAGACACCCGATTTCGTCCGCCTCCGCAACAGTCCGATTCTGCAGACGGAGGAAAATCCTATTTTTCTATCCGTCTGCAGAGCGGATCGGACGAACACGGACACACAGTCCGTGCTCGTCCGATCCCCATAGAGGAGAGCGGAGAGCTGACAGGGCGGTCCCTGCACAGTGTGCGGAGACCGCCTTGTCCGCAGCCAGCTCAGCGGGGACAACGGAGCGATCCCCGCTGAGCGAGCGGATCTTCACGGGGCGGATCATTACTGATCCGCCCCGTGTGAAAGAGGCCTAAGTCCGTTCGCTTGAAACAGCTGAAAAGTCCCTTGGATAGTCCGATTTTTGTGGTGTGTGTGCATGCGGCATTAGGGCCGGTTTACACTGCGGGCGATGCGAGGCGACACGACTCGCCTCGCCGCAGTGTGACAAGTCGCCCCCGTTCTGTACAATGGAACCGTTCTGAGAGGAGCGACTCGAGTCGCTCCGACTCAGAAAAAAGGTTCCTGTACTACTTCTGGGCGACCTCGGGGCGACTTGCATTGACTTCTATACAGAAGTCATCTGCAAGTTGCCGCTGAGGTCGCGGCAGGTCGCGGCGAGGCAAGTCGGTGTCGCCTCGCCTCGCCTGCAGTGTGAACCGAGCCTTACTCTTCCTTCTTAGATCAAAGGGATAGAACTTCTGTGTAAACAAATAATCCAGGCAATCTGCCAAGTTTTCAACAACCTGTAAATGCAGGAAGTTTAACCACTTAAAGTCTAAATCTCTTTCTGACACTCCTTTCTTAAGTTAAAATCAATATTTTTTGCTAGAAAATTACTTGGAACCCCCAAACATTATATATATTAGCAGAGACCCTAGGGAATAAAATGGCAATTGCTGCAATATTTTATGTCACACTTTATTTCAAATGCAATGTTTTGTGAAAAAATACACTTCAATAAATAAAAATAAAAAACTAAACAGTAAAGTTAGCACTTTTTTTCTGTTTTAATGTGAAAGATGATGTTCCGCCACGAGAATCGTGAGAGAATCATGATCTATCCTCTAAGCAAAAAAAATTGTGATTCTCATTTTAGCTAGAATCGTGCAGCTCTAATGTGAACTGTGAAAGCTAATGTGAATACGCTCAAGGCAAATAACTAGTCCCCATTATTGCCTATAGGCTCCCAGCACCTGATCTTTTATGCACTACTGACTTGCCATGCTGTGTTCTGCATCTCTGAGTGGAGGTGGCCAGCTTGATTGAGGAGGGCTTGTGCTTGCCAATATACAATAAGTGCCCCCTTAAGGACAGGTGATCTTCTCTGATTGGTAGGGAATATGAAGAAAGCAGCAGGGGTGCAAAGGATCAAAAAACTCATGGATCGGATCGTTCTTCGGATGAGAGTCACGGATTGGATAATTTTTTGGATCAGCAAATAATAATTGAATTTGCAAAAACCTGTGAAAATTCCACCACCATATAGCCCCCACTGTGATATCCACAATCTCCCCTACAGTAATATCCATGTCATCTCCCCCACTGTAATATCCACATCATCTCCCCCACTGTAATGGCTGGGTATTGCAGAGTATTGGCAGGGTATTGCAGAGTATGGAGGGATGGCTGAGCATGGATGGATGTGACTGCAATTGTCACAGAGCAGCGCTATAGGCCATACAGATTCAGCCCACATTGCTGCTTCCATCTGATCTCTCCGCTCCACTGTACAGATCAGTACACAGAGGGGAGAGAGGAACTGGCGTCATGACATGACACTGGTTTGTTTACAAGCTCCATTATTTGATGGAGCGATCGCATTGTAAAAGCCCGCCAGGTGTTTCTAAGGCCAAGGCAGCGGATCGCGGGGTGTGCCAATCCGAACAGGTTGACCCGTTCGGATCATGGATCGGTGACGATCCGTTGCACCCCTAGAAAGCAGTAGTAGAGGTAGAGAAAGCATGGATGAAGCAGGGAGATTTTATACTGCAGGCCCTAAGGTACAGCTTCCTCTCCAGCAAGGAAACTGAGTAGCACAGTAGATATTTTCCCTAAGAGAGCACAAAACTTTTATTTTATTTATTTTTTTATTTCTGGTTCACTTTAAAGGTAAATGTTTATCTAAAATGATTTTATAATATTTTTGGTTTAAGGTAATGCTTTTAAAATGGGACACTGAGAACCAAAAATTATAGTAATGCCAAGGAATGTGTGCTGGAACATACGGTAGTTCCAAAAATAACCAGGACACACACTACTTGAGTGGGAAACAGAATAGCTATTTACATTTTTTTCTGTGAATCAAATAAGATGTACAAAAGATTAGAAGCTTTACATGATCCTTTTTTTTTTTTTTTTTTTTTTTTCTCTTGTGATTTCATGGCCTTTTAATTGGAGCTTAAAATTCTGAAAGCAATAATGTTGATTGGACCTTGCCATTTTGTATGGAAGAGATAGAACCATGTTTTGAGTTGAAGCTGTACATTGCTTTTCTCTAACTGAAGGATATTGCAGCACATTTGAGTGGGGTCTTTCGGCACCTGTAATCTTTCAAGCCCCAGAAACAAACCCTCCCCAGCACCTATTCTCGTTGTAGAATCTAAAGTCCAACCATTACAAAAATAAACACCCTAATTTAAATTGAAAAAAGTACATTTTATTATAATTTTTTTTTCACATTGGAGCCTAGAAAGCATTGCAACCACGATCAGCTCTGACTCCTGCAGACTTATTTTTGCAGCTGTTGGTCCTTACAAAAGTACATATCTTCAGTCAAAGGATGGGCAAAAAGTGTCAACGGACTGAAGTAGGTTGATGTCACTGTATTTAGATCCTCCTGAGTCTTTACCACAGTGGAAGATGGGACTTGCACTGGGTCTGCTGGGTTTTATTGCTATGGGTGATCCCACTGGAAGTAGAGTAGAGGAAACTCCACTTAAAAAAAGCACATTGATAGAGGCACTGACTGTATAGGGCACACGTCCCCAGCCTGGGAACTTTGATAAATGGCATCATTTTGGTAGCGGGATATTGTCCTCAATGTTATATTTTGAAAAGAAAAAGGTACAAAGCACGTGGCTTTGCTAGTACCAGCACGTGATTTGGCTGAGCAGGTTGGAAAGCAGGTGTGTCATTTTTGCTATACTTGCAAAGGTATCCATGAAAGAAATGTTTGAAACCCGTGTGTGTGTGTGTGTGTGTGTGTGTGTGTGTGTATGTGTGTGTGTGGTGTTTTTTTTTTTTTTTTAAATGATGGATAACATTTAATTATGAAATGGCTGTGAAATCCGTGCACTTTACTGTTGCTTGACAACAGCAAATTTTCCTGGTAACATGATAAAAAGTGCTCATTGTCGGAAACATAATTTTTAACTGTCGCATTTACTGTGTAAAAAAAAAAAAAAAAAATGTGTAATGAGAAGTGTTTTTGCTGAAGGTCATATGCACATAAGTGCCTTGGCTCTTCTCTCTACATTGTTTCATAATATAAAATAAGAACAACTTGTAAACAAAAAAAAAAAGAAGCTACTTTTTTACTGGATAAATGCCTATTTACTTTGTATCTTATTTTGGAAGGTCAGTTCACCGTAAACGACAATGTGGTGTTTTCAGGTGCTGAGAGCCTGGAGCAGGTAGCTTTTGATGCAGTGCTACTATTACAAAAGGGGACATCTCTCCCGAAGGCCCTCTTTGCATTAACTCTTCAACCCTCATGCTAACTGAATGTTCAGTTTCAATGAATGATCGATTAAAGTGGTTGTAAACCCTTACAAACCACTTTGGCCTACAGGTAAGCCTAGATTAAGGCTTACCTGTAGGTCCAAGAAATGTCTCCTAAACCTACACGGTTTAGGAGATATTTACCTGAAGACAGCCACCGCTGTCTACGGCGCATGCGCCGTAGACAGCGGCGCACTGGGTAAACCGCAGACCGCGGCAACATGCCGCGAGTGTCGGCTCCCGTGCACATGCGCGGGAGTGACGTCATCGCTGGTCCGGTGAATCACAGCGCCTCAGCAGCGAGACCCACCAAGAAGATGGACGCTCGGAACTACAGGGGACAGCGGTGACTTCGCTGGCTCCTGTGTCAGGTAAGGGACACATAATGGACTACTATGCGATGCATAGTAGTCCATTATGCTTTACCTTTGCAGGGAATCAAAGAGGAAGTAAACCCATCAGGGTTTACTTCCTCTTTAAACAAATTCTCGTCCATTGAGGTACACAGGAAGTCTTAAAGCGTATTTCCATTTTTGCAGTCACATTTGAGAAAACCCCACTATATGTTTGTGTTTTTATTTACACAGCATGCCTTCCCCCCCCCCCCCCCCCTCTCTTTTTAAATATATAACTTTTAGATGTTTCTTAGGTGGAGGTGACATGGCTGACTGCAAGTTTTTTTTTTTTTTTTTTTAACAATATTAAGATTGGCCATAGTCGTTGTGATTTTGCTTCCTGCCACAACGGGTTGATGTTGATTGGGGGGTTTCCTTTCCGGTGAGCTATTGTGTTCTCCCAGGGGGAAGCTGCTGGCAGTAATCTCATGAAAATCTAACAGGCTGAGTTGTACCCAAGTTGATTGCTCGATCATCTTGGGTACAATCAGCCTGCCCATATGTGGTTCGAATCACGATCAGTCCCTGTTGAACCGGCCAAGATTTGAACCATCTATTGCCGGCTTTAGAGTCTGTTCCAGGTCTGTCCCAATTAACCTACAACACAAAAAGCCCAGCCCCTAAACCCTAACCCTTTGTTAGGACAGACGGTTTAAATCTAGTTAAAATTTATAATGAATATCTGCCAGGGAATTACAGACAGGGTTATTTATGCCAATGCATGCTCGATGGGCACTTGCAGTTTGTCAGGATTTTGGATTTTAAGGACCAATTTCCATCCTGGTTCATAGTTGTGGGGTTTTGAAGCCCAGGTTTTGAGAAACGGGCATTTCTGAGTATGTGATTTCTATAATGCTAAAAACTAGTAACTTAAGGCTACTTCTCACTAGGCCTATTATCAGGTGTGGAAGGAATGCATAATTTGAGACAGCCATACTTGGTTCGAAATTTGCTCGATTTCAACAGGGACCAGCCAAATTTTGATACATATACGGGCAGTCTGGTTTTACAAAAATTGGTCAGGTTTTTCCCGATCAGTCAGTTCCGTGGGCTATAGCCCTGCAGCACTGATCAGTGTATTTTGATGGCAGGGAAGACTCTCCACTGTCCAAATAAAATGACTCAATGGGAAGAATTCCCCCATCCAGAGGTTTGGTTGCTGCAGAGTGGGCTTTCAGTCCAAATTCTCTTAAACGGCAAGAACTTGTATGACCACAGATCCTTACTCTGTTCAGCACGGAACTGGCAAGCAATAGCAGCTGCAGTGTTGAACTGATTACCCATTGAGCCTCTCGGCATTATCATGTCCTCTATTGCATTTGTCTTTTGTGGACGACCAGCCTTCTTGGCGGACTTGAATGAGTTTAATGTTTGTAAAGATGCAATATTCCAGAAATCATAGATTTGGAACGGCAAACTTCTCTTGCTATGGCTGAAAGGGTCATCCCTTTGGCCTTCGCCTGGACAAGCTGCTGCCAGTCATTTTAGAACGGCTCACCATCTTGCAAAGTCAGTGAAAACTGGAAAGTTAGGCTGCCAGTTAAATAGAGTTTGTGAGATAATTAAAGGAATTGGCACAAGGCGCCAGATGAACACCAATTTTTGAAAGTGTTCTCTAATTTTGATCAATGTTCTTTTTCAAATCTCATTGAAGTTTTTTATTCTGTGCTTCAAAATATAACTCGTGAAATATGCTTAACAAAGCTGTTCTTTTACTCCTGTTTAGATCATTTCAAATAGGACTTAACAGTGATCTTTCAAAAAAATTGTAGGTTCTCTAATCTTGAACAGTAGTGTGTGTGTGTGTGTGTGTGTGTGTGTGTGTGTGTGTGTGTGTGTGTGTATGTGTATAATTGAATTGGAAAGGTGATAGGGGTCTCTGAAAGAACTGAAGCTGTGCCGAATTGTGTATTGCTACCATTGTGTAGCTTGCAATGAGCAAATATGATTCAAAAGTTATAAATCAAAATTAACAAGATTTGAAGATGAACAATCCCTTCTGTACATTTATCTTGAAAATAAATTGTTATACATTTTGTTTTAAAGTTGGGATTAAATACAGGGAAGAGCTGGTTGATAACCACAGTATCTTGAGGCTTGTGTTATTACTGTTCCATTATAAAAGTAGAACTTTAGACAGAACCCCCCCCCCCCATTTTGGATACAGCAGTTTATCTGTCCCGTAGCCAAAACGGGGAGTAAGAGGGAATCCCTTGGGGACCCCCAGGTCACCAGAACTAGTGTCCTCTTTGGATGAATTCCCTTCTATTACTCATACAAATTGTCCCACGATTTAGGACTGGAAAGTAGCATGACAAGTCATTCCTCATGATTTCCAATGACAACCATTCATATTAGAACGACTTCAAGTCGATCCGACTTCAAAGTAGTCCCTGCACTACTTTGGTCTGACTTTGATGCCAGTTACACAGGCATTCTCTGAAATCGCAGCCGTGAATCACGTCAAAATCTTGCGACTTTGAAGTCACAGTAGTGTGAAAGGGGCCTTACTTGTACTTTAAGGTAACCCATTCATTTGAGTTGTCATATCACCAGAGAGGATCGAAAACGTACCTGTATTTTTTTCTTAATGTGGCAGATCACTGCGCACAATAGTGCGTTCCCATGTATTGGGGGGCAATTCAAAATGAATTGCAACACAGTGCAAGTGCACCAACACCCGTTTAGTGTATTACCGAAAAACACAGTAATGAAAAGAGACCCTAAAGGTAGAACAAATGAATGGGTCAGTCAGCAAAATGGCATATGCTAAATTGCTACCAATCCATAAGCCATTGGTTTGTGACTTCTGCAATGTGAATTTGGATTGGGTGCTGTGCAAAGTTGCATTTATAATTTGGAATTGAGAACATGATCAAAGTTAAACAAGGCTGTAGATGTAACTCCCAAATGATTAGGTC
Organism: Lithobates pipiens; assembly: GCF_037356315.1. Taxonomy (NCBI): domain Eukaryota; kingdom Metazoa; phylum Chordata; class Amphibia; order Anura; family Ranidae; genus Lithobates; species Lithobates pipiens. The sequence goes on from NW_027507764.1 coordinate 189,064,501, forward strand.
TGCATTACAATCTATTGCCAATCTGAATAAATATGTTTTGAGAACCCAGCCATCTACATGTGGCTTTGAGATGTGCTAAATGATATGGGCATCTGATATTGCGTCTAATGTTGTCATGGTTAGCATGTGTCCTTACTTAGTATAAAAATTGTTGTATAACTTTGGAAATCTGATGTCCTAAATATATAGTGTTTATCCTGCTTGAGTGTATGTATGTCATGAATGTTTTTTTTTTATCTCTGTAGGATAATCATGGGCCAGACGGGTAAGAAATCTGAGAAGGGACCAGTATGCTGGAGGAAGCGGGTGAAGTCGGAGTACATGCGCTTGCGGCAGCTCAAGCGGTTTAGACGAGCAGATGAAGTAAAGGTACATACATAAAAGTGGAATAGATACAGTGCTGGGAGATGTATAAAATTACATTACGACATTAGTGTTTATTGACCTCGTTATTGTAACCCACGTCAGAGGCAGTTTTTCTAAGCTCCTACGAATGCATTTAAACTGCAACTGTGATTAGATAAGAATTTGAGCCGTTTTTATAGTTTCGAGTTCCAGTGGGTTCATTTTCTGCCTGGCTTCGACTGTGCATTAAATTCACACCAATATTATTATTAATATTATTTTTACAGTGCCTTGAAGTATTCATACCTCATAAAATTTTCCTCATTTTGTCATGTTACAACCAAAAACATAAATGTATTTTATTGGGATTTTATGTGATAGACCAACACAAAGTGGCACATCATTTTGAAGTGGAAGAAAAATGATAAATGTTTTTCTTTTTTGTTTTTTTGTTTTTGTTTTTTATATATAAATCTGAAAAATGTGGTGTGCATTTGTATTCAGCCCCTCGAGTCAATACTTTGTAGAACCACCTTTTGCTGCAATTACAGCTACAAGTCTTTTTGAGTATGCCTCTACCAGCTTTGCACATCTAGCAGTAACATTTTTGCCCATTCTTATTTGCAAAATAGCTCAGGCTCTGTCAGATTGGATGGAAGAGTGTCTGTAAACAGCTATTTATAAGTCTTGTTACAATTTCTCGTTTGGATTTAGGTGTGGACTTTGACTGAGCCATTCTAACATATGAATATGCTTTGATTTAAACCATTCCATTGGAGCTCTGGCTGTATGTTTAGGGTCATTATCCTGCTACAAGGTGACCCCATGATGCTGCCACCACCATGATTCACGGTGGGAATGGTGTGTTCAATTTTCCACCACACATAGCATTTTGCTTTTAGACCAAAAAAGTAAAATTTTGGTCTCATCTGACCAGAGCACCTTCTTCCACGTGTTTGCTGTGTCCCCCCACATTGCTTCTTGGAAACTGCAAAAGGGCCTTTTTATGGCTTTCTTTTAACAATTGCTTTCTTCTTGCCACTCTTCCGTGAAGGCCAGATTTTTGCAGTGTAGGACTAATAGTTGTCCTGTGGACAGATTCTCCCACCTGAGCTGTAGATCTCTGCAGCTCCCCCCAGAATTACCATGGGCCTCTTGGCAGCTTCTCTGATTAATTCTCTCCTTGCTCGGCCTGTCAGTTTAGGTGGACAGCCGTGTCTTGGTAGGTTTGCAGTTGTGCCATACTCTTTCCATTTTTAGGATGATGGATTGAACAGTGCTCTGTGAGATGTTCAAAGCTTGGGATATCTTTTTTTTTTTTTTTTTTTTTTTTTTATAACCTAACCCTGCTTTAAACTTCTCCACAACTTTATCCCTAACCTGTCTGGTGTGTTCCTTGGCATGGTCATGGTGCTGTTTGTTCAAAGGTTCTCTAACAAACCTCCGAAGGCTTCACAGAACAGCTGTATTTATACGAAGATTAAATCACACATAGGTGGACTCTATTTACTAATTAGGTGATTTCTAAAGGCAATTGATTCCACTAGATTTTAGTTAGGGGTATCAGAGAAAAGGGGGCTGAATACAAATGCACACCACACTTTTCATATATTTATTTGTAAGAAAATCTGAAAAAAATGTATCGTTTTTCTTCCATTTCACAATTATGTGGCACTTTGTGTTGGTCTATCACATAAAATCCCAATAAAATACATTTACGTTTTTGGTTGCAACGTGACAAAATATGGAAAATTTCAAGGGGTATAAATACTTTTTCAAGGCACTGCATATAGCAATATGTTTGTAACCTTTTTGCTTTTACAAAATACAGATGTCTCTGATGAATGGGTCTTCACGGAGCTTCACTAGACTTTTGGACTGGCTTCACATCAGCTCCACCAAACCGTGGACCTAAATAGAGAATGACCTTACAATCCCTGTTCTCACAGCTTCCCCCTGTACACCTCCTTGCTTGGAGTATGTGGTTCTAGTATGGGACAGGTCTCATGCCAGAACTTTCCTTCCAGCCAAAAGGTTTCAGGTTCAAACTCTTCAGTTCAGAAGTTGTCTTACGCTTTGCTTCAACATTCTGACATTGTGGGACAAGAAAGTCATGTCTCTCTGGACAGCTCAAATAGCTTGACACCAAAGACCCTTGCTATTTCTGGCTTGGTGGCTCAGAATCTGGCTTTTTGACTTGGGAATTGCTTTCTTCCTATCATTTGGAATATTTTAGCACTATAGGCCAACCTGACAGGCTGAGGAGGAACCTTGTCAGTGCAGGAGGCTTAGTTATTGGAGTTACCTGGTTTCCTGATGAGCATCCCGAAACTTGGGTTAATTGGTTTACCTTGAGCATTGCACCAACTTGTTGGAGGGTCATCAAAATTATATCCGTTGCACAACACCACAGCGGTGGCATATATCAACCATTAGGGAGGAATCAGAAGTGTCACTGTGGCCAAAGAGGTAAACGGAACCCTGTCCCAGGCCGAAATTCATGTTCCAGCCTTGTCAGCTATGTACATTCCAGACCAGTTGGTAGGCATATTTCTTCAGCCAGCAGTGCCTTTATTTTGAGTGAGTGGTCCTTACACTTGAAGGTGTTCCAGGACCTGTGTTGCAGATGGGGAACCTTTATTGCTCCTGACCTGGCCCAGGTGAATGTTGTATGCTGACCTGGTAGAATTATTACAGATGCTTCTTGGGCACTGACAGATCTTCAGAATGTTCTGTCCCAAGGGCCAATTTACCATCCTGCATCTTGGTCGCTGACGTTACAAGCTTGGCTGTTGAAGCCCAGGTTTTAAGGCGCAGGGGCATTTGAGTTTGTGATTCCTATGATGCTTAATTTTGGCTCAAATTGTTTGGGGGGGGGGGCAAACAAACTGAAAAATTCAGGAAAAAAACCCCCTTATATTGCAGCCTCACTGTGCCCATCGAACAATGCCACTGGGCTCCCGCCTGCCTCTATGTCCTTGATGTCTTCTCCCATCCTCTCCTATGATTGGACGACTGATAGGCATCCAATCACAGCGCCTGTCATTTCAGCCAATCAGGTGACGGATAACAGACACGAGTACCTGATTGACAGAGAGGTTCATTGTTAGGAAAGCAAATATTTCTTCGCTTTTTCTAACACAGCTGGGTGAACTGCGAGTGCCAAGCATGGCGCTAGCTGTTTACCTTATTTGACGCCTATTGGAGCCTATGGCTCTAATCGGGTGCTTCAAAAACACCCCCCCCCCCCCCCCCCCCCCCTCAGCTGAATAGGAGGTGGCAGTGGCAACCATAAATTCATGCAATGCATGAATCTATCTGTTGGTGATAGAGGGGGTGGCTCCCGTGCGCCCTTACGGACGCACCGCCACTGTTTCAGAGCATTTTGGGTGTTCTATGATACCAGTGTCCTGGTATCATAGTTAAATAAAATTTCACTACCTGTTTACGTTACAGGCTTACCAGAACCTGTAAAATAATTTGATGTTTTGTAAACCTCTTGCATAAGTTAAGGGATGGTGGTGCTGTAGCTTATTACTGTCAATACACTGAGGTTTGGGTGATTATTGAACTCTTCAGGTTAGTAGTTCTAGCAAGGCTTGCATAATTTTCTTTGGAATAGAAAAAGTAGGAATCTGCAGTTTGTTTGCTTAAATTCTTTTTTCCTGATTTCACCCATTAGGTCTATTTAAAAGTTTTGGCAAAGTTGATGGGTTCTGTTTTTATTTAATTTTTTGTAGGTGTATGAAATGTGCATGTCTTATTAAATAAGGAAAGAGTCTAAACTCTTAGCAACCATTCAGAATTTCTTTCAGACTTCTAACAAACTGGCGGTTTGGTACTACACTTGCCCATCATCTTAGCTTTATGCATTTTCTTATAAAATAAGAGTTGTTCTGTAATGCTTAAAAAATCAAATGTTATTGCTATTTGGTGCTGCTTATTCATTTTCAACCACTCTGTTTTGCAGAGTATGTTTAATTCAAATCGGCAAAAAATTCTGGAGCGAACTGAAATTTTAAACCAGGAATGGAAGCAAAGAAGAATTCAGCCTGTGCACATTATGACCTCAGTCAGCTCTCTTCGAGGAACACGAGAGGTTTGTGTTTAGACTTTAATATTACTTACCCCCTATTGTGATACTTCTCACAATTGTAATTTTTTATGTTTTTAATCATTTTGGTCTTTGCCGCAATAGAGGTGGTTGTGCTGAATTAATTTACTGTTCAAATAGAATCTTGGGTTGTACTATGCAGTTATCAGAATTGCAACATAATAGATGCAAAACATCCTTTTCTGCAGTATGAGAATAGTCCATTTATTCACGCTCTTTTTTTCTTTTAAATAATAAGACTGTTATACTTACAAGCTCTGTGCAAGGGTTTTGCCCAGAGCAGCCCCCGATCCTTGTCTTCTAGGGTCCCCTGCCTGGCTTCTCCTCTTCTCAGTGTGCCACAAAGCCACTTCCTATGGTGAACACAAATTATGTAAACGTTGCATTGGAAAGAATTAGAGAAAAAAAATATTATTTTTTTTAAATTTAGTTTTAAAGCGGTAGTAAAGTCCACTTTACTTGATTTTTATATAAATATCTCCTACACGGGCACCTTTTTGGAGATATTCACATTCAATGCAGCCGGTGACATCACTGGCGCATGTGCTCCGAAGCCTCGGCATACTGTGCCAGATCTTCAGAGCACTGCATTGGAACCAAGGGCACATGTGCAGGAGTGACGTCATTGTGGCTCCGGCCACTCACACAGCAGAGTCTGAACCCGGAAGGAAGACTGGGGAAGTAGTGACAATGTGCCACGTACTAGTACATTATGCAATTGTTCTACAGGGGAAAGTTGTGTGTTTTTATTGTTGTTTTTTTTTTTTTTTAATGGTGCAGCGGTTTACAACTGTGAAATTCTGTGAAGAAAGGATGAATTTCGTGTTCGAGATCATTTTTATTACTGTTATTTGAATCCTCAAAATTTGACCTGTTTTTGCCTAAGTCATCTCTGATCTAACAGCATTGGATGTTTTAATGTCGTACATATCCTTTTTATTCTGCATACTTATTGATTATTGGTTTGTGATGGGTCACTCTGCAGTTGCTGTAAAAAATATACTATATGTCTCTGCTACCTAGCAGCTTTCCATGTTGATTGGCCAAGTTAGCTCCTGGTTTCTTAAAGTGGTTGTAAACCCTTTACAGCCACTTTTATACTACAGGCAAGCCTATAATTGGGCTTACCTGTAGCTACACTGGATGTCTCCTAAACCTACAGGGTTTAGGAGATATCCCTGTATTTGTATGTGCCGATGTCATCGGCACATGCACACTTAAGCAAACTGAAGCAATGGCACGTACGTGCCGTTGGTTCAGTTGTACTGTGCTGTCACCGGTGGCTCCCATGTGCAGGAGTGACATCATCGCGGCTCCGGCCAGTCATAGCCGGAAGTAATCCCCTGGGGAGATGTCGGCCGCCGGAGTGATGAACGAGGACCAGCTTTGATCTCAGGTAAGTAATTCATAATGAGCTAGTATGCTATGCAATCTTCCATATTCATATTGTAGCGTTACCAGTTTGGAATTTTTATAAGTTAGATGTGTTTGTGCCCTTAATGTGACAATGCCCTGTAAGTGCCAGGGATGACTACAGCTTTGACATAAATAAAGCCATGACTTCAATGTTAAATGGCAGTTTGACTGCACTTACTGCACAATTTTACCCAGTTTCACATTCGTTCTAAGGGAAAGTCTTGCCCAGATTATAGTTAGGGGGGCTGGTGTAATATCCACGAAGTAAATAATTTTTGTATGGCTGTGGATGTTGTAATAAAGAGAACTTCCTCATACACATGCTATTCATACATATTTTAGTGAGCAGAGATCATGTCATTAATTACTTATGCTCTTTTCTATATAGTATAAAAAAAGATATGTCACCTGCTATCCTTTTTTAGTGAGGTAGAATTTTCTTTAAAATGTTGAAATGTATGTATGTATTTACAGTGGATATAAAAAGTCTACATGCCCCTGTTAAATTGTGGGGTTTCTGTGATGTAAAAAAAAAAAATAAGACAAAGATTAATTTCAGAACTTTTTCCACCTTTTTAATGTGACTTCTAAACTAAAACTCTGTTTGAACAACAAACTGAAATCTTTTAGGTGGTGGGAAGTAAAACTAAAAAAACTAAAATAATATAGTTGCATAAGTGTGAACACCCTTAAACCAATACTTTGTTGAAGCGCCTTTTGATTTTATTACATCACTTTTTGGGTATGAATCCATCAGCATGGCACATCTTGACTTGGCAATATTTGCCCACTCTTCTTTGCAAAAACACTCCAAGTCTGTCAGATTGTGAGGGTATATCCTGTGCACAGTCCTCTTCAGATCACCCCACAGATTTTCAATTAGATTCAGGTCTGTTCATAATTCCCTCTACTTTGCCCAAGGCCCTATTTTGACTGAAGAAAAACAGCCCCAAAGCATGATGCTGCCACCACTATGCATCATTGTGGGTATGGTGTTCTTTTGGTGATGTGTAGTAGTGTTTGTGTGCCAAACATAGCTTGAAATTATGGCCAAAAAGTTCAACCTTGGTTTCAAAATCACATTTTCCCACATGCTTTTGTAAGACTTCAGATGTGTTTTTGCTAAATTTAGCCGGGCTTGGATATTGTTCTTTGTAAGAAAAGGCTTCCATCTTGCCCCTCTACCCCATAGCCCAGACATATGAAGAATATGGGAGATTGTTGTCACCTGTACCACACGGCCAGTACTTGCCAGATATTCCTGCAGCTCCTATAATGTTGTTATAGGCCTCTTCGCAGCCTCCCTGACCAGTTTTCTTCTCGTCTTTCATCAATTTTGGAGGGATGTCTAGTTCTTAGTAATGCAATTGTTGTGCCATATTTTCTCCACTTGATGATGACCGTCTTCACTGTGTTCCATGGTATATCTAATGCCTTGGAAATTCTTTTGTCCGATTCTCCTGACTGACACCTTTTAACAATGAGATCCCTCTGATGCTTTAGAAGCTCTCTACGGACCATGGCTTTTGCTTTAGGATGCGACTAAGAAAATGTCAGAAAAGACCTACTAGCACAGCTGAACTTTATTTGTGGTTAGTCAGAGGCAATTTAAGACCCCTTTCACACTGTGCCGCATTTTGCCGGCAGTATGACAGCGCTGCCCCATTGATTTCAATGGTAAGGAGTGGTGAGTTCACCGCTTCAAAGAAGCTGCTGGCAGGACTTTTTCTGGCGCCCCGCCAGCTCAACGCTCCAGTGTGAAAGCCCTCAGGCTTTCACACTGGAGTGGATGGAGCAGCTTAGGGCGGTTTGCTGGTGCTATTTTTAACGTTATAGCGCCTGCAAAACGCCCTAGTGTCAAAGGGGTCTAAATGATAGCAGGTGGGTACTGACTCCTATTTAACATGAGTTTGAATGTGTTTGCTTAATTCTGAGCACCGCTACAAATCAACACCAATTTTTATTTTTTTTCGACTCGTCTATGGCTTGCTTTACCGAACTGCAGCCCCATGTGTCTCTACCCCTTCCCTTCACCCTGCCAAACAGGGGTGGGTGGTTTGGCAGGGCTATGGAAATCTCAGAGCTGGATGGAGAAAAATTCTAATATTTTTTGGAAAATAAACGCTTCCACATATATTTCATCTGTATATTTGGCTGTTTGCAGTTTAGATTTCATTTATTGTCTCTTAACAGAGATCAGACCTTTTATCACAGCGGATATGAATATCTTTACTGATCATATCCTTCTAATGTGATGTGTGCTAATGTGGTCTTAGTGGGGGCTAATCCTTACCATTTTCTAATTACCTTAAAAGCTCAGCTCTGGCAATTTTTAATGATAGATGGAAAAAAGGCCAGAACTTGTCATGTTTTTGTTGCAGCATACTTGAAAAGATGTTTTTATTGATTCTCAGTTGGATAGACTTCCCCTCCCATAGATGCAGAATTTTTATCTATTTTCTTTTTTTCTTCTTTTAGTGCTCTGTGACTTGTGATTTTGACTTCCCTAAACAAGTTATCCCACTGAAAACCCTCAATGCTGTAGCCTCTGTGCCTATTATGTACTCCTGGTCTCCCCTTCAACAGAATTTTATGGTAAGTAATTCTGGATTGTGACTATATTGACAGTTCTTTAAAGTATAACTAAAGGCAAAACCTTTATTTTCGTTTTGAATAGAGTGGAAAGGGATTAAAACACCTGCCTGGGTTTTATTGTTGTCTGTGCCCCCCTTAAAAGAAGTTTGGCGGATCTAGACTTTGTCACAATGATGCAGTGCCTGGACAAAAATCTGTGATGTCAGCAGAGAGCGGATTTTAGCCAGCTCTCTGCTAAAAACGGGTCACAGGAGTGCAAAAGGAACCGCACTTCTGTGACCCATAGGAGACACCCAGCCAAACAAGCATTTACAGACCGGACCATTTTGCTGGTCAAAGACCAGACCACTTTTTGCGATTCGGCACTGCGTCGCTTTAACTGACAATTGCGCGGTCGTGCGACGTGGCTCCCAAACAAAATTGACGTCCTTTTTTCCCACAAATAGAGCTTTCTTTTCTGGTGGTATTTGATCACCCCTGCGGTTTTTATTTTTTGCGCTATAAACAAAAATAGAGCGTCAATTTTGAAAAAAACGCATTATTTTTTACTTTTTGTTATAATAAATATCCCCCAAAAATATATGAAAAAAAAACATTTTTTCCCTCAGTTTAGGCCGATACGTATTCTTCTACATATTTTTGGTAAAAAAAATCGCAATAAGCGATTATTGATTGGTTTGCGCAAAAGTTATAGCGTTTACAAAATAGGGATAGTTTTATGGCATTTTTATTATTTTTTTTTTACTATTAATGGCGGCGATCAGCGATTTTTATTGTGACTGCGACATTGTGGCAGACACATCGGACATTTTTGACACATTTTTGGGACCATTGTCATTTCTGCAGTAATCACTGCTATATAAATGCAGTGATTCCTGTGTAAATGACACTGGCAGTGAAGGGGTTAACCAGTGGGTGGCAGTGTAGGGGTTAAGTGTTCCTAGGGGTGTGTTACTAACTGTGGGGGGGTTGGGCTTTCATTTAGTGAACACTGATCTCTGCTCCAATCACATAGAGCAGAGATCAGCGTCACTAGTTGCTAGGCAGAATGGAGAAATGCTGTTTACACGGCATTTCCTCCATTCAGCCGTCCCGTGAGACGATCGCGGGTATGCCCGCGGCGATCGAGTCTGCGTGACCCGCGACCGGACTCACGGGGGTCCCGACCGGCACACGAGAGCGCCGCCGGCGGCGCGCTCGTGATGGCAGGGCGGCATTAAAGATTGGACGTACCTGTACGCCAATATGCCTGCCCGTGCCATTCTGCCGACGTACATCGGCGTGCGCTGGTCGGGAACCGGTTAAGGTTCACCCTCTCTATTGGTCTTGTTTACCATTATCATTGAAAGTATTTGATAATCACAAATTTTGGGTTGTCCCCAGAAAAGTAATAGAGGGGAAATCTTCCAAGTTCTGGTGGCATAGGAGTTCCCATGAATTCCCGTAATTTTCAGGAATTTCCCCTCAATTCCTGTTTTGCTATGGGATAGGAAGCGAAGGGAAATCTCCGTAATGGAACACAATTGGCAAAAAAAAAAAAATCTGACAGGTATACTATCACTATTTTTGATCAGCCGGCTTCTGTCGGACTGACTGCAGTACACGCAGGCCAAACGTAGGCTGGTCTCTATTGAACTGGCTGCTGCTGCCTGACATTCAGTCCGTGTGTCCGTGTGTACGGGCCTTAAAGAAGAGCAGTGTCCATCGGTAAACTTGTAAAGGGATTTTATGGTGAGTAACAAAAAATCTCATTATTGATTATTCTTATCTGTAAGTGAACAATTTTATTTTAATCTTGGTTGCAGTATACGTGCATTTAATGGCCTTTTCTTAATATTATGTTAATACTGTTGAAAATCTGAAATGAAAAAAGAACGGCCTGTTTGTTGAATAGATTTATACTGCAAGCCCAACACATTTCCTTACACTTGTATGCTAGGCACAAGGAAAATATAGTTTTAGATTGAGTTCACTTAAGCTTTTGAATACCTTTGTATGCAGCATGCTGTTTTTACCTTTTAAAACCAAGAATATCAAACCTGTGGCCTGTGGTAGCTGGAATGCGGCCCAGTACAAATTCTTAAACTTAAATATTTTTTTTATTTTTTTTTATAGAATTTTTTGTAAAAAGGCATTTACACTTAGTGAACACATGCAGCTGAAGAAAAATAGAATTGTGTCTCCTCTTTATTGTACTTTTCATAAGTTTTATCTTCCCAAAGAAAAATCTCCCACTCTGCACAATCGCGCCTTATTTATGTCATCAGTTTTTGGCAGCACCTATATTTGTGAGCAACTATTCTCAAGGATGAAGCACACGACAGCGAAATTAGAACCTAAATATCTGATGAGCACTTAGAGAATTCTTTGAGAATTGCTACTACATCCACCCAACCAGATACTGATGTGTTGGCTTATAAAAAAAAAAAGTGTCATATCACACTAGTTTTATGTTGCCCTCTTAATAGAAATTATTACAAAAAATGAAGTTTTATTCTTAGATATGTATATTATCTAGATCAGTGGTCCTTAACATGTGATCTGCCCGACCTTTTCTGCTTATCAGCTATCCTTATTGTTGGTGTATTTTATGTGTGGCCCAAGATAATTCAATTATCTTGGCTCAGGAAGGTCATAGGGTCGGACGCCCCGATTTAAACATATTGTTATGTAAGGTACATTATTGCAAGATTAGTGCCCTCTGACATACACAATGTCAGACCTGTTCATGATTGACTGATGTTGGTAGTTGAGACCTTCTAATAACTTCCTTCAAAGTTCAAGTTGGTAGATAACTGCTGTGTTCCAAGTACTTGCACTGTATTTAAATAGCAGATTTAAAACCAGCTTTATGTTTTTTCAGTTGTATGTTTGTGTTTTTTTTTTTCTATTCTAGGTAGAAGATGAAACTGTCCTACATAACATTCCTTACATGGGAGATGAGGTGCTGGACCAAGATGGGACATTTATAGAAGAATTGATCAAAAACTATGATGGAAAGGTCCATGGTGACAGGGGTATGATGAGAAGCTCCATTAACTTTAATCTTTGTGTTGCTACTCATTTCTATTCAGGGATGCATTGCTGGTATCCAGTGTTAGTTTGGACATCAAATTTCAATTTAGTTTTAGTCTGTTTTTTGACTAAAATGTCGTTTTAGTTGACTAAAATCTCTAGTACGTTATAGTTGACTAAGATCTTATGGGTTTAGATTTCTCTAGAACTTCTCATTTTCTCAAACTCATTATATACTAGTGGAGTCAGGGCTGGATTTCCCATTAGGCACTGTAGGGATGTGCCTACAGGAAGGAAAATAAATAAATAAAAGCGTGTAGAATGTAGAAAAAAAAAAACCTAGCTCAAGGTTTGACTTTAGGGTAAGTGATTGGGTCAGGGTCAGGATTTTTTTGACAGGATTTTTTTTTTTAAACTAGTATTGGTGTTCGTGTCGTTGTGTTTTTTAGGTAGGATTAAAAAAAAAGAAAAAAAAGTACAAATGTGCACTATTGTTTCTGGGCTGTACTACGCATACATACAACAACTAACATTCACATGTTGCATCACTGCGATCGTAAGGAGCAGGAGAATTTATTTTGGGTTGTCCTTTGGTAGGTTATGGTAGTAGCAGGAAATAATAATAAAAACTTTTTTTTTTTTAACTACTTTGGGCCAGTTTTTACTTTTTATAAAAAAAAAAAAACCCAGGAGATATCCATTACCATTTATCACCAAATGATAGCCCAATTTGTCCTGAAAAAAACAAGGTATAAATCCACCTGGATGAATAAAGTAGTTGTGATATGTATTTTTTTTACTAACACATGTCAAAGTTGGGCATGGGGTAATCTTCCCCTCTCCCTCATGGGGCGCATTAACCTTCTAAAAATGAAAGTCCTCCCCAAACTAATGTACATATTTAGGAATTCCCCACAATGGCTAAATAAAACTTTCTTTAATTCACTTAAACAACTCTTCCTTTCATTTATTTGGGGATCTGGAACGCCTAGATTCAAGTATACCACTCTGACCAGGCCGGTGGACGATGGGGGCTTGGCTCTCCCGGACTGCCACAAATACTTCTTGGCTACTCAGCTTGTGACTGTCCACTGGTGGTTGCTGCCAGATCTGACCAACTCTGCTACGGTGTTGGAGGCAGCTATAGTGGGGTCTCTGGAGGCCTTGAAAGGGTTGGTATTCAGGGGACCCAAAACACCTCATTGCCTCACCCCTTCCATGCGCACCACTATGAGGGCATGGAGGGTGGGGGAGGCGCTGAGAGAGTCCCCGCCGAACACCTGGTCTCCTCACACCCCCCTGTGGCTGAATCCCAACCTACCACAGTTCACCACTATCCCGGATCCTCAGGCCTGGGCCAGATACAAAATACTGACTCTGGAGCATGTTATCACCAATGGGGAGCTTGCTCCCTTTCATGTGTTGTGTACGAAGTTTAACGTGCCTGCACGGGCTCATTTCAGGTATCTCCAGATCGCCCATGCTCATAGATGTCAGTTCTTAGGTCAAGTGAAGGATTTGGGTGAAGGATTTGGAGAAACCCACTTCTCAGATTTATAGGTCCCTGTTGGTTGCTGCCATCCCCGAACTGTCCTCCCTACGCAGGAAGTGGGTGGGGGACATACCGGAACTGGACGATGATGATTGGGGGGAAATCTGGGTGTTCCCGTTCTCTCCACTGGTCTCGGCCAGGGACAAACTTGTTCAGTATAAAATTATACACAGAGCGCACTACACACCCCATAGACTGCACCAGATGTCGCCGACACATTCCCCGGCGTGCTGGAGATGCTCGTATCAGCCAGGGGAGTTTTTTCACATTTTCTGGGCTTGTCCAGCAATTGGGCATTACTGGAAGGAAGTTCTCCAGGTGATAGCTAACATTACTAAGATTAGTATTCCTTTTGATCCTAAATGTTGTCTGCTGGGGCTGGTGGAGCAGTTGATAATCCACAGAGCTAGGAAACTACTCATATCCTTACTACTATACTATGCACGTAAGGCCATCACGATGAATTGGAAGAAATCATCTCCCCCCTCTGTCACGTTCTGGAAGGGTCTAGTGAATGCTAGTTTGCCCCTTTATAGAGCCACCTACGAGGGTAGGGGATGCCCAAAAAAATTTGAAAAGGTGTGGACTTGTTGGTTAGCTGATAGCACTACGGCGACTGATGCAGTAACTAACCCTTAGACCACCATTAAGGTCCTGATATGGTAATAGACTGACCCAGGTATTACTTGTACGTCTATGCTTTGACATCGTGTACTTTTGCTTTTGAGCACGGATTCTCCTGCTGCTAACCCTCCCCTCCATGGGGGCTTAGATACGTTTAGTTTTGTTTTTTTATCGGTCTGCCTGGTTGAGGCCTGTTGTTGCCTCAGAGGCAGACCGATCATGTTGTGTTACCTGTTATGCCCTGCTGCGGTTGTAGCCGTAGTGGAGAGTTTGCCCCTGCGTGGGTACTGTTGGCCCAGGTGTGGGCAATTTTCTATGCTATTGAAAAACTCAATAAAAAAAGATTTTACAAAAAAAAAAAAAAACACATGTCAAAGTTGGGCTTAGGCATTTAATATTTGTTTTACCATTAGTCACAAAGGGTTTAAGCAAAAAGAAAAGAGAATTTGTTTTTAATTTTTTATTTTTTTTTGCAAAAAATAAAGTCACTTTTTACTGACATTTTGCATTCCCTAGACCTCTGCAGTAGTTTTATCAAGAAAAAATAAAGTGGGTCTTACTGGGTTTATTTTTTTTGGGGGGGGGGGGGGGGTCTGCGCTTCAGAATTCTCTGCCTATAGACTCCTGAGATGTAAATCTGGCCCTGCGTGGAGTAAAAATCTATTAACATGTTCTTATTCATGGTTTTCAGCTTTGAACATGCACTACAAACAGATTCATCTGTTGTGATAAATATATAGTGCAACTTTTAAAATATAAAAAAAAAAGTATACTCTATTGGTTGTAATACCTTTTGCACATGTTACCTGCATATATTACGAGCATTAAATATTAAGAAAAGAGAAGCCATTTTTCTTTTTCTTTCAGGGCTTAGTAGATAGATGCCCCCTACTTATTCTTATGTGGTAGTGCAGTGTTCATTTTGATGTCAAATTTAAATTTAGCTTTAGTCATAGTCTTTTGACCATTTTAGTTTTAGTCGTATTTCTGTCATCTGAATTGACTTAGTCGTATTATAGTTATAGTATGGAAACTGTCCGATGGAGCCTACGCATGGTCGGAATTTGCGACAACAAGCTCCGATCGCACATTTGCCGTTGGAAAGTCCGACCGTGTTTACGGGGCATAAGCGTTTAAATTTGTGCTCCCAATCTTGGTTTTATATTCCATCAGGTCTGAGCTAGAAGAAATGTCTTCCATTAGAGTATAGGGCAATGATGGTGAACCGTGGCACCCCAGATGTTTTGGAACTATATTTCCCATGATTCTCATGCAGTGTAGATGAGCATCATGGGAAATGTAGTTCCAAAACATCTGGGGTGCCATGGTTTGCCATCACTGGTATAGGGGCTTTCCCTGGTCTTTTCCTGCCTAAGCTGAGCTGTTCATTAGCTTGATTCAATCCGAGTACATGCATTCATAGTTGCTAGAACTTCTCTGCTTCTGTGATATTAGGTTAACTTATCGATTGGATTTTCTTAGTCATTTCAACACTGTTTGAAAACCATATCCTGCTTTCTAAAAAGTACCAAAGTTCTTAATTACTAGAAACTATTTCTCAGAGATATGTAAGCCGACCTCCTAAAAATGCAGGTTGTAACTGTCATTCTAATCTTCTGACTTCCTTTCTGATTTACTCACCCACTGTGAGAGAAGCCAGATCTCCCAAACTGCCTACTTGTTCTGGGTCAAAACCATCCCTTGCTGGCACTGACATCTTCTGTGTGTCTTTGGCCTTCTTCATTGGGTGGGCATGGGATAGCGGCACTGCTTTTGGCGATGCACGCTGAGCTGCGCATACGCATCTCATTTTACATGCTGGTGTGTTTTGTTGCAGAAGAGACAGGGAGATTGATTTATTAAAACTGGAGAGTGCAAAACCTGGTGCAGCTCTGCATAGAAACCAATCGGCTTCCAGTTTTTTTTTTTTGTCAAAGCTCAGTTGAACAAGCTGAAGTTAGAAACTGATTTCCTTAAAGCATGTTATACAGCACAGTGCATGTGTTGTTTAATTTGGCCCCTTCTATCGTCTAAAAAACCTGGCTCATCCTGCCTTCTTATACCCTCCCCTGTAAACTGACCACGGTTTATCATGGCTGCTGAGCCCGAACACCGTGGTCAGTTTACCTGCAATCATCCACAGCCCTGCTCTGTCCTCCTCTCCTTCCCTGCCTGTCTGCTCTGTGTCATTGTCTGCCCCCTCTCCACCAGCTGCTATCCTTACTAAAATAAAATTCTCCCATCCCTTCTGTAACATAACGACATGTGTCCCTGTGCTTGTATTATATAAAAAAAATCTGACCTGTACCTATATCAGGACGTCTCCTGGCGCTCAGGTGACTCCTCCACTGTCACTCCCCCCTTAGCTGACGTCAGCGGCAGTGCTTGGCACCGCCCACTATAGCTGTCAGCTGGGGAGAGAGTGGAGTCATGTCAGGGCTAGGAGACGCTCTGATATAGGTACAGATCAGCAGATTTTTTTATAGCACTGGGGCACATAACTAAGGCCAAAACAATCGATTTTGAAAATAGTTGTGAACTATTTTCATAATCGATTAATTGCCAGCCGATTAGTTGGCCTGCATACAGAATGTATTTGTTCACATATCAGGAAATACAGTGAAGCACACATACAGCTCAGTACACCATCCATACATGTTAGTAAGTGCCTGAGAACTTGTATATGTGTGAGGAGCAATGCTTCATGGGCCATGTAGTCCTGGGCAGAAAGTAAGTGGTTCTAAAGGCAGATTTTTTTTTACCTTTGCTATGGGGCATTCTCTACTATACTTTTTCAGCTTGCTATTGGGGCACTCTGAAGGCAGGAGGAGCCAGGCCTGTCGGTGAGGTGGGTTTGACCAAGCCAGAATCATCGGTTTGACTAAGAAGTTTTCTATTCTGCTCCTTCAAGTTTTCCTTTGCCTGTGGTCAAAAACAAACATTGATTTTGAAGGAAGACATTGTTTTTGTATGGCCAGCATAAACGACAGCAAGCAACGGTCGCATTTGTCAAGCCACCTGCCTATCACAAGGGAGTCTGTCATGCATAATATATTACAGTTCTGTCTTAAAATCCACAAAACAGTCTTTTTATTTAACCGCTTCCTGACAAGCGCAAGCCTGTACATGTCGGCAGAATGATGCTGGTGGGCAAAAGGGCGTACAGGTATGTCCCGTTTAAGAAGCTGTGACCGTGGACTCTATGTCCGCTGGGTGCCCGCGATCGTGTCATGGAGAGGTAGAATGGGGAGATGCTTTTGTAAACAAAGCATTACCCCATTCTGCCTAGTGACAGGACAGACATCACTGCTCTTTCATGTGTGTTGTAGCCCCCCCCCCCCCCCCCCCCCACAGTTAGAATCTAGGACACACTTAACCCCCCTTCGTCGCCCCTAGTGGTTAACCCCTTCACTGCCAGTGTCCTTTACACAGTAATCCATGCATTTTTCTAGCACTGATTGCTGTATAAATGACAGTGGTCCCAAAATGGTGTAAAAAATGTCCAATGTGTTCGCCATAATGTCGCAGTCCTGCTAAAAATCGCAGATCGCCTCCATTACTAATAAAAAAAAAAAAAAAATACCATAAAACTATCCCCTATTTTGTAGATGCTATAACTTGCGTGCAAACCAATCAATGTATGCTTATTGCGATTTTACCAAAAATATGTAGAAGAATACATATCTGCCTAAACTGAGGGGAAAAAATATTTTTTTATATATTTTTGGGGGATATTTATTATAGCAAAAAAGTCAAAAATTAATGCTTTTTTTTTATTTTATTGTTGCTCTATTTTCATAGCACAAAAAATAACCGCAGAGGTGATCAAATATCACCAAAAGAATACTCTATTTGTGGGGAAAAAAAAGGATGTCAATTTTGTTTGGGTATAAAGTTGCACGACCGCGCAATTGTCAGTTAAAGCAACGCAGCGTTGAATCGCAGTCAGGAAGGGGGTAAATCCTTCCGGGGCTGAAGTGGTTAAAGAAAAAAAAAATGAAAAAGTTGATCTGAGTCCGATACTGTTTACCAGATTCAACCTCTAAAGCCCCATACACACCAAATTTTCTGCTGATTTTTTTTTTTCCTTCAGATTTACCAAAACCATGTAGTGCAAGGGCCTGCCTGATTGCATACAAATTGAAACTCCTAAGGTTGGGCCTCATATTATATGGTTTTGGTAAATCTGAAGGAATAAAATCAGCAGAACATCTGATCGTGTGTATGGGGCTTAATAGTATATCTCTTCTGTCTGTTATTCTCAGAGTGGATTCGAGATTTTGCTCCTGAACCATATAGTTGGTTATTTACATTTACCACTGCAAATCGATATTTAAGAATGATTTGCCTTTTATTTTAAACTTTACATATTACCTTAAAAAAAGTGTGGTGTATAATTTTAGTTATGATCCGATTAATCAAAACAATAATCGGCCAACTAATCGCTCATGAAAATAATCGTTAGTTGCTAGCCTACAATGATATGTTATGAGGGGATGGGAGGTTTTTATGGTACGGAGGTAACAACCACTTTAAATCCTGACAATAAGAAGGAAACCCCGTACAAAAGCACGACATTTTCTTTTTATCTACATGGCATAATTTGCTATTAACACAGAAATCATGAAATAAGTTGGTATTATTGCTCAATAATTCTCCGGTCATTCAGCCATCTGGCCGATAAAACTACATACATACACTACAAAAGACTTTAGTTGGTAAAATGATTTAAAGTGCTGAACATGGCCCTATCTCACCAAACTACTGGTCAATTTATATGCGTCCTTGGTTAGGAAAGGGTAAATAGTTGTGCCTTTTTATCATGTTTGTGTCCTTGGTGGAAGCCTTTTGTCTAGCTGGCTGATAATTGCAGCTGTTAGCGGTCATGTTTTCTTCCAGCCAAATCTCTTGGCAGCTATGCAAAGCTCTTGTTCTATAGCGATCATGGGTCAGGCTGAGCTGGTGGGAACATTAGCAATGTAAAATGCTGAAATGCTTCTATTTTTGTGTTTTGTGAAATGCACACATGTGCAAGTCACAATTGTAGACAATCCTGGGAACGGGAACGATTCCAACTTGTATATCTGCCTGTTTTGCCACTATTTTGACGGATTCTTTAAACGTGAACTTGTATCCAGTTAAACTATGGTTTGATTTCAGGAAGCTTTCAGAAATATAGTTGGTTAAATGTAAACCTAGCTCTGATTTTGTTTTAGTACTGCAGAGCAAAATTTCACGTTGTCAGTTTTTCCTGTGTTTATTGCTGTACTTGGCCTAATAAATCATTGGTTATATATTCGTACCGTGTAGTGTAGACAAGGAGCTCTCATTAGGCTTTATTCACTAAAACCTTCTTTACACAGACAAGCCTGGTAAAGGGTGGGTGGTGGCTGCAAAAATACAGGCATACCCCACTTTTAAGTACAAAATGGGATTTATTTGCTAAAGCTGGAAAGTGTAAAATGAGGCTCACTTCTGCATAGAAACCAATGAGCTTCCAGGTTTTATTACAAAAGCTTAATTGAATAAGCTGGGGTTAGAAGCTCATTGGTTTCTATGCAGAAGTGAGCCTGATTTTTCACTTTTTAGCTTTAGTAAATAAACCCCATTGTGTACTTAAAAGTGGGGTATGCCTGTAGACTTGGTGATGGTTGCAGTGCACTCTTTAAAAGAAAATCCCCCTTTTTGATATAAAAAGCCGTTCAGGAAGCGGCAGTATCACCCCACCCTCTAAAAAGCGATCCACCAGGGATCAATCTTCAATAGGGGTGGTGTTAGGGCCGGTTCACACAGCGAGGCGATGCGAGGCGACACGACTCGCCTCGCCTCGCTCCCGCAAGTCGCCCCCGTTCTGTACAATGGAACCGTTCTGAGAGGAGCGACTCGAGTCGCTCCGACTCAGAAAAAAGGTTCCTGTACTACTTCTGGGCGACTTCGGGGGCGACTTGCATTGACTTCTATACAGAAGTCCTCTGCAAGTCGCCGCTGAGGTCCCCGCAGGTCGCGGCGAGGCAAGTCGGAGACGCCTCGCCGCGCCTCGCTGTGTGAACCGGCCCTTAATGTAAATAAGTCCTAAGATGGATGACTTATTTTGATTCTGTGTTTGTTTTTGTTTGTTTTTTTTTTTTTATTCCAGTCGTAAAAAGGGGATTTAAACATAGAGGTTCAGTGCTTATTGAGGCTCATAGTTATTCCAGTATGCTGGAAAGTGTCTTTGATCATAATAGATCTTTTCACCTAAAGCAAAAGGCGTGATCATGTAAATGTCTATTCAGTTATTTTCATTAGAAATTTTGGCGGCGTATTGTGTGGCACAAATAAATTTTTGCTGCATTCAAAGTAAACTTTGAAGCCATTGGCACTTGTATTGTCTAGGTAGTATCGTTTTTGTTGATTTGACACTGTGAAGTCCTGCCCAGTTATACCAAATTGATGTTTCTATTTGTATTGATGTTCCTGCAGTTTATTGGAGTAATTGATCTGTAGCGTTTTTTTTGTTTTTTGCAGAGTGCGGTTTTATTAATGATGAGATATTTGTGGAGTTGGTTAATGCCCTAAGCCAATACAGTGATTATGAAGATGATGAGGATGGTGATGACAATCAGGACGATGATAGAGAAGACAAAGAAAAGGATCAGGAGGACAGCATGGATGGTGAGTGGTCATCACTGTGTTTTCTTTTACCCTTGTTATCCCTGAATGTGTGCAATTAAACCTCACTTTACTTTCCCTACCAGACAAGGAGACCCAGCTGCCTCGGAAGTTTCCTTCTGATAAAATCTTCGAGGCAATATCTTCCATGTTTCCTGACAAGGGAACAACAGAAGAGCTTAAAGAGAAGTAAGACATGTTATGACCTTGTGTATATTGCTTCATAATTGTATCTCCATAGTCTGTCTACATAGAATGAATAGAAATCCTGAGGTTTATTATATATGCTTTTTTTTTGTGTTCTAAAACCTTGGCTTTTAGTTTATAAAAACCAGTGCAGAGGTGGAAAAAAGTTGCTGTAATAGTACCGAACAAATGCATGTTGAATTTAGGTAACTGCAAAGGAACTAGCAGTTACCTTTGAGGGACAATAAAACATGCTTCAATTGTATAACAACAACAACAAAAAATTAGTAGCATTGTTGCCACATTGGATCTCTGGCTCCTATATTTTTTTTTTTCAGCCAATCTATATATAGAAAGCAATCAAATTTGAAATCATGTGGTTTTCTTTTTTGGCTTTGAAAGTTATGTTCTTGACGGCCGCATAACGCACATATCTGGTGGTAAAAAATTTGGACTTAACATCCAGCTGCCTTTTACATATGCGTTCACGGCAGCAGGGAGTTGTGTGCTCAGAGCATGCTCACTGAGTCTCTGGCAGCTGTTGGTCTAGGCTTCTGATCTGGAGCCAGCGGGATTGTCCCCCGATCATGTGACTGTTGAGAGCCAGTTAACGTGGTCACATGATACAGAAGCCACACTTTTTCCTGGCTGTCTTTTGCAGCGTATCCCCTTTGTCTTGGTAGATGATTATAAATGGAATAAATATTCTGCAGTTCATAATGGGCTGCTTTAACCACTTCACGCAAAACACCATACCCGTACGTCGGTACTTTGACACTAAATACTGTTGTTATGGCAGCAGCGAGCTGCCATAAACCCCAGTATGTTTGGGAATGGCGTACGTTTTTCTTTAGGATAAAAGTGGACTCCATTGTGGATTCGCCGCAAGATCACTTTTATCAATGGTGGGAGAGGTGCCCAATCCCGCTGTGCTCCGTTCATCTCCGCCGCTAACCGGAGCCGTCTGTAGTGGTGGGGATCATCACATCCTGTCACCTCACTGCCTGGATGCTGAGTGAGGGGAAGATGGCCCCCGCTTGACTTCATAGTATTGGTGGGCAGAAGCATCGTTAATTGTCACTTCTGCCCCATGCTATCAACTCTTTCACTGCCAGGCCTTGTGCTCCATTTTTACCCTCAGGTGGCCAGACCATTTTTTCAGTTTTTCCTTTGCTCTATTATTTTTCATTTATAGCTTTCAAAGTTTGTAAAAGACCCCCCCTCCCCCCCAAACCATATATTTTCTGAAAGCACATGACCAGTAAACTAAAAAGAAGGTGCTACTGATTTCTAAGGTCCCACGATATTTGTGCAAATTTAGATTTACTAACAATCCACTAAAATCGTGATTAGCAGATAAATCCACAGCAAATTTTACAAATTTCCTACTAAATATAAAAGTTTAACCTGTATTGAGTTAATAAATAACAAATACATGTAATGTTTACATTGTGCCTTTTTGCAAAATGGTGAAAAATTGAACGTACGCAAAAATGTATATATACAAATTTCTCAAAAAATCTGAAGGTTTTAATTTTTCCCTTACAGCTTTAGGAATTTATGAAAGACCCCAAAACCATATATTTTCTGAAAGCATATGACCTCTAGAATAAAAGAATTGTTACTGAATTTTTAGACCCCTTGGTATTTGCGCAAATGTTTATCAAACCAATATCTTCGCAAAAAATACACTAAAACCATTATTGGGAGATAACAACACAGCTAACTTTACAAAATTCCTGCTAAATACCTACTAAATATAAAAGCTTAACCGGGAAAAAAATACCTGCGTAATTTATGCAATCTTTTTTTCCGGTTTACTCCTCATTTGTAGCAGCACTTAGAGATTCTCACTTTTATATGAAGATATAAATAAAGATATGTTATCTCCAAACTTTCAAGGCAAAGGGCCAGTTTACTATCATATAGGCTTTAAGGGGGCTGGACAGTGTCCAGTGGGAGTAGAAAATGCCCCGGCATCAGTGCCCCATCATTGGTTTTGATGGAAGGAATAGTGCCCCATTGTTGATATCAATGAGAATAGTGCCCCATTGATGGTGTCAGTAGGTGGAACAGTTGCTCCATCATTGGTGTCAGTTGGTAAAATAGTGTCCCAAGAGCCAGATAAAGACAAGCAGAGGGCCACATCCGGCCCCCGGGCCACAGTTTGGAGACCACTGCTTTAGAGTATTGTGTCTAAATATTAGGATAAACCTTGGGAACATATTATATACAAAATTATATAATGCAAGAATATGTTAAAGGACAACTCCACCAAAGTTGATCATTTCTATTCTGATTCTGTTTAAATGACTGATAATTTATCATGGGTGTGGGATGCTATCATTTGGTTTTGTAGTGGTCTCATCAGCTGGGCAGAGCTAGAAATTATGATAGGAGTCCCTGAGGGGATAGAAGAAGGCATGTGACTCATATTCACTTGTCTTTGCCTTGAATTTCATTGATTCATTGCAATCCAGACTTTTGACATTTATGAAGAATGAGTTAAGATGACATCTTTTGGCCATATTCTGATATTCTTATATTTCGATTGTGGATGTACTACTAATGATCATTCAGTGTGAATATACTGGAGGCTCTGCTGGCCCATTAGCCTACCTTATGTCTTGTCTATTTGCATCATCTGTCATCCACTGTGCTATGCTGACTGTGCTAGTCCTTTAGTGGACTTCACAACATGGCAGTAAAGGAAACATTGCAGTTTTATAAATAGTATTTATACTTCTTGCCAGGACTGCTGACATTAGCACATAAAGATCAGTAAAGTTCCAAATTCAATAGTAACAAAGTGCCTAAACTTTTAAATTTGCCTTTTTACACAGTTTACAGACAATGACAGATGCAAACACAGCGTATGCTTTAGAAATGACTAAGTTACCTTGAGAAAGGGTCCCTGTGAGGCACCGAAACATTAGTCTCTTATGCCTTATGTGGCACTATCTTCACAATAAACCTGTGAAAGGCACCTATTTGAAGTGCTGGCGATTTTGGATTTTATTTTTATTTTTTGGGGCATGGCACCATCTGTGGCATTCTCTTTGAGCGCCCATTGCTAAAAGGACAGTTAGGGCTTATTTAGACTTGCCTTGGTTTCAACACACATTAACGGCTAGTTTACACTTGCTTCAAAACAAGGCTTCGGACAGGCTTTGTTAAAGCCCTCTGAACGCTAGTTAAAGCCCCTGTCACTAAATAAAATGGTTAACTTACAGTCCTGTTCACACCTTGCTTTTGCTTTGCTTCAAAAATGATGTCCTGTGTAGCTTTAGTGGAGCATCAAAGAGTCTTCAAAGCCTCCATAGAAGTCTATGGCAAAGCTCGCTCCAAGCCTCATCGAAGCTTCACCAAAGCCTCATTGAAGCACCAAACTGTAAACAGGACTGTAAGCTAACCATTTTATTTAGTGACAGGGGCTTTGACTGGTGTTCAGAGAGCTTTAACAAAGCCTGTCCAAAGCTATGTTTTGAAGCAAGTGTAAACTAGCCCTTACTGTGAGGCGTTGTCAATCCACTAAATGAAAATTAAGTGAAAACCTATTCAGGACAGACCAACAATTTAAAGCCATATATGAAAAGCTCTCAGCAAGCTGCATAATTGGTGCCAAATAATTTTTGTCCTGGTCTATTGGCTATTTTAATTTAGCCAGTAGCTGGTAAACATGTGCTTGTGATTTTGTCATGTATTCTTGTCTCATGAAACCCTAGTGCGCTATGAATTCCACTGAAAATCAGGTGTTAATGGACTAAATAATTTGTACATATAATGGAAAGCACCACTCCCCTAGAACAAGAGGCGAGTGAACTCTTCCAATGGGGACACTTACTCCAGGGACAACTAAGAGAGAAATTCTCCCTTGTTTGAGAGATTTTCACTGACTGAATCTCTCCAGTGGTACACAGAGCTAAATTTAAAGTAGCATTAAGGGCATTTTTTTTATTTTTGATAGAGGAAGGGAGGTTTCTAACACTTGTCAATTTTTGGCCAACTGGTTCCTATTGGGGAGAAGAAACAAGGAAATCCCTCCAAAGTGAGGGAATCTTTGGTAGTCATCAGAATCACTGGAAAGCATGCCCACATTGGAAAATCTGACTTCCTATTTCTGTGCAGGCCTTTACATCACAGTCCACAGAGTTCCCCCTTTACATCTCGGTACACAAAAGTTCTCCGTTACATCGGGGTCTTCAGAGTTCCCCATTGCGCTGTAAGGGGGAGTCCTGAGGACACTGATTTAGGAGGGAATTCTGGGGGCTCTGATGGGGGGGGGGGGGGGGGCTGGTGACCAGAGACCACTATCTGCAGAGTGAATATGCCAAGTTGGGGGGGGTTGTCTATTTCAGCTGCCGGAGCCAATAATGTCTGGTCTGAGAAGAAATGTTCCTGTGCAGTCTGTTCAGAAACACACTTCTGGAAGTCTCAATCTCCTGTGTCCCCCTACTGTGCTCAGTGGTTCCTCTCCCTGACCTTGCATTGCTACTGTGCCCTTTAGTAACGTAGAGGTTGGTGAGCTGAGAGCTGCTGGGAACACAGAAGATTGTCACTCCTGGAGACAGACTTTGTTAGGTTGTTTCGCCTTCTCAGAGCTGTATTTAGTGGTGTTGGCTGCAGGAGAAAGGTATTTAGGGTCTACATTGCATGTAACGCTTTTGTTGGCACTTTTGCGTGACAGTCACTTTAACATAAGTCCTCAACCTAGATTATGGATACTGCTGTATATTAGAATTATAGTTTTTATGTTTTAGCATTGTTAATTCACTATCAACATCCTTATTTCAGATTTACCATGTATTCACTCTCCAGGTACAAAGAATTGACAGAGCAGCAGCTACCAGGGGCTCTTCCTCCAGAATGCACCCCAAACATTGATGGACCAAATGCAAAATCTGTGCAAAGGGAGCAGAGTCTTCATTCATTCCACACCTTGTTTTGTAGGAGATGTTTCAAGTATGATTGCTTCTTGCATCGTAAGTACCTCTTTATTTAAATATTTGTTAAAGGTGTCAGTTGTGATATTTAAGCTCTCGGGGTGTAATTCAGAAAAATACACTTTTGTACCTTTTCTGTAATGGTTATTTTGTCATGATGTAAGCTATAGTGCTGCAGTGCACCAAGTTTAGCACGCTTTCTTGAAGTAAGGCCACTTAATGCAAGTCTGTATTTGTAACACTCCTTAATTTAATCATGTAACAATTGTTTTTCACTTGTTTCCTTAAGCTTTTCACGCCACTCCAAACACATACAAAAGAAAAAATAATGAAGCTGCAAATGATGGAAAGCCCTGTGGACCCAACTGTTACCAGCTTTTGGTAAGATTGGTCCCATATGTTTTCTTTGAATTCTTTATTTTGGGGTGGTGATAATGGGCAGATGTCTAGGTGATAATGATGGGAGAGATAAGATATTTGCTCACCCTTAAACAATGCACTTGCTACCGAGGCCTCCCAGGATCATGCTGTTGCAAAAACATGGCGTGCACACACTGCTGCATTTCTTTTCACAAATAAAGATTTTGTTCTCTGTAGTGCTATTCAGTGCATGGCCCAATTGTGGCAAATTTATGTTTTAATTTGATTGCTTTGCTTGCTTATGACTATGGCTTTGTATAGTTAGCATAAGATGTGTGGTATTGCAGTCTCATGACAATCAGCATAGAAATTGTTGGGAAATGACTGAACCTACAGATAGATGGATCATTGTACAATTATATTGAAATTGAAAACTGAGTATCTGACAATGATTTTTAATGTTCAGTAGGCATTCATAATCCCCTATTATAATCACGTGTGTGTGTGTGTGTGTGTGTGTGTGTGTAGATTATAAAACTGAGCCAGAATAATGATTAAAATGGAATTCACTGCAAAACATAACTACTACAGTTTGTTCTCTGCATTCTAATGCTAACTTACCTGTGTAAGAAAGATTTATATACTCGAGTATTTTTTCAGTACGTTCGTTATGCTGAACCAGCCCCAACCCACCCCCCCCCCCCCCCGGCTTATACTCGGGTCAGGGCAGGGATACTGGGCATTAGGCTGCTTGTCCTGGGTTTTCATTGCACTGTGGCTGGAACGCTCCCCTCTCTCCCTCCCTTACACAGTGGGAAGCCGCTGTATCCCAGAGCTAACTCTGAAATTTTTGGCCGCACTGTGACATAAGTCCCACCCTCCTCCTAGATCAGCTCGTGTGATAGACTGAACACTGCGTCTATCACACAAGCTGATCTAGGAGGAGGGTGGCACTTTTGTCAAAGTGAGGCCAAACATTTCAGACTGAGCTCCGTCACGCAGCGGGAGATGCCCGCTGTGCAATACAAGTACTGACACACAGTCACTACTAGTGAGGCTGCAATGGCGAGCACATTGAGGCGTCAATGATGGGCCTGAGACTACAGTGATGGGCACGGTGAGGCTGCAGTGATGGGCACAGTGAGGCTAGAATGATGGGCACGGTAAGGCTGCAATGATGGGCAGGAGGCTGCATTGATGGGCACACTGCTGCTGGCAGCCTCAGTGTGGTCTGTCGCACCACATCCTTACCAGTAGCTGCTGTATTTCCCACCCATGGCTTATACTCAAGTCAAAAAGTTTACCCAGTTTTTTGTGGTAAAATTAGGTGCCTTGGCTTATATTCGGGTCAGCTTATACTTGAGTATATAAGTACTTCCTGTCTGGTCACGTGATCTCACCTGTGTCAGCCAGCTTTGGCTGCAGGGGAGAGGAGAATTCTGACAACAGCTGGTAATGCCTGGGAGTGTTGCATCACCTATAGGCTTCAATGGCACATCTGTTGTCAGTGCTTAATCCTTTCCCCTGCAGTGGCCACTGAATGACGGGTGAGCTGATCATTTGACCGGACTGGATACGTCTGGGGGGGGGGGGGGGGGGGGAAGACCGCTCTACAGACTTTTCTTACACAGGTTAGTCAGAATAGTTAAAAGAGAAACAAAAAACAGGCGTATGGACAACTGTCCATGAGATGAGATCTGTTTTCCTTGGGTAATAAAGCATACACGTTCCAAGAAGAGGCCAACCAAACAGCAGGACCATGGTAACTTAGATGGTGAAATACCTGAATCTGGAGACACATGGCGACTGGGGGTTCCAAAGCGGTGTCTACTGTGCAGCCTAATGAGCTGAGGGAAGCAAGGGTGGACACTTGTGGGGAGCCTGGGGACAAGTTGGTGACACCAGGTTGGATGGAGAGCGCCATTCATGGCCGGGACACCCGGAAGTGACAGCTGTATCCAGGGGAGGAACCACTCCAACAGCCAGCTGATGATGTCTGGTGGAAGTTGCAGTACTGCTCCATCATCTTAGGGCAAAAGCAGACACGGGCTGGTCCCGGAGTACTGTAGCCATGATAAGCTGTTGAAAAGTAAGCTGGCAGCAGGGGATAAGGCTACATATTTTCGGAGATTAACCCCTTCTTTAAGTCATAAAAATATGTGGAAAAATGTGCATTTTATTATTTTTTTAGAAAAGTAAACTTTTATCCTTTAAAACCCCCTACAGGTCATCATTTTAGAGTTAACCGTGAATAAATGGGCCTAGAATTTTTTGCTGTCACTTCAGTGTGCACTGCAATATGAAACGTGTAGTGCAATTAACTATTTTGCAGGTAGTTTCCCCTGACGCATCCCCCCCCCCCCCCCACATCACATGGGGACAAAAAATCCCCGGTATGATGCTTTATTGGTGAGAGGATCTAAAAGAGGGGTTATCCTTTTGAACTGGAGCTACTCTTAAAAACATCATCTCATGTGTAGCTTAATTTTTGTCAAGTGTCTTACAACCCCTCATGTAGCATGACTGTGTTTTTAGGAAGGTGCCAAGGAATATGCTGCAGCACTAACAGCGGAGAGGATAAAGACCCCACCAAAGCGCCCTGGCGGTCGCCGAAGAGGCAGACTTCCAAATAGCACCAGCAGACCTAGCACACCAACTGTCAATGTGTCAGAAGCCAAAGACACAGATAGCGATAGGGAAGCTGGCACAGAGACTGGTGGAGAAAGCAATGACAAGGAAGAGGAGGAAAAGAAAGATGAAACCTCTAGTTCTTCTGGTAAGTTTTTTTGCTTTTAAGGGACAGCTCATTTTAGGCATGTGCAAACAGCTGTGATTGGGTGTACGCATTCATTGATTCCAACAATGCATTTATTTTCTGTAGAAGCAAATTCTCGTTGCCAAACGCCTGTCAAGATGAAGCCAAATGAGCTCCCTGAGAATGTCGACTGGAGTGGAGCAGAAGCATCCCTGTTTAGAGTCCTCATAGGCACCTATTATGACAATTTCTGTGCTATTGCCAGGTTAATTGGCACAAAAACATGTCGACAGGTACTTTATTTTTTTTTTTTTATAAACATATGTACTGTTTAAAGTGGTTGTAAACACAGCATCTCTTTCTATAGTGTATACTTGTCTCGATCTACATGCATGAGTCACTTGTGACAGTTTATCTGATACCAGAAAATCTCAGACCACCCCCCTTTCCCCAGCACACAGAAGGTGATTGACAGCCTAAGTTGTGCATATCTCCCTATAAATTTGTGTGTGGGAGTGCTTTGGAAAAATATGTGTTTTAGAAGGCAGTAGGGAGGAGATGGCTGCAGATAAACTGGTGTGTTTATATCTCCTGTGTATCACCTGAGGCCAGCCACTTCACTGGGTATATGTAAGGGTTTAAAACTACTACTTAGAAAACTTTTATCAGAGTGTATCTATTCTGTTTCATTAATCTGCAGATTAGAAAAATTGAGCTTCAGTCTGTATATGATGTGTCAGTTAATTAAGGCTGTTTGACAAGTAAAAAGAAAAGTGCAGCTGAAGTGGTCAGTGTTTGCAAAGTCGCTATGAGGCAGGGAGAAGATCCATGCAGAGACAAAAGAGTGGCGGGCTGACCGAGGCACGTAAACTGACCAGGGTTATCATGGCTCAGCAGCCATAATTACCATGGTCAGCGGGGACACGGACAGGCAGGATCAACCAGGTATATTACACGATAGGAAGGGGAAGATTGCACAACAAAAGCTCTGTGCTATAGCTCATGCCTTAATGTAACATGATCTTCCTTTTTTATTCTTTTAGGGTTACAACTAGTTTAGGTATACCTAAAGTTTAGTTTATAATTTTAAAAGGCATACCCAAGTTTTTTTTTTATTATTATTATTATTATTATTATTATTATTTTATAGTTTGATTTGTAGATTGTAAGTTGTAAATATTTGTAAGATTGCAATTGTAAGGGTCACTGTTGCTGTCTACTTTGGAGAGACTTAATTTGACACCTAGTATTGAAGACCCAACAGGATGCTATAGAGGAGGTCTCTCCAAAGTGACCCAGCTCTGTGTGTAATTTGAACATCAGCCATAGACCTTTGCATTTCCCAAAAATATAGTTATTCCGCATACACACGACCAGACTTTCCTGGAAAAAAGTTCAGACGGAATCATTTCATCGGATATTTCGATCATGTGTGGGCTTCATCTGCCTTTTTTCAAAGTCTGACGGACCTAGAAATAGAACAAATCTTTAAATCTTTCCGATGGAATCAATTCCTATCAGGAAAACCGTTCGTCTGTATGCTAGCCCGATGGACCAAATACGACGCAAGGGCAGCTATTGGCTACTGGCTATTGAACTTCTTTTTCTAATCCCGTCGTACGTCATTGCGTTCAAAACGAACGGACTTGGGTGTGATCATGTGTAGGCAAGTCCGTTCGGTCAGTAAGACCGTCTGAGTTTATTCTGATGGAAAGTCCGGTCGCGTGGGCACGGCATTAGGTATTGCTTGGTATATTTGACCCTAGAGCTCCACACGTTGGCTGGGGATAGTAAATGTAATATATTCAATATAAAATATTTGCCAAACGAAAACAGATTATTATTTTTAAAGTATTTAATATAATAAAGGGAAACACATAAACTACCAAGCATTCTCTATAAGCTCAGTATACATTTTCATTGCTGTATTGAAAATTTGCTTGCTTAAGGATAAGGTCTAAATGACCCACTGCTTTTATTTCTGAGACCCTCAAAAATCGCATTCAACTTTGACTTTTGGTAATTAAGGTCGAAATTAAAACAAAATCAGCCTGCTAGTTTTCATTCAGTCTGGAGTCCTGTCACACTTCTCACAAAGTTCCCTGCTGCTGCTCTTCGAGTGTAGAAAATTATATGAATATTATGTGTAACAAAATCATGTGAATTATTATTACTTAGAAAAGCACACTTAAGAGAAGGATTAAAGTTTTATATTGGCATCGGTGGTTTACATTTTTAAATTTTTTACAGGTATACGAGTTTAGAGTAAAGGAGTCAAGTATCATAGCTCCGGTCCTTGCCGAGGATGTGGACACGCCACCCAGGAAGAAGAAGCGGAAGCACAGGTACGATTTATGATGTATGAATGGGATCTGCTTTGGTGTGTTCCTGTTCCGTGAGATGCTGCCAAACCACAATTGTTAATAAACTTAATTGATGTTGAGCAAGAAATGAGTGGTAAAAATATGTTTTTGTTAGTTTACCCCACCACCATTGATGTGGGTTAGGATTGCTCTTGGAGAGGACTTCTACTCCGTTTTCCGTAAAAGAAAATTGCTTGCAGTTAATAATATTCTTGCAGTTTGCGTAATATTTAAAATAAATTTTCCATCGTTATCAAAATGATCTCTAATGAAAGATATGTTACCTGCCCTGGAATTGGTAGATTCGATTAGTATCTTTTCTGCATGCTTCATTGTTTAATTGAAGAGATGGGGAAAAAAAAAAGCAGACATGTAATTAAAAAAAAAAAAAAAAAAAAACTATTATTTCAATTTTTCACTGTGCTTTTCACCAGATAATTACAAAAAGTTAACATTTTTGAAAGTGAGGCTGTGCTTCCTTTGCATTGTGCTCTGCAGCAAAAGGATTTAGCCAACCATAACCTCCAATACCAAAACTAGGGCATCAACTTTCACAACGACCCCCGCTGGTTTGGGCACACCAGGCCCGCCGAACAAATTGATACCTGTAAGACAAACGGACAGAAATATCAGAGCTGAGCTACCTTTGTCACTTGTTTTTGAGGGTACAAGTATGTAGGCCACACACCAGCTTCATGCATGTTCCCAGTCCTTGAATCAGTAATTAAGTAATTGGGATAGAATCTTAAAATGACAGTCTTAGAGCTTACACCTTTCCAAACGAGTCCATTCCTTTATCGCAACTATTGCAAATACTTAGTACCTCTGGGTGTGGGGAAGCATGTTACATCCTCCCTGGTTGCAGTGCTGGGCCTATTGCCAATCTCAAACACTCTAATCTAACAGGAAGATAACATTATTAACCTGCTTAAATATTCCACAGAGATTACCTGAAGCTATTAGTGCAGAGCAAAAAACATGTAATATAGGGAAGAGGAAGTGAGCAAAAGTGGGCTGGGGGGGGGGTTGATTCGCAAAGTATGAGCTATCTTCAATTGGGGAACAGAAAGAGGAGGGCACAGAAGAGATGATCATGGATTACATGCTTGAGGTTTACATCTCACAGATTATCTATGAATAGCTTTACATTTCCTAGGGATTTAAAAATGCTTAGAGGTAAACGCCACGTTTTGGTAAAAGTCGTTTAGTGTATATCCTTACTGCACAAGCCACATTTTACTTTTTTCAATAATTACCTTTCATTTCAGTTTGCTATAAATTCTTGTAATGTATTCCGTTCACTTGATGGGCTTAGTTTGTTTCTTCCTCAACAGAACTGTTGTTCTGTATGTTATTTTATGAAGTATGTATGTTTTTTATCATTTTATTGATGTGTGATGTATGTATTTATCCTGTATTTGCTGGCTTTTTTTGGTTACAGTTGTTGGGAAAAACAGTGCCCAGTTTACTTTTTATTTATTTATTTTTTTAATATTTTATAGACTGTGGGCTGCACACTGCAGGAAAATACAGCTAAAAAAAGGTATGTATATAGTATATCGGATTTTAATAATGTGATCAATCATAGAATTCTAAAGATATCTGTGAAATCTATGCAGAATCACATTAATTCTACATTCAGTTGACTGAAATGAAATTTAAACAAGTTTCTGCATCATGAGATGATTGACGTGCGAAATGGAAAGTCTTTTTTCATAACTTTTTCGGCTAATAGATATAAGTAGTCCTATATAAACTGATTGTTGTGTATATAATATCGTCTTACATAGTTGAAGAACATACAGGGGATCTGTTTTACCTGCCTAAGGATTTACATTACTTTTCATCCAGTATTAAGCTTAACATTGTCCTGCCAGACATCACAGCTAGGTTGGTGCCCTGACTCATCTTAATTGAAGTAAAAGTGACTCTGACATGAAAGGAGTATGGGATGTGCCATTCTCTTGATTTGTTTGTTATTTTTTTTTTTTTTTGGATTTGCCTTGAGTTCAGTTTTATTGGTGACACATGGGTTGGTTTACTAAAACCAGACAGTACAAAATCTGGTGGAGCTCTGCATAGAAACCAATCGGCTTCCAATTTTTTTTTTTTTTTTTTTTTGTCAAAGCTTAATTGAATAAGATGAAGTTAGAAGCTGACTTCCAAGCACATCTGCACCATATTTTGCACTCTCCAGTTTTAGTAAATCAACTCATTGTGACAATATGTCTGTTCCATTTCCTCCCCTTTCGTTATGTGTTTTTTTCATTTTTTTTTTTCAAACATACTCTTGATCATGACATGTAAAGTGGTATAGCTATGATTTGATTCAGGTCGTGTTGGCTTCAGCTCTCTGTTGGTTTTATGTTCTTTTAGATGGCTCCTCTAATCATGTTTACAATTACCAGCCTTGTGATCACCCTCGCCAGCCCTGTGATGGTTCCTGTCCCTGTGTGATTGCACAGAATTTCTGTGAGAAGTTCTGTCAGTGCAGCTCTGAGTGTAAGTTTACATAGAGGTGTAAATGGAACTATGGGATAGACCCAATGCCTGTATAGATCTTTACTAAAATATATAGGAAGAGTAAATAGAAAGTATATGGTATTGTAGTTTTGTGGCTTTTTTGCATCTTTCACCACACTAATGTACAACATTTATTAAGGCCAAAACAGGTTCCCTGGATGTCGCTGTAAGGCCCAGTGCAACACCAAGCAGTGTCCATGCTATCTTGCTGTGCGGGAGTGTGACCCAGACTTGTGTCTCACCTGTGGGGCTGCTGATCACTGGGATAGCAAAAATGTTTCATGCAAGAACTGCAGCATTCAGCGGGGATCCAAAAAGGTCAGTTGTTTTTCTGAGTTTCTGTAATGTTAAAGTGCAAGAACAATAAGTTACTACTCATCTGAAGCAAGCTTCACTTTATTATTTATATATTTTACATACTTGGATACTGATAAAGGTGATTTAAGGTATAATTGGACGCAAATTTGCACACTTACATTTTTTACCTTGATACTGATGTCCCCTGAGAGTTCCACTGATTCTTCACTGGTTCAGCTTGTTTACAAATCTAGTCCAATGCCGGTCATAGTCGCTTGTAGGTACCTTCATACATAGTTCTCTGAATGTGATGCTCTGGGTGTGCATGCTCCAAAGTCACTACTACAGGGAGGAGCATGTTTATTTAAATGAACGCGGTCACAGTTATTCAGGAAATACTATAACTAAAGCTCTACATGACCTAGCATTTTAACAAGCACTGATTTTAAATTGCAAACTTAATTCTGGTCAAACACCAGTTAGAATGGCTAACAATTATTTCATATCTTCTGCGAAATGAGCTAAAATGTATTTGGCATCTGTAACCAATCTCTTCTAGTATTGTGGTAAATGGTTCAAGTGAGAAATAAACCCAGAAATAAACCCTCAGCCCGTAATCCCTTGATGCCAGCTGTATGCACATATGCAGCTGCTCAGTGAGTGGGCCCTAAGGCCGAGCCTGTGTAAACTACTTGCCTTTCTGAGAGCGCGCTCCCAGCACGGTAGCCGCCGAGAATCGGTAAGCTACCGATGCATATTTGCAATCGGGTGCTTTCCAATGTTGTGACAGCCAATCACAATGGTCACATGACCTGAATGCTTGCCTCCCGGCCTTTAGAACTCAAAGGGATGGGAGTCAGTCGGCAAAAACAGGTTAAAGTACACCATCATGCAGGAGGTATGGGGGCTCCCATGGCTTGCCTCCTGAGAATGCTAGCTGGTTGACTACGTCTGACTTTAAAACTTCTGAATCAGAACAAATATGCTGTTAATGAGAGTAAAAGTGTGAGAATTCCTCTTCTGTTCTCCTGATGTGTGGAGGACAGGTACAAATCTGATCTGCCCTGCAGTTCATGAACACTCTCATATTATATTGGCTCCACATTGTCCATTTACTTTTACTTTTTCGAAAATAGTTTCATAATAACATGACCTTCCAAAACATTTGAATAACAAGCAGTACCACAACACATAGTGTCCCCCAAAGAGAACCCATCAGTAAAGAAATGCCACTTCTGTTCATGTTTTAGAATTGAGGTTCTGGGGTTAAAATGGTTATCCTTGCCACACTGCTTTGTACTGACCTGGGACATGCATCCTAGTTAAGTTGGGATATGTGACCTGCAGTCCTTTTCCAGGTCAGCCACTTTCTAAACAGTAAAACAAGTATAAAGATGGTAGACTGGGAGTTTGCACCTTCAAAAACCAATTCTGCAACACGCACACTTCTGTCCTGACAGATTTCCATTAAATGTTTCTGCAGCTCATGGATTGGGCTGACTAGATCCTGATTCTCCATTAGTTGGTCAAGGTTTGATTCCACAGATGATTGATGGTAATATTGCCTTGCTTGTGGGCTGGAGAAATGTAACAAATACCCTGTCTGTGTTTGCCTCCCCTCTTCTTCTAATAACACTTGGCCCTGAAGCCTTATTTCATCTGCATTTGGCAAAGGGACCCAGTGCTAGGTAAGGCCACTTGAATTCTTGCAATAGATGCACGTGATTGGGCGGTATGGCTGCCTTGGCGTTAGGAACATTGCAGAAAGGGAGCTGGCCATTTCAGAACATTTATTTTTTCAACTGTCTTGGGACATAACCATGTAAGAATAAGTCTCATTAACCTTTTATTCATGTACTCCATTATTTTCCTGGCTTAGAAAGAATGATAATACCATTGAATGTGTGCCTTGCAACAGGTGCAGTTTTGTGGTTCTGCTGCTTATGCTTGCCATTTTCATATATTTGATTGTCTGTCTTGCTGTTGCGAGCTGCTTTCCTTTATATGATGGTGACTCTGTGACCTGCAATGTATTGTGTTGCATTAGCATCTGTAATGTCCCATAGCGAATCTACTCTTTCGTGTACCTAAATATATCCACTAAAATGTAAACACTAACCCGTATAAACTAGAGACTTCTCTATTTTCTTAGCATTTGCTTCTGGCACCCTCTGATGTAGCTGGCTGGGGAATCTTCATCAAAGACCCTGTACAGAAGAACGAGTTCATCTCTGAATACTGTGGAGAGGTAAGCCAAGAAAATCCACAAATGCACAGCATTGTACTAGTTGTACACATATGGGATGTGCGTAAGTTGTCTAGGTTTTGTTGCACGTTTCTGTAATGAGAACTGCCTGTGTTACGCTTTAGCAGTCAGTTTAACCACTTCAGTACCCTGGCACTTTCACCCCCTTCCTGCCCAGGCCACTTTTCAGCTTTCAGTTCTGTCTCACTTTGAATAACAATTGCACAGCCATGCAACACTGTACTCATATTATTTTTTTATATCTTTTTTTGAGACAGACGGACAGCTTTCTTTTGGTGATATTTTATTACCAGAAAATTTTACCAAAAAGAAAAAGAAAAGTTTTTTTTTTTTGCAAATAAGTAATTTTTTTTCTTTGCTGATGAGGATGCACTGATGGGCTCTGATGAGGAGGCACTGATGTGCTTTGATGGGGAGGCACTGACGGGTGCTGATGGGCTTTGATGAGGAGGTACTGATGGGCTGTGACGAGGAGGCACTGATGGACACTGATGAGTCTGCACTGATGATCAGTGTAAACTGTGTGCTGACAGCCTTATTGGTTATTTGCTCAGACAGAGACAACATGTAAGGAAAGGACTGCCAATAACTGGCAAGTCTGTTTATATGTGATCAGCTATGATTGGACACAGCTGATCACATGGTAAAGGGCCGCTCTGATTGGCCCTTTACTCTAATCTGTGATCAGCTGTATCTGAAGGACACAGCAGCCACAGAGCATGCCGATGTGTGCACCAGGGGATGGAGTTGTGGGAGGACATCTATTGACACCCTGTCAGATATATAGCACCGCTCTCTAGCCGTCTTTTGGCTATAGTGCGGTACTCAACTGGTTAATAATTCCTTATGTCTAGTTGACTATCAGCTGCTCTGGGCAGGGCAGATGTTTGTATGCTACACAATGGCATAATCATCAGATGAATGGAAAGCATCAGGTAAATGAAAGTGACACTAAAGTTTAAAGCTTGTTTTGCACAGAGTGGCCCCAAACCTGCGGGGTCCCTCGGTGTCTTTCTCAGAGCTAATCCCCACATGAGATAACACCCTGGAATAAGTGCTCTCCCGTGAGGTTACCTTGTGGGCACGCTCCCGAGTCCAGCATTCGGCGTCCATAGGGCCCACCGTCATTGGATTTGATTGACAGCAGTGGGAGCCAATGGTTGCGCTGCTATCAATCTATCCTATCGAGCCGAGAACCCTGGGCAGAGAGAGAGAGAGAGTGTACTTCCCTGTGGGACAAGTTGGAGGGTTCAGGTAAGTAAAATGGGGGGAGCTGTCACTGACAGGTGTTTCTTCACCTTAATGCATATGGAGCGTCGGATGTCAGCGGTGACATGTCCGCTGACAACCAACCCGCTCCGATCCGAAAAAGTAGGATGGAGGAAAAACCTACTTTTCCATTCGTCATCGGACGAAAAGCGGCACTCTGACAGGTCCGTCCCTGCACAGTGTTCAAAGACGGACCTGTCATCTTCCTGGTCAGTGGGGATTGACGGAGCGATCCCCGCTGAGCAAGCGGATGTCCACGGGGCAGATGATCACGGATCCGTCCCTTGTGAAAGAGCCCTAACTGGTATTCTGAGACAGGCTTAATTAGGTACGGTATAGAGGTTCGACCCTAATTTGGGATAAATCTTTCTAGAGAATCTTTGTTTACAGCAGAAGCAGGGCTTTTATGATGTCGTGGTTAATCCAAACTTTTATAGTTAAAAGTACAATAATCCCTTTATTAAATTCATAGGTTCTAAAGAATCCATCCACCTTTATACGTTCGTAGATAAACTAGTTTTTTTTTCTAAGAGGTTACTTTGCCTGCTAAGCTTCCCTTTTGGCATCAAGGTGAAGCAGCTAAATCCAAAACTATAATTGTTTTTGTAAACTATTTTAATGTTTAAAAACGTATACAGATTGTTTTTATTTATTTTTAATAACTTGTACGAAATGTTAATTTTACACACAAGTAATAAGAACACTTAGGCTGCTGTATTTTTCAGAGATCTCACCTAAACCTACTTGGGGACATGGGATCAAATAGGGCTTCTTGTTAGGATCTCTACTAAAGCCAAGCATTACCTCTTCATTTGGCTGGAGCTTCTCACAAAAAACCCATACAGCTTTGTATAAGCAGGCAGGAAAGTGCGTCCACCTCTGACTTTTTCAGCTATGTGCATTGTAAATAGAGCTGAATAGCAGATTTATATTTTTTAGTCTTGGGCATAAATGAAGAAAATCTACACCAAATGCTATATATTCTCTTTGCTACAGCTACCTATTTCCATAATAGCTGTGGGTCAGGCTCTTGCTTCCCTTAGTGGAGTACATTCACACTGCTTTATTCATATATTAGATTCCTATATTGTATGAAATGAAGGTCGAAAAGAGCTTATAGTTCTTAGCAACAAATCACTTGTTCTGACATTTTCTACTAAGAAAGGTGAAAGTGAGAGCTCATTGGTTGCTAGGAGCTAAAGCTACTCAGTATTGGGCCCTTAATGAGTGCAATGTGCAGACTCAATGCTATTATATAAGTAGACAAAGTGAAAAAATGTAAAGCCAGCTGAGTAAGATTGAAATCCTTAGCTTTGCTTCTGCATGCAATACTTAAAGCTGACCTTCGCCCTAATTGAGAAGTTGTCCTGCCCTCCCCCTCCTCCTCCCTCTCTTAGCAATGGAAGGTCTTTTTTTTTTCTCCATAAGCATGTACTTGTGCTTCCAGGCAGCACGTCTTCTCTGCTCACCTAGGCAAGACTTTACCACCCCCGGCGTGTGCGCAGGTGATGTGCCACCGAGCTGTGATCCTGAGAGCCCTGGGGCACATATGCGCAAGTGCTGGGGTACCCAGTATCTGAGCACATGTAGGGTTTGGTAAGCACATGCAAAGACCACTAATAGGAAAGCTGGAGAATTTCCCAGTCTTCTGCCGTGCACAGCATTTTCATGGCATGTGTGCTGATGGGCTCTCCCAGGACCCGAAGGCTAAGTGATTAGAATACTGAGCTAAAAATATGGAAGAGATCACGGGCTATATGTATTATGTGAATTACTCTATTACCTTGTCAAACACGGGTTAGTGATAATTGGGATAATGCAGTGTATGGCTTTTCTGATCTTCAAGCAGACACTGGATTAAAGAAGTTGTAAAGTCAGAAGGTTTTTTATCTTCATGCATTCTATGCATGAAGATAAAAAGCCTTCTGAGTGTAGCAGCCTCCCCAGCACCCCCGAATACTTACCTAAGTTCCATCTCTGTCCAATGATGTCCACGAGTCCCTCGGCCATCTGAGACTCTCCCTCCTGATTGGTTGAGACACAGCAGTGGCGCTATTGGCTCCTGCGGCTGTCAAAGTCAGTTAGCCAATCAGAAGAGAGAGGGGGCGGGATGGTTAATGGCTGAATCTCGGCTCGGGTGCCCCTATAGCAAGCTGCTTGCTATGGGGGCACTCGACAGGACGGAGGAACCAGGAGAGTCGAAGATGGACTTGAGAAGAGGAGGATCAGTTACTTTAATGTTATATATCACAAATGGTGTACAAAGTGGAAAATTTTCCCTTTTTTTTTTTTTTTTTTTTTTTATAAACAGTATAATAAAAGTTGTCTTGGCACCATTTGGGTTAGTGAAGCACATCACTCTAACAGGATTAAACTAGAAATGTCTATATATAGCTGTACTGTATATTTTCAGTTAGGTGTTCATCTCTATATGCTGTATTCCATAGATCATATCTCAGGATGAAGCAGACCGAAGAGGCAAAGTGTATGACAAATACATGTGCAGCTTTCTCTTCAACTTGAATAATGGTAAGCTTAACAAGACCTTCTAAGTCACTAGGTTGTAGAATAATGCCTGCCACTGTTTTAGGATGTAGCTCGATTTTGTTCCCCTCCTAACTAGGAAACGTGTGACTGATTCAGAATATGACAGTATGGAGAATAACAATGAAAATGTAACAAAATGGAGAGGCCGATCGGAAGCTAATTCTGATATAAACCGTGCATTTAGCTTGGCAGGACAGCAGACTGTTAGAAATGATCTGCCTACAGTAGGGAATAATTGGAATAGTTCATTTTTCTTTAGAAAGAAGTGTGACTTGCACTTTCCTTTAACTAGTTAAAGACTTTGGACATGCTGCAGACGCCCCAAAAAACACCACAGCACACAGGATGTGTGTAGTACATTCAGTCTTTGTCCTGCTGCCAGGAGTCTCTCCCATTACACAGCAATTCTCAGCTCTGATTAATCAAAGCCAGAGTTGCTGTGTACCTACTGGTGCTGTTGGTTTAAAAAAAAAAAAAAAACTGTGCTCATGTCACATAACGTGTAAAAAATTAATGTTTCCTTATGAGAGCTGTCTTAACTGGTCCGACACAAGTCGGTCCAACTTTGAAAATGCTCCCTGCACTACTTTGGTCTGACATTAATCCTACTTCAACCCATTGAATATCACTTAAGTCGGAACAAAGTCTTAACTGTTCCAACTTTGGCATGCGACTTGTGCTCTGATGATCTTAAAGGGGAAATTAAAAAACAAAATGGCATGGGTTCCCCCCAAAATCCATACCAGGCCCTTATCCGAGCACTCAGGCCAGAAAAGTGGGGGGACGAGTGACACTTTGCACACCCCCATACCCCCCCCCCCCCCCCCCGAGCACCTCGTCCCAATGTTGATGAGGCCAAGGGCCTCTTCCCGACAACCCTTGTCGGTGGCTGGTGGGGTCTTCGGGCAAGGGGTCATATCGGAATCTGGAAGCCCCCTATAACAAGGGGGCCCGCAGATCCCGGCATCCCACCCTATGTGATTGAGTATGAGGTACTGCTGGGTCGCATCTCTCCGGGTGTCTTCTCTCTCTGCCAGGTCTTCTCCTTCTGTTCTTCTGATGTTGACTCCATGTAATCTCCCGGTGTAATGCTGGGTCCACGTGGGGCATGATTGGGCTATGATGTCACAATAGGGCGGGGCCTCCGTGAGACAGCGGGTGGCCCCGCCCCATGCCAATATAAGTCATTGTACACAGCGGACCCAGCATTACACCGGGAGATCGCGTTGACATCAGAAGAAGAACAGAGGGAGAAAGCGTGGTAAAATAGGGAGAAGACAGCGGAGAGAGGAGACCCGGTAGAAGAGGGAAAAGACGAGACGCCGGAGCTGTCTTAGTAAAATACTTTAAAAACCGGTGTACTGTGTTTTATTTTTGACCTTTTTTTTTTTTTTTTTTTTTTTAGGTGAATGGGTAGGGGTACGATATACCCCATACTCATTCACATAGGGCAGGGGGGCTGGGATCTGAGGCCCCCATGTTAAAGGGGGCTTCCAGATTCTGATAAGCCCCCCCCCCCCCCCCACACCTGCAGACCCTGACAACCACTGGCCAGGGTTGTTGGGAAGAGCCCCTTGTCCTCATCAACATGGGGACAAGGTGCTTTGGGGTGGGGGGGCGCAGGGCACCCACCCCCCATGTTAAGGGCATGTGGTATGGTTTGGGGGGGGGGGGGGTTGCTTGCTCATCCCCACCCCCTTTCCCGGGCTGCGTGCTCAGGTAAAGGGTCTGGTGTGGATTTTATGGGGACCCCACAGCATTTTTTGCAGCGTTGGGGGTTCCCCTTAACTCCTAATAACCTTTTAATTTACTCTAATCGGCTCTAAATACCTCTCTATTTTCCTGCTATTTTATTTGGTTTGTTTCTATTTTATTAACCATATTTATTTTATTTTTTTTTCACATTTTTACACATTTAACCTATATCCACACATTTTACATTTAAAACATTTGTAAATGACTTCCTCTTTCATCTCTGTCTTTCATTTCTATCTCACCTGAGATCCGCTATTTCAATGGGTGTAAGGGTTTCCAACTACTTTAGGTAATGACAAAGTTATTGCTGAATAAACCTGTCCATGGCAGAATTGTAAAAATGATTCTGGTTCATAGGTGGTGAACAGGTGAGAGGGGATGTGGTTAACTTGAATTCTGCTGAGTTGGAGGTGACTGGAATCTGCACAACATCTTCACCAAATGCTGAATACTGTTGTGCCGTAATTATGTAGAAATGAGCTACTCGCATGCTTCTCTGGGCCTCAGCAAATCTCTTGGAGATGTTGTAGTAAATTAGCCAGTGGGTCACAAAGCAACTTCTGTTTTATGTTTTCATGTTCTGTATGTTGAAATGTCAGTAACATACTTATACAATCTTCATTGTATTTCTCTTTTAGATTTTGTAGTTGATGCAACCCGCAAAGGAAACAAAATTCGCTTTGCAAACCATTCTGTGAATCCAAACTGCTATGCAAAAGGTATGTGGTGAAGCATGTTGGCCTTGAAGGGTCTGTTATGTGCACAGTGCTGAGATGTGTTTCCTATATCTGGGTAATGCAGGACAGTGTGGCTCCTCCGTACTCTGGTTTTCCATATACAAGCAAATTGTCTGCAGCGTTAAATGGAAATTGTTTATTCTTTTATAGTCCTAAGTGTGTCAAACTTAAAGTATATCTATGGCCAAAACATTTGTTTTATATGGATCAGGGAGGGGTAAAACCCCTTTTAAGTTGTATTACTGCCTGTTGGCTGCTGTTGGCTAGAGTCACCCTCTGATTCTCAGTGATAATTGTCATCAGAAAAAAGTGGTGGGAGCTCCTATTTAGATGATAACTGTCCAAGAGTAGAATTCCTATTGTTTTCTAGCGATTTCACAACACTTTTCCAGGACAGGAAGGGCTAAGAAAACAAAAACAAAGTGGCAGAGGTCTGAGCCATTCCAAACTCCAAAACTAAAAAAAAAAAAACTTTCTTACAAAATATATAATGTAAATGATCCTAATAATACGTATTGATGTTTTAGAAAAGTTTTTGCACTTTGTTTGTAGTTTTAGAAGTACACCTATTAGATTAGAAGCTCTCCCGAGCAAGGGCTCTCCTAACCCTCTTGTATTGTAACGGTACTGAATCCCTTTTCATTGTAAAATTTTTATTATTTTCTGGCAATAACATGGTGTGGGTGGATTTCTGCCAGTCACAGGCTGTGTCCCACCCTCCAGCCTGTGTCTTAGAATAACAGGGAGGTGAATCCTCCCTCAATCAAGATGTAATCTCTTGTCCCCCATTGTGTTTAGATAGGTTAGTGTGCATGGAGGAGGAGGATGGGAGTGGTCTGTCATTTATCACTGTGTATACACCCGCTTGTGACTCTATTGTCACATGATCTGTTCAGATGTGATAGGAAATGCTCAGGGTAGAAAATACACTGAAAACTGAGCATGTGCCAACACTGCTCTGCAAAAATCCCTAACTGTAGTGGGGACATGGACAGGAGGGGGGAGACAGAGAACAGCAGGATCAACCAGGTTATTTGCAGCATACAGAAAACTCATCTCATGCTTTGAGTGAGTATGAACAGCATTTAATTCAGCATGATAGTGATAGTATTTATTATTAATGATGTGGCTATAGTGACACTTTAACTCGGGTACACTGTAGAAGCATAGAAATATGTGCTGACAAATGCAAGTGGTTTACCTGATTGAAGCTCTTTTTTACTTCTGTTTCAGTAATGATGGTGAACGGTGACCACAGAATAGGAATTTTTGCAAAAAGAGCAATCCAGACAGGTGAAGAACTCTTCTTTGACTATAGGTATGTATGGCATTTGGAGAATAGTTAAAACGATTACCTTTTTGCAAGCAAAAAAGCAGTCTTGTAACTGCAGACACGTTGAAACTACTGTAAATGGAACACTGTACACCCTTAGGTC
Organism: Lithobates pipiens; assembly: GCF_037356315.1. NCBI lineage: Eukaryota > Metazoa > Chordata > Amphibia > Anura > Ranidae > Lithobates > Lithobates pipiens. The sequence goes on from NW_027507764.1 coordinate 189,108,250, forward strand.
CCTTTCACACTGACAGACCGATCAGGTCCACCTGTCAGTTTTTCATGTAGACCTGATCAGACCACCAGACTCTCTATGGAGCAGCGGATCTCACTGAATATGTGTCCGTTGACATCTGATCCAATCCTGTCCGCTAAAACAGACAGATTCGGATCGGATGACAGTCAGTCAGGCGGACAGGCGGTCCGTTTCTATCCGACAGCGGTCTATGGAAACTGACCTGTAATCCATCTGCTCAGCGGAGAGATCCCCTGCTGAGTGGGTGGATCCGCTGGCAGACTCTGCCATTGTGAAAGGGGCCTTATGCTAATGCAAAACCCATCAACCAGTGATGATTGATGATGACTCACCTGTCTTTTGCTAATCTTTAAAGTGAGTCTGTGGTTTACCCATGCAGGAAAAGCATCATGTTTACCCTAATACAGAGCTCTACAGATGAATATAATTAACTTTTCTTCACACTTGCGCTGCATGGGTACACCCCTGACTGATGGCATGGTCAAAACTTGGATTGTGACCAGCTTAACACCCATAACTGATGCACTAGGGTGGGCTGTTGGTCTCCCATGAATATCCTAATTACCTGAGACTACAGACATTGTTTCTGCACATTGTGGTGCTATGTAGAAAAAAAAAATTAGCATACCGTGCCCATACATTTTTGAATCCCTGAAGGAAGAACATTATTGAGATTGTGGTTGTAAAAATTGGATTATAGTTGTTGCATTTTGTTCTTGCTGTTAACTAGACTAGTAACCTAGTAAATACCCTAAGGATAAAGGTTTCCTTGCTGAGACTGAGCATGTCTGTTTTCTTCTTATTCACTCTTTAGTGAAAAAAACAGGATGCAGGCCGGTAGGTCTAAAGCCTCATACACACGGTCGGACTTGTACAAACTTTTCCGTGGACTTTTGTACAAAGGGCGTGGTCCACAAGTTTGTATTGCATACACACGGTCGGACTTTTTGACAACAAACACGAACGTGGTGACGTCACAACGTACGGACGCCACTTGAAAAGAGGACGTTTAATGACTCCAGCGCCACCTTTGGTCAACTTCTGTATTGTAGTCTGATCGTTTGCATAGGTTCTGAGCATGCGTGTTTGTACCTTGTACAAAAGTCCGATGCTTTTGCGTACACACGGTCGGACTTTGCTCCATCGAACTTTTGTTGCCAGAAAGTTTGTCCGTTCGCACAGCCAACAAAAGTCAGATGAAAACAGAAAAAGTTTGTCCGATGGAGCGTACACACAGTCGGATGTTGCTCCAAAACAGCTAATTTGCATGTTTGTTGTCAAAAAGTCCGACCGTGTGTACGGGCCTTAAGGCTGTGTAAACACGGCCGGACTTTGACAGCAAAGGTCTGACGAAACTAATCCGTCGGACAATTCGACTGTGTGTGGGCTTTATTGGACCTTTTGCTGTCGAAAAATCAGATGGACTTTAGATTTAGACCATGTTTCAAATCTTTCCGATGGACTTGAGTCCGGTGGAAAAATCCCTTCGTCTGTATGCTAGTCCGAGGGATGAAAACCGACGCTAGGGCAGCTATTGGCTACTGGCTATGAACTTCCTTATTCTAGTCCGGTCGTACGTCATCACGTTCAAATCGGTCAGACTTTGGTGTGATTGTGTGTACACAAGTCCGAAGCGACGGAAGTCCGTCAAAGTCCAGACGTGTGTACACGGCGTTAGAAATCTTCCTGTTTTCTACATCGACTGTGGTGGGAATTCTGGAGTTACCTTGAGATTTATTCTTGTTTCAATTACAGAGTTTTTGCATGTCTGTTTTCTTTGAATTGGAAATTCAATTTGTCTTTTTGTTTTTGTTTTAGATATAGTCAAGCTGATGCTCTGAAATATGTGGGTATTGAGAGAGAAATGGAAATCCCTTGATTCACCAGCTACCTCCTCTTACAACCCATGCCTTACCTTCTTCAGGAATTTCTAATACTGGCTCAATTTTAGCTACAAGAAAAAAATGAGTTGAAGTTCTGAATTTACTGAGTACTGTACAAGTAATTTATAGTGAAATCAAAAGAAGATCCATTATGCTTTTTTTGCCAGCTGCAAAACATTTTGTACTGATGAACTTTTGGCAATAATGTATTGTGGTACATCTCCCACCTCAAATAAAATATACTTGAACTTCTTTATCTTTTGTGTGCCTGAATTAATCTATACTGTTTAATGAATGTGATCATTTTCTGATTGGCTGTTTGAAATGTAAAGTTTTAGAAACCATTGTACAAGCAGCCCTCCTTTCACATTAGAATGCAAAAGCTGCTAATTGACATAACAAAGAATCGCTGTATCCAAGTCACTTCATGTCGTACTGGGTGAATTATCCTGCTTGAAGTGACTTGAGGGATTTGTGCTAGCACTTCTTTACCGCTTGCCAACCCACTCACAATAACTATACTGCGAATTGGTGGCAGCTACGTATTGGTATGTTACTTTTTCTTTAACTTTTGTTATGGGATTTTTTTTTATTTTTCAACATTTTAGGGATTTTTTTCATTTAATCATCACTGAATTTTTATTTTATTTTTTTTGCTATATAAATACCTCCAAAAGAAAACAAATGATATCAATTAAATTTGTGTATTGTGTTGCATGACCACGCTATTACCATTTAAATTAGTGCAGTGCTCAATTGGAAAAAAAAATTCCATGGTAATAAAGGGGATAAAATCTTCCGGTGGTGAAAACCCAACTCCAGGCAAAACTGTGTGTAAGGCCGCGTACACACGGGCGGATTGTCTGTCCAACTTAGTCCGCTGAACCGTGTTTCAGCGGACAATCCGCTCGTGTGTGGGCTTCAGCGGACTTTTTCAGCGGACTGTCTGACGAACAAAGTCTTACGGAATTTCCGTAATTTTGTCCGTTCAAACTTGGTTTTGTCCGTCCAAAATTGGTTTCAGCGGACAGTCCGCTCGTGTGTAGGCAAGTTGGACGGACTAAGTATGGCGCATGCTCAGAAGGGATTTACACGGCCGAAGGTTGCATTGCAGTGTATAGGACGTCGTTTTTCTAGTCCCGTCGTACGTGCTGTACACGTCATTACGCACGCTTTCAGCGGACTGTCTGCTCATCGTGTGTGGTCAAGTCTATTCATTCAAATTTTGAACGGACTGTCTGTCGGATTGTCTGACGAACTTAGTTGGGCAGACAATCCGCCCGTGTGTACGCGGCCTAAGGCTTCATTCACACCAATGCATTTTTTTTGCAGAAACGCAAGGCATTTTTTTTTTTTTTTAAAACATGGGTTTCTATGGAATACATTTTACATCAAATGCAGTTTTGTGCCTCTACCTTTTTGGAAAGAGTCAGGGACTTTATTTATTTATTTATTTTTTTTTTTTCTGCAGCATTTTGCATGCAATATAGTGCAATGGACCTGCATCCAAAACGCAAGTACTGTTTTGTCGCGATTTGTGTTTTTTTTTTTTTTTTTTTGCTTTAGATTCATTGTATATAGAAAATGCTGGTTACTGAAATGTCATGCTGATTTCTTTGTTTCAATATTTTGCATTGTGCCCAATACCAACGTGCAGTTATTACATCACTGGATTTATGCTTTTGCTTTTTATCTTTGCCATTGAAGGACACAGGAATTTAGAAACTATTTGGGTATACTGCATGTACAGAATGATTGGACACTGTAAAGCAAAAATAATTGTGGGTTAGCCGAGTATGAACTGGTCTTACTCCCACCATGCCTCTATGCTACTTTTTAATTCAAGATACCTCCTAAAATGGTTTCTATATGCAGCTATCTGGATCAGCCTGGTTTTGGAGGCCAGACCCCACTGGACTGGATGTAACGGGGCTAGCCTGAAATGCGAACTTCAAACATTAGGCTCAGTATTGTACAAGTGTAAGCAGAGTGCTTTTCAGGTCTACAGCCATGGCATCAACCTCATCTCTGAAGACAATTGGGAGTAGGCTGGACAGGCCAAGCATTGGGAGCTAATTACTAATACTGTTGGTTGCAAAAATCTGAGTTGCTGGTTAGTATTTTAAACACATAAAATGTTATTTTGAAAGTAGTTACAATTCCAATCTGGGAGCTAGAATTTTTTTTACTTGTATACACATGCACGTAAATACGCACAAATTGGCAAGTAATTTTAGCCAGGATTATTGATGTTCAAACACCATATACAAGTAACCTACACTGTTATAGCCCGTACGAGTATGTGGCCTAGACATAGCAGAGACATCAACCTCAGACAGAATTAAAGGGAGCAAGCCCTGTGCTTACTATGGCAAAAAAAAATCTTTTCACTCCAGGAAGGAAGGGATTAGATAAACACACAGGATAGGGCTACACAACTGGTAGACCACAGCCATGTAGCACCTTGCAGCTAACAACGTAATGTGCCAAGGTGAGAGCCCTTGGAGGATCCAGTGCCTGAAGTTACATACAGGTTGGCCCCTCATCTTCATCCAAATGGGGTCTGGGCATGATCCCAGAAGACTCAGTTGAGTTGACTAATCCAGAAAATGTAGTTAGTGGCTATAATGCAGCCAGGAATTTTGAAAGAAAAAATCTACTTAGAGAGCATATCTTCGCAGAAAGAGGTAATCTTCTCTCAGTAGACCTAACCTAAAGACAATAGCAAAAAAAACTTAGTGGGAATGGTTATATAGGGGATACCCTACAGTCACCTGAAGGTACTGTAGTTGCGTATAACCCAGGATTAAAGACTAATGCCGCGTACATGTGGTTGGATTTTCCAACGAGAAATGTTGGATGCGAGCTTGTTGTTGGAAAGTCCGACTGTGTGTATGCTCCATCGAACATTTGCTGTCGGACTTTCTGCCAACAAATGTTTGCTAGCAGGTTCTCAAATTTTCCACCAACAAAACTTTGTTGTCGGAAAGTCCAATCGTGTGTACACAAGTCCGTCGCACAAAAGTTCACGCATGCTCGGAATCAAACAGAAGGAGCCACGCTGGCTCTTGAACGTCCTCTTTCTGAGCTCGTCGTACGTCACCACGTTCCCACGTTCATGAATTGTTGGCCAACATTTGTGTGACCGTGTGTATGCAAGACAAGTTTGAGCCAACAACCATCCACAGTGTTGTTGGCAGAAAGTCTGATCGTGTGTATGGGGCATAATGATCCTGTGTCCTGCAGGACTACAAAATTAGGCCAACGATCAACTTGGGTAGAACCAGCTTTCCAGATTTTCTTGCGATTTTTGCTAGAGGCTGCTATCGCAAGGACAGCTTTCCCTGCCAGGAGAAGACAAATGCTTGTCGGGGGGGATTCCCTTCAGCACTATCTTTTGATGGGGGAAAGAAATTCCCACTGTAGGGCCAGCCTTATAGACACATGCTGGGTGGGAGGAAAGGTTATATAGGGGCTAGCTTACAAGTTTTCTCTTTGCAGGGTGGATCAGGACCGTGTTCCTGTGCAACTCAGTCTAGTGCAATTTTCAGCCCATTCATTTGAATTGCACCAGTATCCAAACATCCTGTAAATGGCAGTATAACCCAACTGCGTCTGAATGTGTCCCTTGATGGACACAAAAACATAAAATGGTTTCACAAATTTACTTTAAAGGACAGCTATCACAAATAAAATATAAGGGAGGTACACACCAAGTAAATGCACTGCATTTTACTGAAAATTCACTATTTTTTTTCTGCACCCTCTGTATAGCCAGGTAGATGATTTTTTTTTTTTTCAGGATCAGGTCAACAGCTTCCTGCATCATCTGCCTGGACAATCACCAGGGTGACAATGTGAATTCACTTGTCAGTGAACAGGTAGGAGACCCAGGAAATTGAATAGCTGATACATTGGCTACAACTATACAATTGCAAATATTTTGTCCAATGGTTCTTATATATATTTTCCAGTGGAAATGGAGATCCACACCAGTATACTTCCCCAGACAGCTGCCTATGAACACCATAGAGATTAGACATCTCCACAATGCTCCGGATGCTTTAATCCAGACTCAACAAAAAATATATCGCCTAAGTTAGGTAGCAGTGGCAAGCCCAAGGGCTTTTTAAAGGCAACATATTCCAATTAACGCAAACTCTGGCAATTTAAACTGAGTAGGTGAAAATACATAAGCAATGAAATCTGCATTTGACAAAATATCAACTGTAAAAAAAAAAAAAAAAAAAAAAAAAAAAAGAGTTGAACTTGGCGCCTCCCCTGCTTTCTCTTAAACTTCCCTATAGTTATACATTACCATAAAAGGTCTACAGCAGGGGTCTCAAGACCGGTTACAAATGGCCCGCAGGCAGGGCCGATCCTAGGCGGGTGTGACAGTACACAACGGCTCTCTCCGTCTCCTCTCCCCCGCATGGTGCTGAAGCCCAGCACGCACAACACAGGAAAGCTGAGGGAGGATCCGCCCATCACCTCGCCCAGCTAGTTCTATGGAGAAGTGACACTATCGAATAGTGTGTACGTAATACCACAACAACTGATTTTACGATCAGCTGGTGTGTCAGCGAGATGGCACCTGCGCACAATAGCCGACTGATGATATTTTTCAGTCAGATTGTGCCGAGGCATGCTCATTTAGGTGAGGAGCGGAATTTAACATGAAGTGGGGCAGGTGATTTCAAGGATGGCCACTGCTGCAAAGTTGGGGGCAGAATTTTAAACGTTTAGCTAGCTAAAAAGGGCCCTTCAAGAAGAACAGCAGATAAAGATTTTCTAAGCATATTTGTTTGGGCATCGTTAAAAATTCAGCCCTCATCTTTGCAGCACTGGCCATCATTGAAAACATCCACGCCCTTCATGTTAAATTCCGCCCCTCACCTACATGAACACTCCTCGACAGGGCGATTGTGCGTCGTCACAACAGCTGCTTGTAAAATAAGCTATTGTGCCATTACGTACAGCGCAAGCGCAGTTCGTCCCGGGCACCTCGACAGAACACTGGCCCTGGATCCAGGGTCCTGCTGCCACCTCACGGTGCCCTACCACTAGGCCTGTGAAGCCAGGACCTGACAGGGGGAGAGGTAAGAGCCATCACACAGAGGCTGAGCAAAGTCCTTAGTTGCGCGACTGGGGTTGAAATTTGTGAAGGTGGGGGTGGTATTTGTGGAGGGTGTGTGGGTGTATTTGTGGAGTGTAGGGGTAATGCTGCGTTTTAATAGTGCGTTCGCTGACACCAATGCTGGGGGAAAGGAAAGTTTGCATGCAGCCCCCATTGGATGTGAAAACATGTCCTGTGGCCCTCAGGTAATTTGAGTTGGAGACCCCTGGTCTACAGGATGGCTCAGCAAGCCAGATGATTAGGACAAAGCTGGACTTTTACAGAAACAGTCATGATTTGCCTGTGCTATTTTTTTCCGTCGGGGACAGACCCCTCCCCACCAGAGCACTCTCAGCCAGTAGCTGGCAGACCTTTTTCAGCCATGACCTTTCAACAGAAGCCAGTCGTTCAGTCTGTTGGACCAGCTGCCGTACCCACAGGCCGAATGTCGGCCAGTTTATGTTGAACCAGCTGATGCTGCCCGATATTCGGCCCACGTGTACTAGGCTTTACACTCTAGGATCCTTAATTCATGTGCTGCACGTGGGTTCGTGAATCGGTCATACACACTATGGGGGAGATTTACTATACCTGGTGCACACAAAATTTGGTGCAATTGCACAGCTCCCAACTGCACTAGATGGGCTTATGGAGACTTTTAGATGTACAAAGTTATCGAATATTAATATTTACTTCATTCCATTTTCATCTTTGCTGCCCAATTTTCTGGTGTTTTGAGTTCAAACCAACTAGCCATTTCCATGATCAGCTTGTTCTTGGATGTCATGCATTTGTCCCTTTGTTCCTCTTTCCCCCTCATTTTGGTCTGTTCTATACAGTTATATATAAAATGCACTTTTTATCTTTCAAAAAGAATTTCCCCGTGATAAACCTTTCATCCAAATTCTAAATTGCTGCATTTATAAATGTTAAAAGCCAATATAAAGGAATAGTAGTGGTTAAAAAAAAAGCCCTTATGGATTTAATTAACTATTTTTTGGGTTAATTCTCCTTTAAGGGGGTGTGGTAGGGGCGTGTCCTATGCCTACATACATTTGCTAGTAGGTGTCCCTCATTCCGATCTCAAAATGTTGGGAGGTATGCAGTTTTGCATGGTAGCCAATCGGCTTCCAACTTCAGCTTGTTTAATTAAGTTTTGACAATAAAACCTGGAAGCTGATTGGTTTCTATGCACAGCTAGTCAGCTACACCAGTTTTAGGCTGGATTCACACCTATGCATTTTTTTTGTGCTTTTTGCAGATTTGCGCTACAGAGCGTCTTCCATAGGAAACCATGTTAAATGGACTGTAGTGCAAATCTGCAAAAAGCACTAAAAATGCATAGGTGTGAATCCAGCCTTAGTAAATCATCCCCATAACTGAAAGACATAGCACACAAGAATACCTTAAAAACAACCCTCTACTTAAAGAGTGAACATTACATATTTGAAAAAAAAAAAATCTTAGCAATTTAGTAAGCATAATAATACACGACAAAAACATTTCTATTTAAACCAATCCATAAGAGACATGGATCCTGCCATTGTCACGCCTCCTGATGCTAGTTGTCTGCTTAGTACATCAACTAGTGTATCTTTACAGGGGTAGAAGACTCTTTAAAACTTAAAAAAAAAAAAAAAATTGCTGACAGGCAGGGTTTTTCTTTTCAGTCTCTTCTGTAATAAATGCTCCCCGGCCCATTTATGTGTCCAGAGAAAGCGAACCCGGAAGACAGGGCAAAGATGGAAGCGCCTGTGACGAGCGGGAGCAGGGTCTTTACGAGGATAAATTACTGCACAGTACATACAGCTAGAGAGCGTTTATGATTTTTTTTTTTTTTAAAGTGGTGTTCCGATGTTTTTATATATATTACCCCGGTGACAGTCACTGCTCTGTCTTCACAATTCGGCCATCCTCAAAAGTGTACCCTTTGTTATTTCTGCAGCATTGTTGACCAGCTTTGATCTCCTGATACACAGCACAGCCATCCCGACTGTGGGCATCTAAAGTCCGCTGGGACTCTTTCGGGATTAGGTGCATGCTGGCTACCCAGCATGCACCTCCTGATCTCGCACATGTGCAGTGGGACTGAAGCGTGCCCCACTGTATGCTGGCCAGGATTCCATAGACTGCCAAAATACTAAATTTCCATTTGAAAAAATGGCACCTATTGCCGCCAAGCATCATGTCATTTCTGGTTTTGAAATAAGGTGATGCTAGCTGCAGAGGATGCCCACTGACAACTAGGACTGATGGCACAGCAATTCCAGGAACCAATGGGAAAGGGGAAATGACATACCTTGCTGCAGTGAGGTAGGATGGAAGTACAGCTTCAAGACATCAGAAAATGAGAAAAAAATAAATAAAATTATATATATCTCCAAAATGAGTGGGGGCGGGGACATCCATTAATCAAGCCATAGTTGCTACTTAGGCTGGAACTCCGATTTAATAATATACCTTAATGTCCATAGTCTGGGCACAGGTGCCCTTTTAAGTCAGACATGAAGCAGTAGTGTAAACTTGAGAGAAAACAAGTAAATTGCAAAAGTAATCAAACAATGGCAGCCCCAAGGCTCTCTCAGGAATAGCTTCCTTCAAAGGCTTCTAAACAGTCATATCAGTTACCTATAATAACACCAATACTAAAGTCACATCAGGTACTTAGATTAAAGAAGAGCGCCACCAAAAAAAAAAAATATATATATATATATATATATATATATTAAAAGTCAGCAGCTACAAATACTGCAGCTGCTAAATTTTAATAAATGGACACTTGCCTGTTCCAGGGTCCAGCAATGTCGGCAGCAGATGACGAACAATCGCTCGTCTCTCGGCTGTCCCCGCCTCCATCCTGTCAGGGAATCAGGAAGTGAAGCGTTGCGGCTTCACTGCCCAGTTCCCTACTGCGCATGCGCGGGTCGCGTCTTCACTGGTCCCCATTGGGAACTGTGCGTTTCCTGCCCAGAGGATCCAGTGCTCATCCCCCTCTCGCCACTGCTATCCAACAACACTGGACGGAGACTGCAACTGAGCGCGGAGGAGAGAGGGCGCGACAGGCAGTGTACACCGAGCCCGCACAACCCCCACCCTCCTCCATCTGTTCAAAGCAAATGCTTTATATTTTTTCTTGATGCCTCCACTCACTATAATACAATCCCTTCAGTCACGGCTTCAGTTTCATCTCAGAAGATATTTTGATTAGTGGTGGCATGTACTGCAGGAAAAATTATCATTTAGATGTTGACCTATACAGCTGTGATTGAAGGGATTTCTTTATTAGGCAGTAAGTGGAGACATCAAGAGAAATTTAAAGCAGTTGTTGTGAATGGATGGGCATTTGTGAGACATCTGAAGCACTTACTTGTCATATGAGGCTCAGTCTTTGTTTCTTGTTACTACAAAACAGAGAGCTGAGATGAGATTAGGAGGCACGGGCCTACAGAATGAAGAGGGGTTGGGGCTCAGTTCTGGCAGTAACTCCCCCATGAGAACGCCTATATTTAGGCTTCAGAAAGAAGTGCTAATATGCCCATATTTAGGCTACAGGCAGCAATGAAAAATAAAAATGTAATTTTATTTAAAAACCCTTGCACAGATTTTAATGACTATAAGTGCAATGTGCACTGGATTCCCTGGTTGGGGGTGTGGGGTAAACAAGCTTCATCTTCTGGGGAGACTTCTTTAAGCAATGCCAGTTTTGTGCTACAATGAAAAAACCTGAAAGCAAAAAAAAAAATGAAATAGATTGCCTTTTGTTATTTCAAAAACATCCAGTAGGTGGCACCATTACACTGAAAAGGAGCAGTAGGACTTCCAACAGCCACATAATACAAGGCAAAATATTTGTGGACAGCCCTCCTAAATATTAAAGTGGTTGTAAAATCTTACATACCCAGTGAACTGACTGGCCTCAGGTGACACAGATTAAACAAATCCTTCTACATAAGTTGTATATGTTTATCTACAGCATCTTTCCCCTACATCCAAAGTGCAGGATCTCTCAGCTCTGAAAAGTAGGGGGTGGAGAGCCAAACTTAAATCAGTGAGAGCTCTAAAAGCCAATTGGAGGAAAAAGAACACACCCCCCTTCACACAGCAAACAAGAAAGTCAGTCAGCTGGAGCTCCCTTCCCCTTTCACCATTTTTTTTCTTGGTGTCAGGAAAACTCATTAGATGTTATTCATGCTAATAGAAGAGAAACAAGGCATCAGCCAGAAATGGCAGTTAGCGCACTGGATTGAGACAAGTACACACTATAGAGGGATAGGTTTAGGTCATATTTCATGTCTAAGGCTTACAACCACTAAGTTTCCAAAAATGTCAGCTGTTATGGCTACAGCACAAGAAAGACATGTTAATTGTTTGCCTCCAAGCTTATGTCAACAGTTTGGGGAAGATACTTTTCTGTTCCAGCAGTACTGTGCCTGTTTGCACAATGCCAGCTCCATGAAGATGGTTTGAGACGTTTGGTGTGGAGGAACTCGAGGGTCCTGCACAAAGCCTTGACATCATTAAACACTGTAGAGAATGTTCAATCCGAGCCAGGTCTCCTTGTCCAACATCAGCACCTGACCTCACAAATGTTCTATTGACTGAATGGGTACAAATTACCCACAGACATGCCCCCACTTCTTATACAGTGGGGAAAATTATTTGAGCCGCTGCAGATTTTACGAGTTTGTCAACTTACAAAGAAATGAAGGGTCTATAATTTTTATTATAGGTGTATATTAAATGATAGAGACAAAATTTCAACGAAAAATCCAGAAAAAAAACACGATACAAATGATATAAATTGCAGTTCAGTGAGTAAAATAAGTATTTGATCGCCTACCAACCAACAATAATTCTGGCTCCTACAGACCTGCCTACAGTATGTGCTCATGTGGTACACAGATTAGTCCTGTCAATTTAAGAAGGTGCTCTTAAAGACAACTTGTTATGTGTATTAAAAAAAATAAAAAATAAAAAAAGACACCTGTACACAGAATCTTTCTTCCATTCAAACCCACCAATATGGGCAAGACCAAAGAGCTGTCAAAGGATGTCAGGGACAAGATTGTAGACCTACACAAGGCTTGAATGGGCTACAAGACCATCAGCAAGACGTTTGGTGAGGAGACAACTGTTGGAGCGATTATTCGCAAATGGAAGAAATACAAAATAACCAATCACCCTCGGTTTGGAGCTCCATGCAAGATTTCACCTCATGGGGTTAGGACGATAATGAGAACAGTGAGGGATCAGTCCAGAACTACACAGAATGAGCTTGTGAATGATCTCAAGGCAGTTGGGTACACAGTCACCAAACCATTGGTAATACAATACACCACCATGGATTGAAATTTTGCAGCGCCTGCAAAGTCCCCCTCCTCAAGAAAGCACATGTACAGGCCAGTCTGAAGTTTGCCAGTGAACATCTAAATGATTCCAATAAGGATTGGGAGAAAGTGCTGTGGTCAAATGAGACAAATTGAGCTCTTTGGCATTAACTGGACTTGCAGCGTTTGGAGGAAGAAAAATGTTGACTATGACCCTAAGAACACCAACCCTACAGTCACACACGGAGGTGGAAAAATGATGGTTTGGGGCGGTTTTTCTGCTAAAAGGTACAGGCTGACTTTGCTGCATTGAAGGGCCAATGTATTGTAAAATCTTGGATGAGAACCTTCTTCCCTGTAGAACACTGAAGAAGAGTCTTCCAGGATGACAATGACCCAAAAAAAACCAAGACAACAAAGGAGTGGCTCAAGAAGCAGCACATTAGGGTCATGGAGTGGACTAGCCCATCTCCAGACCCTAATCCTATAGAAAATGTATGGAGGGAGCAGAAACTTTGAGTTGCCAAGCGACAACCAAGAAACCTTAAAGTGGATGTAAACCCACTCTCATAATTTCTAAAAGGACTTCCATAGTCCTTATCTATAAAAATAAACTTGCCTCCAGCATGTATCCTTACCTGTGAAATATCTCCCCTTTAGCCGTTTAGAGCCCTGCAATACTCCGGATTCTGTGGGCGGGTAAGTTGTCCAGGGCTTGGTGGGTGGAATCGTGATGTCAGTAGACTCCCCGCCCACCTCTATACTCCCCTTGGCCAGGCATCAATATTTTTTACACTGAACTACTGCTAATCTCATTGATTATGCCCTATGATCACTAACATCCAGTCAAAACCCAGTAAAGTCACAACATGACTTCAGCATGCCCAATCATGCTGAGGTGTGGAGTAGCCAATCTTGGGAGAGCTGGAGAAGAAAGGAGGGGGGATGTGAAGTACACAGAATGCCTCTCTCTCAGGCTCCTGCCTGAGATAAGGAAATCACCCATCAGTCACAGCAAGAGGAAGAGACACCTGTTTCTCTGTGTCTGTTTTTATCTTACTGAAGAAAGATGAGAGGATTGCTTAGAGCTTGATTAACGCTTTGTGGCAAGACTGGGCACAGATGAAATGACATCCTCTGCTGTAACAGATATGAGTCTTAAAACATTTTTTGGGGGGTTTATATCCACTTTAAGGATTTAGAGAAGATCTGTAGAGTGGACCTAAATTTCTCCTGATATGTGTGCAAACCTGGTTACCAACTACAAGAAACGTCTTACCTCTGTGCTTGCCAACAAGGGTTTCTCCACCAAGGACCAAGTCATGTTTTGCTTGGGGATCAAATACTTAACTCACTGAACTGCAACTCAACTTCTAACATTTGTATCGTGTTTCCAGATTTTTGGTTTATATTCTGTCTCTATCATTTAAAATACACCTACGATAGAAATTATAGGCCCTTCAGTTCTTTGTAAGTGGGCAAACTTACAAAATCTGCAGGGGATCAAATACTTATTTTCCCCACTGTAGAAAGCCTTCCAGAAGAGTGGAAGCTGTTATAGCTGCAAAGGAGGAGGCAGACTCCATATTCATGCCCATAGTTTAGAAAAGTCTAAAATCTCATAGAAATGCGATGGGCAGATGTCCACAAACATTTGCCAATATACTGCATCTCTACCCATCCATTGATATCCCACACAGGTGAAGACTTGCACATCTTGCCATTGTGAAACAATGTAATAAAGCATTTTATACTTCCTTACCAAAAGATGGTCTCTATATGACGATTTTAGCTTGTGATCGCGTTTCAGAGGGGTTAACATCTGAACACAACTCATACAGAAATGTTTGAATTCTTTTTTTTTTTTCGGTTTTATTTTCACACATTAAAAAAATGAAACACACTATACAAATGGGATTTCATAGCAGATTACATTAGGTCCATTCCATACTCTAGGTCATTGTGCTGCCAATATAATTAGAACTAGCTTCATTGACATCTGGTGCCTGTACAGCAAAATTGGACTGATTTAAAAGGAGGGAGGTGGTAGCATGCAAACATCAGTTTGGGTACAGGCTCCCCTCAGTTCCTAAATTAAAAGGGCTTAGGTGTCCATATATCCATATTTACATGCTTGAAATGGTGGCAGTCCCCAGGCTGGCATTTGGGAGTCCTGTTTCTGGGTTGTTAAAAAGAGTCGGACCAAGTGGCAGCAATTCAGCTCCTATGAAGTTCCTCTGTGTCACCATTCTTTCCATCATACCACTTTCACTATCTGCTGAGTGTCACACAAATGACATTTATCCAATCAGGCAATTTCTAAATAATAAGTATAAAATTTTCTCTTTTTTTCTTATTCAAGCCAGATAACTGTATGTGTCCTTTTCTCCATCCACGCGTTCCAAGTACTCCTTTTCTATAAGGATGTCGATACATTTCTGGGAAGAAAGAAAAAATAAAACAGTTGTGAGAGGTCATTTTAATACAATCATCATAGACAATCAATTCTGAGGACATGTTAGTGGACAATACGAGGAAATTACATTATTGTGTGCAGAGTGACCAATCTCTAAAGTGAAGTTGTAGCCCTGGAGAAGGTAGTACAGAAGGTATGCATAGCCTTTATTAATTTAGGTTTAAGGGTATTCCATAGAGGCGAGATTAAGCACTACCTACCATATTACTATCCCACTAATGAGGTGACTTAACATTTGTATGATATCAAATTATTGGTAGGGGATAAACTTTATGTTGTGGAAGGGATTGGTGTCACAGTGGGATAAGCATGTCATATCTTACTGCTCCCTCCACTCAATTTACCATTGGTAATACTATTCAACCATAACAAAGTATAGGATCTGCTTCCCCCACTCTCCACCTTCACGGCACTATGTTATTACAACAGTATATGTGCCCTTTTAGAGTCTTAAAAGGCGTTTTAATGGCTAAAAGTCAGCAACGTCCACTAGCCAGCAGGTGGCACCATTTCAACTATTATGTATAGTAACAAAAACACAATCTAGGAGTAGCAGTTGCCAACCAACCAGTGGTCCGTGGGCCATCAAATCTGCAGAAAATCAACACTGTGGCAGAAGTATACCGACCAATGTTGTTTCCAGTGTTCTCAATGGCGCCGACAGTCAATAGTCAATACTGTCAGCTCACATTGATACTCAATGCCTCCTCTGTAGCTCCAGCTCCTATGAACTCAGAGGGAGGTGCCAGGAGTAGAGTAGAAAGCAGGAGGTGAAGGAGGGGACTTCCAATGGCAGCGCTGATCATAGACTGTGGCGAGGAGCAAGGAGCTCAAGCCCATGGCTAGATAAGGTGGTGAGCTCCAATGAGGAGTTGGGGGTGGGGGCTGCAGCATTGTGTGTATAAGGCAGCAGTGTGATCCAGGTTGAGGGGGAGACAGAGCATTGTGTATACAAGGTATGTAAAATTAAGGTTAGTAGTCCGCGGGATTCAAAATTGTGAGCTCAGTGGTCCGTGAGGTCCAAAAGGTTGGCGACCACTGCTCTAGAGCAGGCATGTTAATATTGTATTTGTTATGCCACATGCAACATCTCACTTCTTCCTTGTAATCTGGAAGCCAATTTTATAATTTAACATGAATGCGGTCCCCAGCAGTTGTACAGTGGCTAAAGGTTACAATAACTTGCATAAATCTGCAGCCTAATACTTGAAATTTTTATGGACCCTTTGTCGGGGGCAACATATATTGGCTACAGCAGTTACTGTAATGAAAATAAAGTGCAATCATGATTTTTCTGGAGTTAAAGTACATTGAATATAAATTCAGGGAGGTCCAATCAGTAAAATCATCTTCTAGCAGATGTCAGAATCGCATGTCTGTGCGAGGACGGAGATCCTTCACATCACAGCCCCTCAGCCTCTTATATCACAATAGCGTTCTTACATCAGTCTCCCCCTTTACATCACAGCCCCCAACTTCGTTTCAGTTTTCCCTTCACAGGAGCGTCCTCAGCCCCTTTCACACAACCCCTAACCAGTGTTATGAACCCCCCCCCCCCCCCCCTCACAATACCCCCATTACAGCTGTGTCACTTCACCTGACCCCTCCATCAACAGCCATTTTTTATGCCCCCCTCACTCGCCTACTCTACACAGTTATCCATGATGGAGGGCAGGAGGCACAGCAGTAACTGACGGAGGGGGGGGCTGCCGGACTAAACTTTTTACAATAACAAGCTAGCGGTTGGTTGCCAAGACGCACCTGCTGATTAATTTGTAAAGTTAACTCTGGCAGCTCCCGTTCCCGCCCTCCATCCATTTGCTCCTGCCCCTCCCCCACCCTCCATTCAGAATTGTCCTGCCTCCCACTTTCCGCAAGAATGACAGTGGCAGAGGCTGGGGGTGGGGGAAGCAGCTCCTAAGTAGCATAACCAGCGGTCCGGCTGTGACAGTGACTCGGTCTGGGCTCATGTCTGCCATTTAGTGATGGCCGATTCATACTGTGGCTTTCAGTATACCTTACAGATTTGACCCATTCGGTTTCAGTCTAGAGTTTTTTAATTCTGATGTAGTGTAGAAAAAAGTAGTTCCAGTACATTCTACAGACAGAGGAGCTCTAAGGCTCCATTCACACTCGCACAGCAGAACGCAGATTCAAATTTTTTTGTTTTTGTTTGTATGTGCGTGTTTTTTGCATATCTCTGCATGTCGTGTATAGGGCAGCCCATTCCCTTGAATGGGCTGCTCTATTTTCGACAAACGTACCAAAGAATCTCCAGAACCTCTTCGGCCATGGAGTGGTGTGCGAAGGCAGCAAAATCGCACAGTGTTTGGGGTGCCATTAGGAAATAATTTGTTGCACCTTTTACCATATTTCTGTAAATGCTGGTAGCAACATGTGATTCTGCCCATATTTTTAGAGCTGTCAAGAGTGAATGGGGCCCTCTAGATTGTTTAAAGCTGAACTCCAGCTAAACCGCTAAACATACAGATCAAATACATAACTGGAAGCCCTTGTCTGCCATCGATGTATATTTTTCTGCATTCAGCTTTCTCATGTTCCACGGCTCTGACTAGCAGGATAGGAAACATAATATTTTTTTCTCTGCTGCAATTACCTAACACTTGCCCATCTTTTCCCTTTCCCAACCCGTGATTGGACAGCAAGGCCAGGTTCACACTTGTTTGTTATGGTTACACACTCACGTTATTGTGCATTGCATTAAAAGAAAAGTATGGGAAAAAAGTTTTTCCCATAATCATACTTACCTAGGTGCAAGATATAGATCAGTCCAATGCTGCATCTGTCCCCCTGCAGCCTCTGCACTGAGAATCAAGCCACTGAACACTGTCGATGGCTTAGTTCTCACTGCTCCCTGAGTAGAAAGCTGCTGCTGCTGCCTGTCAGTAGCTCTCCTCCTCCATGCTCTTTGGAGCGCTGAGCTGTGGAGGGGAGTGGCTGTCTCAGCGGCTCGCTGAGAGGCTGAGACGGCCATCAATCCAGGCACCTGGAGGATCCAGACTTAATTGTGATGTCGCGGTGCTTGGACTGATTCCAGGGACGTCAGCAGAAAGCAGTCTACAAACCACACTCTGCTGAAAACGGGTTACAGGAGTGCAAAACGAATTGCACTCCTGTGACCCTTAGGAGACGTCCAGCTAAACAAGTTCAAGCTGGACTTCTCTTTTAAAGACAGACCATTCATTCTGAATGGGGTACTCACACACCTAATTTATAGGCTAAAAACTGCACCTGACTCTTGGGGCGAGATGCAGGGTGGATGTGATGGCTTGCTGCAAAGGGGTGCTATTCATGTCTAGGTTTTTCATCTTTAAACGGAGCATGTAATATTCCATGGGAATAACAGATGTAGTGTCAGTCATTCTACATCCATGTCAAGTTCCTAAACCTCCATTCCAGGGCTGCCAAATTGTTATCACTACAGTCGAGGTTGAAGGCAGAATAGAAATTGTTGCAACAGGGGTTTGCCTTCTTACACTAAATTTATTTCAGACAAAAAGGACATAAACCTGGTGAGCAGAAAAAAACGTCAATCCAGGGTCTATTTTCCCATGTTTCAAATAGAAGGCATTCACAGAGAAGTGTTTTTTAGTGGGTTACACAAGTAGGAACAAGGACCATATGACCCAGACATTCCACAGAAATCTGAATCAATTTTACATACTTTGATTACAGGAACACGTGGCTTGAATCTTGATGATAGCTGGGTCAAGACTTCTCCAAGAAGTTGCTGGTGTTTCAAAACCTTTCTCATTTTCATAATTCGTACAATGGCAGCCTAAAAATCACAAGAAAATGTACACGCAATATTACAGAGCTTTCAATAATCATTCTAAAATATAGCACAAAATATTCAAATTTAAAAAAAATAAAAAAAATAAAGATAGAGAGATTGTATGTATACACACACGGTATACAACAGAATCAGCCCCCCCCCCCTCTCTTTTAAAATAACCACATTTTGTTGCTTTGAGAACGGACTTCTTTCTTGCAACCCTCCCGTACAAGGCACATTTGTGTGATATTGTTGTCACATGCACACAGTGACCACTCTTTGTCATAAATTCCTGCAAATGCTTCAGAGTTGCTGTAGGGCCTCTTGGTGCCCTCTGACCACTTTCCTCCTGGTTATTTTATTCAGCTGGAGCGACGTGGGATCTGTGTTGTACCAAATACCTTTCACTTCTTAATATAAAAAAAAATCACTTCATTTTTTCCAGCTGTATTTGTAACCAAGTGAAAGATAGAACACCAACATGTCAGAAAAAAATTAAATAAAATTCAAAAACAAATACTGGAGTTGGAAAAAGGATCACTCCCTCCTAAAAATAAACTCAATCAAGTGTAGCTAATCTCCTTCTCAATGGCACACAAAACAGTCAGATGTATACAAAAAAATAAAATTCAAAGGCTTCATCAATGCCTAGAAGCACACTGAAGTCTATTAGGAAGTGGGATATAGGTGTCTCATTTGGAACATAAAAAACAAAAAAAACCTAAAACACAGAGTTCAGGGTATTACCTGAATGAGAAGTTTTCGGTCTTCCTCAATGTTTTTGTGCGTCGTCTCCTGTTCCTGTTTCTGCTCGGTTTTCATGGGGACGTTAATGTTAACTCTAAGCTTCTTACTGCCAAAGCAGACATAGAAAAAAAAAAATTCTAATTATTGTGCAAAGTTTTTTTTTTTTTTTTTTTTTAAAGGCAATTATAGTTTTAATTTATAAAAATAAACAAATGCCATCAAAAAGTACAGATCAGGATAATACATACTAGACCATTTTTTGGAATAGCATTGCCATTGGTAAAAATAGTTCAAGTGATTTTTACAACAAACCTGGGCCTGCCATAGCAGCTAGAAAAAAAAAAAGAACAAAACAGCTACACAAACACACACACACACACACACACACACACACACAACCACCCACTACACCATACACACACACATACAGTGTTTTTTCCAAATTCAAATAAAAGATTTACAGCAGACCAGTTAAAGAGATAATTTATCCGCCACCTGAAAAGCGCCTGGTTTATCAGACGGCAGACATATGGCAGGGTGGGCGGAGCTGGATCCTTCCAATGCAGCAGTATAGCCCCTTTTTTTGCATAGAAAAATATCAGATGCAACATAATACACTTGCAAATAAGTGGGACATAATTATCTTTAACACCAAGTAGACAAACTTCTGGAGATTAGGGAGCTTGTAGATCAAAAATGAGTTGCTGTCAAACAATTTAGCCTGAAACATGTGCAAAGCATTAGGGGAGTCTTCCCCACACCTAGGGCAGCAAGCTTGCTCCGTTAACCCCATATGATTCAATTTAGCAGGAGTGTAATGCAATTGGTGAATAAATGTAAAATTTGTAAGTTTATTAGTTGTGCTAACAACATCTTGCATGAAAGTTTCGGTGACCTCCTCCCAATCTTCCTCTGTAAGGTCAGGAAGGCATGCCTGCCATTTCCCACAAGAGGAAGCAAAGGTGTGGGGACCCGAAGGTTGTAAGGCATTGTAAAATATAGTTACCAATTTATCAGTATAAGGGTCTGACATAAGATGCTCTAAAAGGAGATATGGTCAAGTCTACACCCAGCAGTCCAAACTGTGCTTGCACAGCATGATGTAGTAAGATGTACTAGCAAAAAGAATTTATTAGACACATCAGCCCGTTCCTTTAGAACAGTGGTCATCGACCTTGTCCTCAGGACCCACTAACAGTCCAGGTTTTATGCATTACCTTGGGGAGATGCAGACTAGAATACTGCAACCACTGAGCAGCAAATAATATCGCGTATTTCAGTTATCTTGCAAACCTGGCCTGTTAGTGGGCACTGAGGACAGGGTTGATGACCACTGCTTTAGATCAAAGGAGATAAAAGGGTTCCCTTCACATACAATTGAGATAATTAAATAATCTCTTTACCCATCCAAGATGTATCTGGGTTGTTGTAAAGTTCCTTGAAATTAGAGTTGTGCCACAATGGTGCATTCGATGTAAGTAGATCCTTACCCCCAGAGAGGCGCTTCCCTGCTGTGGACCACGTTAAAAAACAAATATCCATCATGGAAAATTTCTCACACAATAATGGCATCCGTCAGTGAACCTCAGCTCTTCAGGGTGCCTCCCAGGGGGCTCAAAAATAAGAGTGATGGAGGGGTCAGGAGCATTCGGATGGAACCAATTGTACACATACAGTGGTGTGAAAAAGTGTCTGCCCCCTTCCTCATTTCCTGTTCCTTTGCATGTTTGTCACACTTAAGTGTTTCGGAACATCAAGCCAATTTAAACAATAGTCAAGGACAACACAAGTAAACACAAAATGCAATTTGTAAATGAAGGTGTTTATTATTAAAGGTGAAAAAAAATCCAAACCATCATGGCCCTGTGTGAAAAAGTGATTGCCCCCTTGTTAAAACATACTATAACTGTGGTTGTCCACACCTGAGTTCAATTTCTATAGCCACACCCAGGCCTGATTATTGCCACACCTGTTCACAATCAAGGCATCACTTAAATAGGAGCTGCTTGACACAGTAAGGTCCACCAGAAGATCCTTAAAAGCTACACATCATGCCGAGACCCAAAGAAATTCAGGAACAATTGAGAAAGAAAGTAATTGAGATCTATCAGTCTGGAAAGGGTTATAAAGCCATTTCCAAAGCTTTGGGAATCCAGCGAACCACAGTGAGAGCCATTATCCACAAATGGCGAAGACATGGAACAGTGGTGAACCTTCCCAGGAGTGGCCGGCCGCCCAAAATTACCCCAAGAGAGCAGCGACGACTCATCCAAGAGGTCACAAAAGACCCCACAACAACGTCCAAGGAACTGCAGGCCTCACTTGCCTCAGTTAAGGTCAGCGTTCATGCCTCCACCATCAGGAAAAGACTGGGCAAAAATGGCCTGCATGGCAGAGTTCCAAGGAGAAAACCACTGCTGAGCAAAAAGAACATCAAAGCTCGTCTCAATTTCTCCACAACACATCTTGATGATCCCCAAGACTTTTGGGACAACATTCTGTGGACCGATGAGACAAAAGTGGAACTCTTTGGAAGGTGTGTGTCCAAGTATATCTGGCGTAGAAGGAACACTGCATTTCATAAAAAGAACATTATACCAACAGTAAAATATGGTGGTGGTAGTGTGATGGTCTGGGGCTGTTTTGCTGCTTCAGGACCTGGAAGACTTGCCGTGATAAAAGGAACTATGAATTCTGCTGTCTACCAAGAGATCCTGAAGGAGAATGTCCGACCATCTGCTCGTGTACTCAAGCTGAAACGAACTTGGGTTCTGCAGCAGAACAATGATCCTAAACACACCAGCAAGTCCACCACCGAATGGCTGAAGAAAAACAAAATGAAGACTTTGGAGTGGCCTAGCCAAAGTCCTGACCTGAATCCTATTGAGATGTTGTGGTATGACCTTAAAAAGGCCGTTCATGCTCGAAAACCCTCTAATGTAACTGAATTAGGACAATTCTGCAAAGATGAGTGGGCCAAAATTCCTCCAGGACGCTGTAAAAGCCTCATTGCACGTTATCGCAAACGCTTGGTTGCAGTTGTTGCTGCTAAGGGTGGCCCAACCAGTTATTAGGTTTAGGGGGCAATCACTTTTTCACACAGGGCCATGATGGTTTGGATTTTTTTTCACCTTTAATAATAAACACCGTCATTTACAAATTGCATTTTGTGTTACTTGTGTTGTCCTTGACTATTGTTTAAATTGGTTTGATGTTCCGAAACACTTAAGTGTGACAAACATGCAAAGGAACAGGAAATGAGGAAGGGGGCAAACACTTTTTCACACCACTGTAGGGCTGCTGGGAGGCTAGAAAATTGTAAAAATGAGGGCAAGCTAGGCTGTTCCTCAAAGTAGATGCTTGAAGGGAGGCCCTAGCAATCATTGGATGCGATTTTCTCCATATAAAGGAAGACATAAGAGAATCTATATGTTGGAATAATCGCTTTAGGAGAAAAATCAAGGAGGCTTGTAGAAGATAAAGAAGCTAAAGGAGAAAATTTTTCACTATATTTATAGATCCAAGGAGGTTGAAAGGTAAAGATGCCCACACATGAAATCTCGTTTCCATATTAGCCATAACTGGGGAGATATTGAGGGATTCATATTGCATAAAATTAGCATTAATATTATTTCCCAAATATTAAAACGTAGGGGAGTTCTGCAACTCAGATGTATGTAAATATTCATATGTTGTGGAAAAGGAAATGCAACAGATTTGTCCCAGTCAACTTTAAAACCCAAGAATACTCCAAAACCCTCCACCACCTGCATGAGCCCACGGAAAGAAAGCCTCAGTGCCAAAAGTGAGATTTTCCTCCTCCAGCGGGCCCAAACAGATACCTCCAACCTCAGGGGTCTGTCTAACATATCTCATTAGTCTTTTGATGGCCGAATTTACCATCGTGTGTATACACATAAAAAAAAATAAAAAAAAAAAATAAAAGGTTTTTTTAGCACTGAAAGCACAGACCACAATCTTACTAATTTAAACCTATACCACCCAAAATTTCTAGAACGTAAGCCCCTCTTCTGTCCAAATCTCACCCCAGGCTTTGTTTGTGTACCATTGAGATTTTGAAATGTAGGCCTATACTGTAAATTTTATTTTTTTAATACAGTCACTCTTCTAAAGTATCTGGAAAACATTGACTGGAACCACCTGCAAACTTAATGCAGAGCTCCAGGTGAACAGCTATACATATCTCAACTATATAGACATGGTACAATACATTTTAACCTGCCAAACTGTTTGCAATTCCCTAGATCTTAGACCTCTCTGCAGACTACAATGCAGTAATGCAATACAACTTGGTCTGGGAGCCAACCTAGCCTATTATCGAACAAAGAAGAAGCACTGGTGAGGTCATCCATGTACTGACCTCTGACCTGTTTAGGGCGATAGCACCATACAAAGTGCTGCCACCCTCTCTCTCGCAGTCTCAGTTCTGCGGAGGAATTCGGGGGTATATTGCGAGTTAGGTTTAGGTACCCAATTTAATTCTATATAGAAATATTAAAAACATAATTGGATTACTTTGGGATTACTTTAGCTTACTGAGCTTAGACCATTGTGATTATGCATTTTGCATAAAGTTCTTTAACCATTATATGGCACTGTGCTACTTTTAAACCACTTCAGCCCCAGAAGGTTTTACTGCATTACTTTAACTGACAATTGCGTGGTGGCGCAACGCTGTACCCAAATAGAATTGATTTCCTTTATTCCCCCCGCAAATAGAGCTTTTTTTGGTGGTATTTGATCACCTCAGCGGTTTGTTTTGCGCTATAAAAAAAAAAAAAAAAAACGTCAATTTTGGAAAAAAAAAAAACGTCAATTTTGGAAAAAAAAAAAAACGTCAATTTTGGAAAAAAAAAACGTCAATTTTGGAAGAAAAAAAACGAATTTCTTCATCAATTTAGGCTAATATGTATTCAGATAGATATTTTGGGGGAAAAAAAATCCCAATAAATGTTTGGTCTGCGCAAAAGTTATAGGATCTACAAACAATGGGATATTTTTTATGGAATTTTTATTAGTTTTTTTTCTTCTTACTAATAATGGCGGTGATCAGTGATTTTTAGCGGGACTGCGACAGACAAATCAGACACCTGACACTTTTTTGGGGACCAGTGACACTAATACAGTGATCAGTAATAAAAATATGCAGTTACTTTAACGACACTGGCAGGAAAGGGGTTAACATCAGGGGCAATCAAAGGGTCCCTTAGGGGGTGCTTGCTAACTGTGTGGGGGCTGCTCTGACTGGGTGAAGACAGAAATCCGTGTTTCTGCTTAGCAGGAACACAAGATCTCTATCTTCTCCAATGTCAGAACGGTGATCAGCCTTGTATACATAGGCAGTTCGCTGTTCTGCCTCTCCCGGGAATGGTCGTGGGTGGCAGGCGGACATTGGGCCCACCAGACCCCAATTGGCATGCCCTGTGTCCAATCAGCACGCAATTGCACCTCCCAGTGGCTAAAAGACGTATGTTGTTACAGGTATGTTTTGCGGAATAGAGCCGACCTGCCAAAGTACATCTGCGGTAGGCAAGTGGTTAAATGACAATTGCGCGGTCATGCAATGCTGCACACAAACGAAATTTATATAATTTTTTTTCCCCACATACGAAGCTTTCCTTTGGTGCTATTTGATCATCACTATGTTTTTTTTTTTTTATTATTATTATATAAAAAAAGGCCGTACATAAAAAAAAAAAAAATTACTTTCTGCTATAAAAACATAAAAAAAATATAAAGTTTCTTCATAAATTTAGACCAAAATGTATTCTGCTACATATTTTTGGTTTGCATGAAAGCTATAGCGTCTACAAACTAGGTTATATACTGGAATTTGTATTTATTTATATTCTAGTAATGGTGGGACTGTGACAGTGTCAGGCAATCTGACACCAACATCACCAGTGACACGAATACAGTGATCAGTGCTAAAAATACACTTTCACTGTACTAATGACACTGGCTGGAAAGGGCTAACATCTAGGTTGATCAAGGGGTTAATTGTGTGTCTAGCAAGTGTTAATGTGTTTAGTGTGTATTAAAAATCGCTTTCCCCTGCCTAGCAAAGAAAAGAAAAAGCGATGACTCCTTCCGTATAGATCTGTGTTGTTTACCAACACAGAGCTCTAGCCTGTGATTTGGACAGAGCTGATCAGCAGTTCCCTGCCATTAATCATTGGCCAGGATCTGTTGATGAACTCTGACTGTGTCAAATTACAGGGAAGCAGGTGGGGGAGGGCACGTGCCCCAAACCTCCGAACAGGCAGGAAAGTTCCAGTATGTCGCGGTGCCTGTAGCTGCCACCCCACCGCAGTAAAAGTACTGTGGTGGGTCGGCAAGTAGTTACATTTATGTAAAAGTGATCATCTTGATGCAAATAAATTTCAGTACGTTAGGATCCTTTCCACACATAAATGTCAGTTTTTGACAAACTCTGTTTGCTCAGGGGGATTGCTCTGTTGATCCCCACTGAGCCGGCGGATGACAGACCTGTCCCAGTGCAGGACCCTGCGGGAACCTGTCAGAGCCCCCGTTCTCCTCTATGGGGGGGGGGATCGGATGAAAACGGACCGCCTGTTCGCTTTTATCCGATCGACGGATGGAAAATAGGGTTTTCATCTGTCTGAATTAAGTGGATTGGATGTCAGCAGACACGTTACCGGACATGTCACAGCTGACATTGGTCACTCTATAGACCTGCATGGAGCATCCGTTTAGGTCTGCCTAAAAAACGGACAGGCAGACCTAGATGGTCTGCCCGTGTGAAATGGGGTTTTAGAAACCTGGTTTTAAAGTATAATTTGTAAAGATGTGCGACTATGGGGCCAGGCATATTATATATGCAGGCACAGCTTCCTGCTTTGTACTGTAACTATGCTTTACTTGTCCGTAAATCTGATCCGATTGATGGAAGAATTTCCTCTTCTTGTTCAGGGATCATAACTGCCTGATAGATAGCAACTACATTCTACAAATCTGTATAGAAAACACAAGAACTGAAACATGGAACATCAAGCTAGTAAAAGTCCCAGTCTTTATAAAAAGTGTACTCACTGACCAGATACTATGGTTTCTCTATATTACAAATCTATCCGAATAAAATATAGGAGCCGACTATACTACTTTTGAAATATTTTGACTTTGAAACGGTCGTAGAGATCCCTGGAACATCTAACATGTCTGAATACCCATCCTATTTTACACATACTTACAAGATAGCAATATTCCAATCTATTCAAAGGAAAAAAATAAAATAAAAATGTATTATATATATATATATATATATATATATATATATATATATCGAAATGATCCAGGAGGACACAAAATCTGTTAGGAATTTACATCTACATACTTTTTATAGCCCAAATACAGCTTTATTAAGATATCCGGCCTCAGCTCCACTTCATCAACATTTGCATTTTCATCTTCTAATACCTGTGGTAAAGAAAGAAAAGAAAAAAAATTGTAATTCAATAATTTCTGAATCATAACATTTTTAAGTTTACAGCAAATCTAGCATACTATTATAGAAATATTTAGAGGCAAGCAGAACTTTAAATTTCAAGGAGGGGGTATATAAAAAATAAAAATCTATAGACTAAGCTTTTTACATTTTTAATAATGCGAGAAGACCTGTCCAGTGTTTTTTCCACTCTCCCTGTCCATATTGCAGAGATTTCACTCATTTCCTGTCTTGATGAGCATAAAGGAATTAAGGGAAAACCTTTCCATCAGGGACATAGATGGCAATAATAAATAAAAAAATATGACAGAGGTTTTAATCCACCCCCATGCAACAAAATCCAAGAGTTTATTGCTGTACATTGGAGATTCAGTTTTACTTGCTTTGGCTATAGATCCACTTTGAGACATAGGGCCCATTCTTAAACATAACACATTTAAGTAAAATACTCATAAAAATAAATCAGTGAAAATACATAGAAATACTCTATCTAAATTGTTGTCATTTAAAGCTGAACCCCAGGCAAATACGATTTCATGCAGTTGCGTATTTTATTTTTAAAGACCATCTATGGTCAAACATTTAAAATTCAAATAATTTCCACATTGTATTTCAATTATTCCTAGACTAGTCCTATAAATCTGAAGGAGGTTTGCAAATGTATTTTGTTTTGTATTTTGTGAAGATCCACACACATTTACTTCCTTGGATTCGGTGACACTATGACCTGTGATTAGGCACTGCTGTGTCACACATTTCACAGAGCTCGCCTTCTGATCTACAGAGGTGCTGAGGAGGAGGGGTTTCAGGAGGTGGGGTCCACACAGAAATTACTGTTTGCAAGTAGCAAGGTACCATGGGATATGTAGTCATTGAAATTGAAAGTAAACAGCAGAGGAGAAGCTGTAAAGCATACAAGGAATCCAGGAAGTCATGAAAAGAGATGACCAACACACAGGAAGAATTTACAACATGACCAGAGATTTTTAAAGTAAGTTTATATTGGAATCTCAAAAATAACAGTTTTCTTTGCGATTACCATGCTGATGTCAGAAAATGAATGTGTATGCTGTGGCCATAGAACGCCTTTAAAAGTAGCAAGTCTAAACACCTGAGAATTTGATTTGGTATCAGTCTTTTGTAATCTCCTGAACAGTAGACAGAGAGAGCAGAAGGGTAAACTCAGCAGTCTGCTGCTCCTCCATTCACAGGGTGGGGGCTGGGCATTAATTATTTCAGGGAAGCATACAGCTGTCTGGCTGGGCTGTATAAATCTCAGGACTGGATGACCAGAAACACAAATTCTTTGCCGTCTGGCATTCAGCTTTAGGAACCAACAATTTTTATCATAATAAAAACAAACCGTGACAAAATACTCACCAATAACTTTGATTTAAGCAAAATTTGTAGAACTTGTACCAGGATGTCCTGTAACCGAAAAAAAATAAAACCCTTAACATCTTTGTGATTTGTTGCTATTGTATCCAATATCAAGTTATCTATTAAATTGTATAATATTGTGTTATCTGGACAGTTTTCCAAAAAATGTGCGGCTCAGTGTTTCCTCTCATTTCTCTCCACGTTTCCAATACTAACAGATTTTCTAGCAGAATTGTGGTAGAAGTAAGGTAATGCACAAATACGCAGTGCAACGTCTTCCCAGTAATCAGAATCTGATCGCCCCCCTTAGACAACGTTGGATTCAGTGCCCTTTCCCTTCCACACGGGTAGCCTGGCCACAGTTGTCAGAAGTTGAAAAAACTCCACATAGGAGCATTGCAGCAGATGAAAGCCAATAAATAGTGTATTGGTTCCACATTGCAGCACTGACAACAGCGTGCACACTTTTTTGTTACCACGACAAACTAATACACATACATAGGTAACACAATCTGATGTGCTCAATCATACAGTTTTATGGTCCTCTTAGCCACCTATGACAGATCTTTTTCGTGCCTATGCAAAGTGATTGGAGATCTCAATATAGCAGTGCACATGACTGCGTAAGATCAGGGTAATTGCAAATTAAGCTCTGGATGATGCTGTATTGATTGCCTACATCACAAAATTATTCAGAGATCCTGAGTTGCCAGAAAGATGTGCAGTTGTGTGCATGCATGCCATTTGGGAAAAAGAAATTCAGGACATGGGGCAAACACAACTTGTATGTTTGCAAATAAGACAAAGACACCACTTTAGGCTAGGGACACAATGTTGGAGGGGTGTGAGACGGCATGTAATTCGCACCTATTGCAGCACCCGCAGTGACATCGCACTAACGCAATTTCACAGACGTGCAGAGCTACTAATCGTGCTTAATGGCACCCCCTTGCATCTAAAAATGCAATGCGTTCAGGTGCGAGAGATCACAGGGTGCAAAAGCACCACAAATTCTCTGTAGCTGAGCTTTTAAAAAGGTGCAGGGACCCTTTTCCTGTGCTTCCCACAAGTACAGTAACCCATTTAAATAAATGAGCCGCTGTGCACGCACAAACACGAGAAACAGCAAATGCATATATGTGAACCTAGTGTTAACCGGCACTAGGAATAAAACTCTATTAGATCTAATTTGCTCACATGATTTGATGAGTGCATTGCTCAGTTCAGAGCCTTGTTACAAAACAATGTTAACATACCCCAGCCAAACTAGTGCCTTATACAGTATATTTATTGACAAAAGGGCACTTGGTGGGCTTACGGTGCTATTAGAGCAATAATAAAATTAGTTTATTTTATGCACAGACATAAATACACGCGGAACATAGCATACCATTTTGATCTGCGTACTATCTGTCAGTTGCTGTACTGTGTATATATCTTCTGTGTTGTATTGTAGCAGGATTGCCATCTGGAATGTGGACGCCTAATTGGCAGAAAAATATCAGATATCATTGCACACTGCACCATATGTATTTTTTTTATTTTTTATGCATTGATCCATCAACACCACTTCAGCAAAGCTTTAACAGAGAACATTAAAAACTTCTGCACTGGTCCCAACAATAGGGTATAATTGTGACGCATGTAACAAGGTCATTGCATGGGTAGAGAGATGCGAGCTGTCTGGCAGGTTACAATAGCTCAAAGCGTCACTACTTTTCCCACCTCCTTCCCCTTGTCTCTAACTCTTCACCGCTACATGGAATTAGGCCGCTAAATTCATTACATTTGAGAAGACGGATTAAGAGATTGGTTATGTCTGAAGTGAACCTTCCACAACTAATGCATGGCAATCATCTCTTTAGAATAACATACTGCGGGATCGACAAAAAGTCCATAGTAATCTACTTGCCAATCAGTGTCATGAGCGGTAAATCACAACCTGCCATGCCGCCCTACTGTAAGAAGTGGTCACCTCCTCTTAGACCTCAGATTGAAGCACCAATCAGCATTGCAGAGCCATAGAA
This sequence comes from Lithobates pipiens, assembly GCF_037356315.1. Lineage (NCBI taxonomy): Eukaryota > Metazoa > Chordata > Amphibia > Anura > Ranidae > Lithobates > Lithobates pipiens. Next base: position 189,138,506 of record NW_027507764.1, read on the forward strand.
AGTCCTAGGCTTGTTACTAGCTCTAATGTATCATATGAAACAGCCAAGGGAAGACCTGGAAGGATTTCTCCCAATCTGCTGGTGCCACTGCATCTGAGGTCTGGCGAGTCAATTTTACAGAAAAGGGAAGAATTCTGGCTGATCCTAGCTTTAGGGGGGCAATATTTGTACTGGAAGCTCCCAACAATGTTACCAACCTGCAAGGTATATCGGTTTTTAAAGCAATTAGTAACCAATTCTCCTTTGGACAATTGATATAACCAAGTTAGTTTCCTTCCACTGTGACGGCTGGCATAGAAAGCTGTAAATCTCTGGTAACTGCGCTCCAACTAAAAGAGGAAAAAATAAAAATAAAAAAAACAGTTATAGTTGGGGGCTAAAAAAAATAAAATAAAAAATAAAATAAAGGTTTCATTCATACAATGTATGTGGTAAGATGGAAAGAATGGCACTCCACGTCAACATGCTGTGATTGACATTTGGGTTTTGAAGTATAACTGTACTTTCCTTAAGAATTGTATTTGTGCACACCTCTGCAGCAAATTAAAAAAATGCCAAATGAATAGAATACCTTTCCTGAAGATAAAGGCCAATTCCAGCCGCATGGGCGGGTTCTAGGTTTATGGTCTACACTGCTGATAAGCTGTTCCAGGTCACATCTGGGCAGTACTAGATTGGAGCCGCATTGGGCTAAAAGCACCTAATTTCAGAGCACAGCAAGATGTGTATGTCAAGCTGCTAAAAACAGGATTTATCTTCAGGGAAAGCATCTATTTTTTTTCTTTGCAGGGAAAGGTACAAACGTATAACCTTTAGCCCTTTGTTCACGCTGGTGCAATTTATAATGCGATTTGAAAGTTCCAAATCACATAAGTTGCCCTATTGTCAACAATGGAACCGTTCAAATTGCTGCAACTCAGAAAAAAAGTTCCTGCACTACTTTTTTTCCTTAATTTTGTTGCGACTTGCATAAACTTCTGTTAAACAATGTTTAATGTGCCGCAATGAAATCAGAGGTGCATATCGCATTGATCGGTGGCTTTGAAAATCCCAAACTGGAAATTTTTGTAACAAAGAGGTTTTTCTTCTACGACAACACAGGCTTAGGAATTCAGAGCCATGTTGTCATGCCAAAAAGAAAGGTAGGAGCACACTATACTTCTTGCACATCAACATTTATTTTTATGTACTTGCAGCATGTTTAAAAGCATGCTAAAATGTGCAATTTATCGCAGTGATGTACTAAATGTGTTTTTTGATAGATTTTAAGTTGACAAGTAACAGACAACCAATAGGAGTTTCAGTTCGCCAATCACAACTATGAGAATGTGGCGACATCAGACTATGGCGTCATCAGAAAATCTGGAAATGTTTTTTTACACTGCCATGTCTGACAGACATAGCATCATTGAGTCATCTCCCAAATGTATAGTAACATGTCTTTAACTAATGTTATAAAAAAAAAAAGAAAAAAAAAAAAGAAAAAAAAAAAAAAAGAAACCCACAGCTCTCAAAAGACTGTCTATTCTCCATAAAGGAAATGAGTAAATCCTTATTATTGAGGCGAATGTATCCATATCATACCTCAGAGGGTAATGCAAATGTGCAGAACTGTTGAAAAGGCCATGATCCAGAGCTGAGGACTTGTATGCTGAAATCCACTGCAAAGATAAAAAAACACAACAAGGTTAAATGCTTGTTACATATGAAACCAGACAATGTCCATATAGTAGTAGCCCCCACATGGAAACAGCATTATTGTGTGATAAACTCTATCCAAATGGGAAATCTGTACCAAGATGAAGGAGATGCCTAGCAAAGGCAAGAGAACATAAAATGGAATGGTACCCTTAAAGCATTAGTACCTCGTCAAATTTACTTGCCGACAAGAGAGGGCCAACAAGTTTTTTTTTTTTTGTGAGGGAATATATACAGATTTTAATAAAATACTACTGAAATGTTGTTTTAAGTTGAATAAAATGACATACTGGCAAAAAGCTGCAGCATCAAGGATCCAACGCAGCTGCAGCATCAAGGATCCAAAGCTTACAATGTTGAAGGCAACAACATAAGGACATAAATCAAACAAATCAGTACATTAAAAATACTAAGGCCAGAATATTCAAGAAACAAAAATGATTGTACTAACCCCTTGATAGTGAAAATGAATGTTTATTTTCAACATTAAAAAGGTGTCCTTAAATAGGTTTATCACCATCGTACATATCACTTTCAATATGTCTCTACAAAAAGGTGGTTCTCTAATTTATGGTGTTTGGGATAACAATATAATAAGAAAGAGGAGGAACTCTTATAGTGTCAATGAAAAAGAATAGGAAAGGTTGGCACAAAACTTTGAGACAACCTTCTTGGGTCTGCAGACGCCCCCCTCTTTTTCTCTGTATTTCTTCAAAGCCGATTGATAATCGTGTGTGCGTAAATATTTTAAGGAAGTTTCTAAGGGAGATTTCCAGCCAATAGTTATTCAGGGAATGTTCTGGAAAGCTACAGGGGCTATATAAAGAGCAGGAAATCACCCTTTTTTAACACTATTCCAGTCAGCTCCCACAGGAGAACTTCCTGCTGTTGGAATGAAGACACTCCTCAGGCAGGTGCTTTAGAGGGCTGAAGGCAGTGCTGGTGAAGCCTGGCTTAGGATGTGTCTGGCATTAGCTGGAAGATGCATTAGCAAAAAGATGTCCATTTAGGAGGCGGGAGTGGAGAGGCGGCCGGTCAGAAAGCTAAAAGTGGGAAGGAGTGGAGAGTCGGGGAGCTATCGTCGCCAAGAGAGACACTGCGCTCTGGAGAGAGGACAGATGGAAGAAGCGAGCTGTGAGGGGGAGCCGCACAATGTCAGTGGCGCGGCCCGAAGACTTACCGACAGAAACTGCCACAAGGAGAAGGAGAAAGAGGCAGGTCTTCTCCATCTCCTGACAGAAGAACCACCAGAGGCAGAAGAGATTGGTCTGGAGAAGTTGCCAGGGAGCTGAGAGTGATGCCTCCTAACACTTCCTGCAGCTGTCAGACCTCGGGAGAGAAGTGTATCGGTCAGTACAGCTGCTCAGGAGAACTACGAGTGGAATTTACAGGAAGAAAAGTCTGCTGGGGAGTGTAGTGCTATACAGGCTCCAGTTGCAATGAATTCCGTTTCCCAGGGTAAGTTTATTCAGCTGTAAATCCTGTCTGAAGTGGAGGGCTTTTTAACAAAAGTGTTGGTACTTTCATTACAATGGAGAGTGGCAATTTTAAGGTGCTTTTTTTAAGTCCTCCAAACATGCTCCAAAGATGCCGCTTGCAGGAGGTTTTTCCCCACCCCACCAAGCACTGCCCCAGTGTGAAAGCATTCATTGATTTTAATAGAAACAGGCTTTCGGGAGCTTTTCAGGTGCTTTTTTTTTAGCGCCTGAGACATGCCTTAAAGAGGTCCTGCAATGTTGCAATGCTTCCCCTCTGGGATTTCATTTATCGGCTATAATAAAAGGGAAAAATTAGGAGGAAATTCATGGACATGTCTCTTCTCCCTCCAGCAAAAGAATCTGCACCTTCTAAAAAAATCAGAGGACAAATAAGATGAAAGACGTAGACCTATTTCTAGATCCTTTTTCAACTGATTGCAAGCTTTTTGCATATTTTTCAGTGTGATGGCAGACATCCTGAATTATGTGCTGGCCTTTTTCAGCATGTTGATCATGTACTGGAAGCATACAGGAACTTTGGCAGATTTGGATGGTTCAATTATGACAAATCATTTTGCCAACAATTAGCTGTTCAGCCATAAAACTTAAACGGGGGATGAAAGACATTAGGCTGTGGCTAAAGTTAATCTTGTCACAAGAACAGCCGGTTAACAGATTACGCCCAATTTAACCATCACATTTGTATAATCGGAAAAGGCGCCTGCTTTGCCCATAATAAAATCGCAGTGTAAGTGGAACACTGCTTGTAGATAAAGACACGATTGTTCTTTTTGTGCAGCACTCATCCGGTGGCTAAACATTACAAGATAATAAATAGCACAGCTCAAAGTTCACATGACATTTTTCAGAAAAGTCTGCATGCCAGTGAAGCTTCAAAGAATGCGTCCATTTTTGGACATATACCCAGACAGGGAGAAGGCCCCATTCCTAAGCAGTGGCTTCAGTTATGGATTCCTACTCCCTTCACGTGCTAGGCCAGGTTATGAGGTGGTTCCCAATTTCAAAATCGGTGGCGAGTTTTCCCCAGGTTGTAAGGGAAAAGATATTTAAGAAAATTTCAGAAGACCAGGTAGCAGACCCTTTTGGAAACTCTAGGATTTCCCTACTACAGCATTTTCTTGGAAAAAAAGACCTATCATGATTTTCTAGGATGGTTGCAATATAAGCCCTACCCCCAAAAAAAAGCCCCAATTAAGGTCTATGTAAAATCACGTAATCTGCTCTGTAAAAAGATTATATCATTTGCAGTGTGTGTCTTTATGTTACATTATTGCAGAAAATACCTTATTTACAGGACCACTGGGCGCTCACGTAACCCGCCAGAGCTCTCCTCCCAGCTGACATCAGCGGCTCCTCCCTCTGCAGTGCTTGGAGCGGGACTGACGTCAGCAGGGATCTCGGCCCCCTTCCTCTGCAGTGCTCGTAGCGGGAAAGAAGACCTCCGACGGCTCATGTGAGCGCCCAGCGGCACTGTAAATAAGGTATTTCCACAATAATGTAACAAAAAGACACACACACACACACACACACACATAACATATTATCCTTTTAAGGACTTTACAAGGACTTAAACTAGGGTTTATTTATGGGATTACAGGATTTGTATAATGTTGCCTCTTGAGCTGACAGGGAGGGGGGAGGAGGAGGAGGAGAGAGGGGTAGGAAAGGCAAGGACACAGGAATAAAAAAAAAAAAAAAAAAAAAAAACTTTTTTTAATTTTGTTTTTTTATTCTTGTAAAATAAAAAAATAAAGGGAAGAGCATATGCGCAAAACAGATTTCCTTTCAACGCAAAATTTGGCAATAATTTAATAATTCTAGTTTGTAATTCTAAAGTGACCATATTTTAGTGTTGTTATTCTGAGACTCAGGTCTGCTACTTTTTTTTTTTTTTTGTTATCCAAGGGCAAAAAAAACTTGCATGCTACTTACAGAGAAAGATGGGCCACGTGCAGGAACTGGCAGGATCAACCAGGTTTTTTAGAACATAGAGAGGGGGGTTACATGATACAGCACAAGCACTGTCTATCATGCTTTAAAAAATTTTTTTTTTTAGGGTTACAGCCACTTGAAGATCGTCAGCCAGATGGATTTGAGACTTCTTGCACACTTGATGCGTATATTAATATTTTGATCTCCAGACAAGTTAAGTGCAAAAAGAAAGATATCCCATCGAGTACAAGAAAGGAATCACAAAGGACTCCCAAGGCAAGAATCTTAGTTTTCTACAAAGAGATGAAGGTAGATCTCCAAATGGTCCAAAAATGGCAAGCAGAGTATGGTAACCTCAGTCAAAAAGTGGACGAAGGAAATGCCAAGAAGTGCAAGTTTGGAACATGTCGTCGTCAGCCATTATTTCTTGAGCTGGAAGACATCATCTGTGAATGGATTACTGACAAGAGAGCAAAGGCTTTAGTTGTGCAGAGGGCCGATATTAATGCATTCAGCCTTGCAATGGCACCAAAGTTTGAACTATCTCCAGAAGAATTCAAAGCATCACAACACTTGCTGGATGGCTTCCTTCAGTGATATGAACTGTCACTAAGAAGGACAACACTGTTCAAACTTGAAGACACTGAAGTTGTTAAACGTGCACTTGCATTCAAGTTCTTTGTTGATGGCATCCACTTGTCTAAATACCAAATTTCCAAACTGATTGCTATAGATGAAACTTCAGTGTTTATGGGCTAAGGATCTCAAACAATTGATCAGGGGGGTGCCTTGTCAATCTACATTCCCTCTACTGGTTATGAAAGTGCAAGTGTTACCTGTATTTTGGCAATTGGTCTGGATGGAAAGAAAGCCACAACTCTAATCACAAAGGGCAAGAAAAATAAGATTTAACGTGTTTTAGGCATGTTCTTGAAACCGAAAGCCTGGTGCACACAAGCAGTTAAATGCAAGTGGGTCGATTTAATACTGCCACTTGTTTTGAGAGGTGGCTAGTCTGGGATTCGGCCAGCCAACGCCACGCAAAAGACATGAAGAAATTCCTTGCAGAGAGAATAGTAATGATTCCCGCAAGAACGAATGCTCATCTCCAGACTCTTGATATTGCAAGCCATTCAAGGATCATTTGCTCACGGAATACACTGAAAATCGATTAGAGAGAAATCAGCGCGGAAATGCCATGAAGCCTAGCCCGCAAGAGTTTGTGACATGGGGGAAGAATCCATGAAATAAAATCACTGACAGCTGTGTTGCCAATGCACTGAGCAGGCTACATGGACAAGAAGTACTCGTTTAAGGAGAGTTCTATTGCTGTACATGAGAGATTAGGCCCAATGGTTTAAAAGGCAATAGTGATGCAATAAATTCAGGCCGGAATTGGGGGTTTGGAGAGTTATGACGATGTTTTAGAAGATGACATGACTATTTGAATAAGTGTAGATTATTTTACAACTAAATAGTGTAAATAAATAAGACATCCCCTGAAAATAAGCCCAAATGTGTTTTTTAGCCAAAATTAATATAAGACCTGGTCTTATTTTTGGTAAAACACGGTAGGGTGTTGTTCCCAAAAAGGAACTCAACTCCTTCCAATGAATATATCACCTTTCTTTCCCCAAAGGAACCTACATGAATGAGACCATTGACACATCTTTATGCCCTGTCTCATATTGCACATTTCATTGATTATATCTTACGGCAAAGGTTCCTTGTTGGTGAAAGCTGAAATTAACACTGATGGCATTCCGATTAACTCTACAGAAAATTGACAGAATTCAACTTTTGATTGCTGTCATCTTGAGAAGAAAGAAGGAACAGCTGAGGGAGATCCAATCCCTTCTGGGCCTGTTAGCATTCACATGTAGAATTAGCCCTGTTAGAAGTGTGCAATCTCAAAAAAATTCTATTACTGGTTTAAAATCTCAGAATTCTTACAGAGGATTGATTTGTTGGTATAGGCCAATTTTCCAGAAAATTTTAATGGTAGGTCTTTCTTTCAGGAACCTTTCATAGATTCTGATGCTTTACATCTGGCACCAAAAGGTTTTGTAACCTGGGTACTCAAGAAAGCTACAGAAAGTATAGTCCTTCCCAACAGTCCTTTTCACGGGTGTTGTGGCTTTGGAGTTATGGGGTCCTCGCCTTGCTAATAGGTGTATTTTGAGCCACGCTGATATCAAAGGAGTACTATTTGCAATTGTCCGTCATCCAAGTCTTTAGTGGTCATACCCTTTAAGGCATTTGATTATTTATTTTTTGCTTAAAATATAATGTCTGTCTGAAAGCAAAATTCACTTTTGGAAAATCTTCTTGCTGATTCACTCTCGTTTCCAGATGACCAATTTCGGCAACTTCTTCCATCGGCAGACAAAGGTGGTCGTGTATGCCCAGATTATTTATGGAACACGATTTGAAAGTGGCCTTGCTGGCTATTGAGAATTCTGTATCTCCACATACGTGGGCAGAATATTCTGCTTCCTGGGGAAAATGGGAAGCCTTTGCTAAATCAACGATTCTCTGCAGAATAATCCTCATAATGTAATGTTTTTGCCTTTTTTAGCCTCAATGAAAATGCAATTGTCATATAGCCATATAGGTAAATATTGGCAAGAATTTCATTTTTCTTTTTCTTATAGAAACTCCCAGCCTGCCCCAGTTTGTTTACTGTTACACAGGCATTAAAGGGCTATAAGAAAACTCATTTTGTTAAGGATAACAGAAGACCCACATCTAAAAAGATTTTGCTTCAATTATGCTCTGCCACTTTCCAAAATTGCTCCTCTACTTATGAGACTTTGTTGTTCAAACTAGCTTTTGAGGGGTCCTTTCGGAGCTTTAAGGATCTCTGAAATGATTCCACCCAACAAAAAAGTCCACAGACCAATGGGCCCACAGGGTCCCTAGGTCCTGCTTCACTAGGCAGAAAAAAAAACTGAGGCTGCAGGCTGGGGGGTTGTTACTGAACGGATCGCCCCTTGGACGGAACTAGAAAGTTCTGTTTTTTTTTGTACAAGTTAACATGGTTATGCCTAGTTCTCTCCTGAAGGTGGCGTAACAACTCGATGGTCTAAGTAAAGGAGCTGTGTCAGTCAGTGAACATAAGAGAAAAATGTTTATCTGGTTTAATGTACGAACGGGTTATATTGGATGATGCAGTGGTTAAAATTCTTATTGCAATATACAAGACTGATCAGATGGGTAAAGGTAGGTGGACTATTCCAGCAGATGTCAAGATTTGTCCAGTTCGGGTGGTTCGTCAATTGTTTTGGGCTCAACCGCCATGCCTGGGACAATTTTTTGTTTTCAAAAAAATGCTCATCACATTTGGGTTTGTAGCAATATACGTTTACATCCCATTCATTCTGGATTGGAGCCGCCTCTGAAGCCGCCAGGTCGGGTGCATTGGAAAAATACATATAAAAAAAAAAAATCTGGGTAGGTGGGAGTCCAATAGCTTAAAAGTGCATTTCCACCCTGACTTATTTAATTTTCTTTAGGTATTACATGCACTGTGTGGATTCATTGGGCACTCATATTTTGGACAAAAAAAAAAAAAAAAAAGAAAGTGTCTCAAAGGATTTACTTGGAGAATTAACTATGCCTTTAGAGCATTTCAAGGTTCTATGGAAGGGTATAAAAGGATTAAATTGGGGTCAACTTTAGGATACGTTAGCCAAATTGTCCCACTATTGGCCCCCTCCATCCATTTAATTATCCATTTAGGGGAAAATGATTTAGCTACGATCAGAACATTAGATTATTTATAAGACGCGACTTGCATAGATTTAAGTTGTCTTCTCCCAATACGACAGTGATTTTTTCTGAGATTGTTTCTAGGTTATCCTGGTTGTTTTCCCCACAACGCAGGGCTATGGAAAAAATTAGAAGAAGAATAAACAGAGCAATGGAAAAATACTTACCCTCTTTGGAAGGATTCTCCTACAGACACATTGAGTTAATATGAGGGCATCAGGGCCTATATCGTCAACATGGAATTCACCTTTCTGATATAGGCTTAGACATTTTTAATTTAGGCCTACATAGTTGTATTGACATGGCCGCAGGTATGGGTTAGGCTGGGGGTTTTCTTAAAAAAAAAAAATCCGGCTGGTAGGGACATTTTGGTAAATTCTGTGAAATATGCTCTAGTTCTAACAACTGAGCAACACAGTTAATGTTATTTGTTGTTATAATTTAATACATTGAGAATTTTGGTGAGATAAGATAAATGTTATTTATGGTAAACCAACAAAAGTGATGCAGCCATTTTCAAGTCAATTCTGTGTTGTTTACTATTTTATTAAGGTATAAGATATGGGGTTGTGGCCCAAAGAATTTTACTGAGAGAAAGCAACATCATGCGCCTCAGAAGCCCCCTGTTATGGTATGAAGGTGGACACTTAGTTATAAAAAAAATGGACACACAGCCAGCATTATATAACATATGAAAATACTGTTATTCAAACTAAAGAGGATCTCTGATCTCTCTGCTAGAAGTGGTAGGCATATTGTTTGTTAGAAAAAAAGCAAAGAAAAAAAAAGCAAAAAACACTACCGCTGACAAAGCAGCAGAAAGGTGGCACCAGTCACCCACAAGGCTTATGTGTGATTTTTCCCACACCTGTATGACTGACAGAAAGGACCAGAACCACTATTCTTCTGAAACGGCATTGGGGTTTTATAGTATATTTATGGGATCAAGCTAGCAGCCGTAACTAGCTAGGGCTCTTCAACCAGCATTTAGGAAAATGTATTTAACTGGCTACTAGAGTAGACAGTGACCAGTATAAGAACAGCATGTCGCCCATCCACAGAGTGATACCAAGCACCCAGATCAGCCATATAAACGACATAATTGCATCCAAAATTGGAACTCTAACAACTTTTTTAAATAGGCTTGGATAGAGTTGAAACCTCTAAAGATTTTATGGCTGTCTGTATCCACCTTCATCGTTTGTCCTGGTAACTACTGTCAAGGGGAAATGCAAAAATTATCACCAAAACAGGAGTAGAGCGGGTACCTATTAATGAGCACATTTATTCCACTGACCACTGTCAAGGGTGGGAGTTCCCATTATTCTAAGGGGATTTCCACTCTCCCTATACAGTGAGGGAAAAGTATTTGACCCCCTGCTGATTTTGTACGTTTGCGCACGGACAAAGAAATGATCAGTCTATAATTTTAATGGTAGGTTTATTATAACAGTGAGACAGAAAAACAAAAATATCCAGAAAAAAACACATTTAAAAAAGTTATAAATGGATTTGCATTTTGATGAGGGAATTAAATATTTGACCCCTTCGCAAAACATGACTTAGTACTTGGTGGGCAAAACCTTTGCTGGCAATCACAGAGGTCAGATGTTTCTTGTAGTTGGCCACCAGGTTTGCACACATCTCAGGAGGGATGTTGTCCCACTCCTCTTTGTAGATCCTCTCCAAGTCATTAAGGTTTTGGAGGCTGACGTTTGGCAACTTGAACCTTCAGCTCCCGCCACATATTTTCTATGGGATTGCGGTCTGGAGACAGGGCTAGGCCACTCCAGGACTCTAATATGCTTCCTTTTGAGTCACTCTATTATCATGCTGGAATACTCATCCATAACCCATTTTCAATGCCCTGGCTGATGGAAGGCGATTCTCACCCAAGATTTAACAGTACATGGCATCCTCCCTTTGTTGCAGTTAAGTTGTCCTGCCCCCTTAGCAGAAAAACACCCCCAAAGCATAATGTTTCCACCTTGGGGTCATAGGCAGCATTTCTCCTCCTCCAAACATGGAGAGTTGAGTTAATGCCAAAGAGCTTGATTTTGGTCTCATCTGAGCACAATACTTTCAACATCAGATGTTCATTAGCATACGTCAGATGGACCTGTACATGTGCTTTCTAGAGGAGGGGACCTTGCGGGTGCTGCAGGATTTCAGTCCCTCACGGCGTAGTGTGTTACCAATTGTTTTCTTGGCGACTATGGTCCCAGTTGCCTTGAGATCATGGACAAGATTCTCCAGTGTAGTTCTAGGCTGATTTCTCACCGTTCTCATGATCATTGAAACACCACAAGATGAGATCTTGCATGGAGCCCCAGACAGAGGGAGATTGATAGTAATTTTGTGTTTCCTCCATTTGCGAATAATCGCATCAACTGTTGTCACCCTCTCGCCAAGCAGGTTGGCAATGGTCTTGTAGCCCATACCAGCCTTGTGTAGGTCTACAATCTTGTACCTGACCATCTTTGGCCATAGTGGAAAGATTGGAATCTGATTGCTTCTGTGGACAGGTGTCTCTTATACAGGCAACAAGCTGAGATTAGGAGCACTCCCTTTAAGAGTGCTTCTAATCTCAGCTCGCTACCTATATAGAAGATACCTGGGAGCCAGAAATCTTGCCGATTGATAGGGCATCAAATACTTATTTCACTCATTAAAATGCAAATCAATTTAAAATATTTTTGAAATGCGTTTTTCTGGATATTTTTGTTATTCTGTCTGTCTTTCACTGGTAAAATATCCCTACCATTAAAATATTATAGACAGATTTGTCAGTGGGCAAACTCATACAAAATCAGCAGGGGATCAAATACTTTTTTCCCCTCACTGTAACAGTAAAAGATGGGACGCAATACCCAATAGTTTCTAACCCTTGCCCACTTTATTCAAGGCAAAAATAAATAGTTGCCTGGACTCAGACTTTAAGGTCTGGGGGGTTGGCACAAACTATTTTCAATATTATGGAAATTTAGTCCAATGATTTTTTTATTCTTAAGAGTGCTGGAAAGCAACATCAAGTCTACGGGCCCATTCACACCAAAACCTGCACATAACTGCGCATTTTTTACTGTATTTTTACATGCATTTGAAGCACGCTTGAATGCATTTTGCATGCGTTTTGCGCTGCATTTAGTACTACATTTGCAGTGCATTTTGCTATATGCACAGCTTTCATGGCTTAAAGGGGTGCGATGCAGTGCATTTCTTGCATTTGCGATGCAGAAAAATGCAGCATGCTCTTTTTTTTTATATGCCCATAGGATTACATTGATTGTAGGCTGTCTATGCAGTTGGAGTGCAGTTCAAAGTGCATCCAACTGCGTTCGGTGTGAAAGGGCCCCAAGTGAAAGACTGCGCTTTAATTAAATACTCCGGCGATAAATGTCTTAGTATAAGGTACTCACAGTCAAGAGGTTCTGAATTTGTCAGGTGCTTTTTAAACTGTTCATTTAAGTCTTTGCTGACACCAATGTCTTGGAACATCCTTTGCAGCTTTGAGGTATATTCAAAACCACAGGCTTGCTGTAAAGATACGAGTGATAAAGCAGTACAATTAGCTCTCCACCCTGACCTCAAATACCAAAACAGTGGATGTGGAGGTGTGACATAGTGACATATTTTAATTATGATTCAGTTAAGCAGTATAAAAAAGCAAATACATTTCATTCATGTAAATTAGTTTCTTCAAAGCTTGCTGAACCCTGCCCATACAGTATGACTTTTACAAGCAGGAACTTTTCTTTAGAGCAAAATACCAAGCTGGATTAATGCGTAAAAGAGCAAAGATACTCTCATGCGCAGGTCCATGGTTGATATGTCCCATCTCATTAGCTTAACTGTTCCTTCAAAGTAGAATATAGTACACGCCAATAAAGTCAGTGCAGCACTGTAATAATATGGGTTCAGCAGGCTATACTACTTTTGTGACCAACATTATTTTGAAGATTAGATGCCCATACCAAGTTTAGCTCAGCAGTCAACTTGACACTAGGGATGATTAAAGGGATTGTAAAAAGGCTTGTTCTTTTTATCATTAACAAATTTGTCATACGTACCTCCACTGTGCAGTTTGTTTTTCATAGAGTGGCCCCGATCATCCTCTTCTGGGGTCCCCTGGCGGTGCCATCAGCTCCTCCCCACATCGTATAATCCCCTAGGAGAAACACTCTCCGGGTTGGGGGGGGGGAGCTGGTCACCATCAGAAGTTTTTTTTAACCTTAACGCATAGGATGCATTAAGGTGCAAAAAACACAAGGGTTTACAACCCCTTTAACTAAAACTGAAGCACTCAACTCGGTGCAGCTGTGTATAGTAGCTAATCAGCTTCTAACTTCAGCTTGTTCAATCGAGCTTTGACAATAAAAACCCAGAAGCTGATTGGTTTCTATGCAGAGCTGCACCAGATTTTGCACTCTCCAATCAACCCCTAGGACCGATTTTACTGACCATGGGTCTGAGAACTAGAAACACACAATTACACATTTCTAGTTCTCCACTCAAGGTTATTTAAACGTTCTCTGAGCAAGTTGTATTTTACACTTGGATGTTGTATTGCAGAAAAATACACAAAAAAAAAACGCAAAGAATTTAAGTGGGCTTATTATCAGTGTCTTATTAGGCATCTTTAATAAGATATTCTGTATTGCTTCAAGGTAACCAATTACATTTGTGTATAGCATGCAAAACAGGAGGACCATTAAAATACAGATGGGAAAATACTGATCTTTTCAAGGGGCAAAAATACTAAAAATGTATGTTCACCTTTTATAATTATAGGTTTGAAAATGCAGCCAAAAATCTTTTTAAAAGCCCCACTATACAGTAAAGATGAAAAGAACCAGAAAGAAAATCAATTTACCGCTATACAATCTACACAGCACCGCAAAACATTTTTACTGCTATTATACCCAAGAGAGGAGTTACATCTAAAAAAAAAAAAAAAAAAGTCTTCCTACCTAGGTTACTGATCAGCTAAACAAAAGATATACTCTCAAATCACTTACCTTAAGTTTGGATATCATACTTGCTTCTGCATCATCGCTGGCACTGTTTTGATGCACTAAACGTTTTGCAAGCATTTTTGCATAGAATTTCTGAAATACATCCTTATCTTCTATGTATTTAAATACCACCATCTGCAGAAGGAAATTTTCAGAGTTCATAACAATCCCTTTGCCTTTATCAATTAAAAGGGTAAAATGAAAAAACACAAAGAACATGCCAAATACATTAAATAGCCATCTAAAAGGAGCAATAGCAGGTCTTTGCACTAGTACATATCGGTATATTTAAGTACAATAGGAATTGGAAGAAGTGAGTTTAAAACAAACACATTCAGAAAAAAAAAAAAGTTTTAATGCAATTTGCACAATTGATGCATTTTAATTAAAAAAAATATGGCTACACGCGGTTTTTAAATTGTACTTTAAACTTGTAATAGATTCTTTCAATATAGAGCAATGATAAAAATGTTGATTCTTACAACTTGATTAAGTGTGTCTTCCAATTCTGCCTCTTCTGGATTCTTGGAGCTATGATTAAAAAAAACAGAATAGAGTATGAACATAAAGTGCATACAAAGCCAAGAAGAAAATGTGAATACTCACAGATAGAGGAAGGATGAGAGTGTAAATTGTTTTTAGAATGCTAAAAGAGGCTTACCTCTTCTTTAGTAGAGAGTCACAATAGCGGGCAAGTAGCTCTGGAGATTTGCTGGAAGACTGGGCCATTTTCGTCACTGCATTGTTATTTATAAATCGGCCACAAGCCTGTAGTGAAAAGCAGACTTGTATGTGGAAATTGTTCTGAATTAGTGGGTAAAACAGTGATTAGAACACAATATATAAAAATACATACCTTGTCCAAAGCAGCCACAAACCCTGCATCATTGTTGAATGCTGACATTACTAGTGCATTATATTTCTTGTGGACATCCAAGACTGTCTGTACATACATTTTTGGATCCTGGGAAAACATCAAAACAGTTTGTGTAATAAAATAATACAAATACATGCACACATTTACATACATACATCTATCTCTATTTATATCTTTCTCAACATGATGTCACACCACTTCCTCAGACTCAACCTTTCTGAAACAGAGCTTATAATTTTTCCTCCAGCCCCGACTTCTCCATCAAGATCAATACTACAACCATCAGTCCCTCCCCACATGCCAAAGTACTAGGTATAATCCTAGACTCGGACCATTCCTTTCAGCCCCAAATCCAATCACTAACCAAATCATCCAGACTTCACCTCCGAAACATCTCCAAATAAGCCCCTCCACAAAGCAACTTATTCACTCCCTTGTTATCTCTCGCCTTAACTATTGTAACTCCCTCCTCATTGGCCTTCCTCTCCGCAAGCTATCATGAATGCTGCTGCCAGAATCATCCACCTTACCGACCATTCGCAGTGTCCACCATTCCTCTCTGCCAAACCTTCCACTGGCTTCTCATTGCCAAACGAATACAGTTCAACACACTAACAATAACATACAAAGCCATTCACAATTCTGCCCCAACCTACATCACCAATCTTATCTCCAAATATCACCCAAACCATCCCTTCCGCTCCTCCCAAGACCTTCTGCTCTCTAGCTCCCTTGTCTCTTCCTCCCTTGCTCATCTCCAGGACTTCTCCAGAGCCTCTCCCATCCTTTGGGACTCGCTGCCCCAATTTGCCCAGTTATCTCCTACTCTGTGCACTTTTAGGCGATCCCTGAAAATTCATCTCTTCAGGGAGGCCTATCCTGCCTCCAGCTAACAACCGAATCTTCTACTTCCCTCATCAGTTCATCCCTCACAATCCCTAAGTTTTGTTTCACCAGCCCCTCCCTCATATATTGTTAGCTTGCAGGAGCAGGACTCTTCTAACCCTCTTGTACTGAATTGTACTGTTGGTAGTGTCTCCCTTTACATTGTAAATCACTGCACATGCTGTTGGCGCTCTATAAATCCAGTAAAATAATATCTATTACACCGATATAAACACACAGTTGTGCTCAAAAGTCTGCATACCCTGGCAGAAATGACATTTTGGCATGGATATTGAAAATATGACTGATCATGCCAAAAGACCATCTTATTTAATGATCATGACCATGTAGTCATTTATTATAACAGCTGTTTGGCTCCTTTTAAAATCACAACAGAAATCACCCACAGAGCCCTGATTAAAAGTTTACATACCCTGGAATGTTTGGTCTTGGTACAGACACACACACACACACACACACGTACGTAAAAAAGGCAATTAAAAGTTAATTTCACACATCTGTCGCTTTTTAATCTGCATTAGTGTCTGTGTATTGAGTTTGTTGCCAATGAGTTTGTTAGCTCTCACATGGATGAGCAGGATAGATATTGAGCCATAGGGGGCAGAAAAGAATTGTCAAAATACCTGCGCAACAAGGTAATGGAACTTTATAAAGATGGAAAAGGACGTGAAAAGATATTCAAAGCCTTGAATGTGCCTTTCTGTACTGTTCAATCACTAATTAGGAAGTGGAAGATTTGGGGATCTCTTGATGCCAAGCCAAGGTCAGGTAGACCAAGAAAGCTTGTAGCCACAACTGCCAGAATAGTTTGGGATACAAAGAGAAACCCACAGACAACAGGCTGCTCTGGAAAAAGACAGTGTGGTTATTTCAAGGAGCACAATACGCTGACACTTAAACAAAAGCGAGCTGCATGGTTGAGTTTTCATAAATAAGCCTTAATGAGATAAGTAATGCTGCAAAAAAGTCTGATTACAATATGCCCAACACCCTGACGTGCCACTCAGCTTCTGGCACACTGTAATCTGGAGTGATGGGACCAAAATAGAGCTTTATGGTCACAACCATAAGTGTTGTGTTTGAAGAGGGGTCAGCAAGACCTACAATGACTAGAACACCATCCCCACTGTGAAGCATGGTGGAGGCATTTTGCCAAGGCGAATTGGCAGCTATGCCACTTTCAAGAATTCGGGATCTCAGATAACTATTACAAAAGACTGCACGCCGTCACTGATGCTAAGGAGGCCATACACAGTATTAAGATCTAAGGGAATGCAGACTTTTGAACAGGGGTCATTTAATTTGTTTACTTGTTGCAATGAATACAAATTCCATAAGAAAAAAGAAAATGTGTTTTGCCTGCTCACTCATGTTTTCTTTAAAAATGGTACATAAATGTATATTACCAATTCTCCAAAAGGTATACAAACTTTTGAACACAAATACACACAAAATATATATTTATTTTTTGCTATTGCCTTAACTATTAGATAAATATTTATAACTTACATGAAATTGTAAAAATTGTACGTTCCCCGATACCTTGCCCTCTAAAATCAAACGTTGTGTTTTTAAATGCCAAGAAGGAATTCCACTGACAATAACTTATTTATTTGTCTGGCCCCAATCTATATGGGCTGTCTCGCAAGAATCAGTGGTGCTCATATATGAAGCCACTGAATATTGCAAAAATGACACAGGTTACAACAAAGCTGAAGAAGCAATAAAAGCATCTGCCCATCTTACCCATGGAGTGTCCCCACTCTCCCACTTCCAGTCAGAGCGCGGTGATCTGAGAGGAAGTTCGGCCCCCTCCTTGTCCCATAGCCTTCTGGAACCCATCACAGGTCCCCGAAGACTGTAGGGCCATTCACAAAGCACAGCGTGGCACATGCATGCAGTCGGAAGCTTGTTGTGAAGCTGCAAAACTTTACTGCCGGTTTCCCTTAGTGAAGATGCCGGCTCCTGCACCTGAAGCCAATCGAAGAATTGGCTTGGATAAGGACAGCGCTGGATCCAGGGGGAGGGAAGTGTCCTTATATCAAAGTCAGAAACGACAGTATTTGTAGCTGCTGAGTAAATTTTTTTTTGGGGGGTGGGGGGAGTTGGGACGGACTAGAGCTCCTTTTTAAAGTGCTTGTAAACCCCATGAAATCTGAACAAAGCAGATATCTGTAGTGTTTACACGTCCCTGCCCAAAACTCTGAGTGACGTTTTTCTCTGATGCTTGTCTATTTAGAATATAGCTCTGCATGTGCCTTCATTCCTTTGCCCATGGGGGGGGGGGGGGGGGGGGGAATGTCCCTTTCCTCCAATCAGCTCTCTCACAGTGTATAAGAGCTGTAACTGCAGCTCTCCACCCCCACCTCACAGATGATCTCACAGATCATTTCATCTCTGTATCACCTAAAGCTATTCACTTCATTAGCTATTTGAGGGGGTTTACAACCACTTTAATTTACCTTTAGCCTTTCTTCATACCCAATCTGGTGCGTTACTACATGCATGTTAATAAGTAGTATTTTGCACATTAACATGAGCTGCATTAAAGCAGCCCATTACCTTTAAATGGGCTGTCACACGCTTAAAACCAGGCATGCACTGTTAGTTAATGCACAGCATCCCCTGCGCAATGTAATGTGCTGAAACACATGCATGTTTAGGTGTACAGGCAAGGTGCATTGGGGAGGCAATAAAAATAAATGGCACTCCATATCCGATGCTACCATGTATTGCAGTTATGCAAGTTTTTTCACACATTGCCACAATGCATAAATGTAAGCCTGCCTAAATGTCAACACAAATCAGAAGATGAAGAAAAGTCGATGAGGCTTCCAAGCTATGTGTACAAGTTTCAGCCCTATTCTTAGTGGTGTAACAAACATTACTTACATTCTGTGCTGCTTCCCCACATTTTTCTATAGCAGCAAGTCCTTGATTGTGGATATGCGTTTCTAAAAGTTTTTTCAGCTCTCCCAGACCATCCTGTATTCGCGATACAAGATTGTACATTCGCCCCAGATCTGAAAAACGAAAATGAAAATGCCATATGGTTCAACAAGCAGTATGTAGAGCCTGAACACTAAATTTCATTTTTTTTTTAAAAAGGGAGTAAACTAAAATGTTTTACTATGTTATGTTTGCATTGTTAGTCTGGATGAAAAGAGACACAAGACCATCTAGTTTAACAAATAAATGTACAATAACTTAAAGCAGAACTAAAGTCTCAGTTTAAAAAACTGAGCAGACAGGCGCTCTATTGCAAAAGAGACATACAATGTCTCTTCTGCAATATAAAGCACCTGCCTGCTCCCAGTCTTCCTTAGAATGTACATTGAGCTGCACAAGCGCAGGTAAATTTACATTCCAACACAGATCATGTGTGCCAGAAAGACTGAAGTTCTGCGCATGCACAGAAGTGAAGTCATCCTGCACTGGCCAATGAAGACGGCCACAATCAGCACCTGGAAGAAGCAGTGTAGAATATGCCAGTGCTTGTGAGAGACGACAGACTGTTGTAGGAGAGTAAGTATTGTGGACTTTATTTACACTTTAAAAGGGAAATTATGGAGCGTTTATTCAGTGAGTACACACACTTCAAGATCTTAAGGTGGTGTTAAACTCAGCAAACATGTTTTTTTCTAAAACAAACCCTCTGCAGGTTTATGCCATGATGTGCTAGTAAGCAAACATATTGTGCTAGTTAACACATTATGACAGACCTGTCAAAGATGGCTTCAAGCTCTGTGCCGTCAGTGCTCGAGCGCTTCCATCTTCTCCCGGACTTTTTTCCAGGTTCGCTCCATTCTGCAACTAGAATGCTTGGGCCGTAATGACGTCACTCCCATGCATGTGCACTGGAGCATGTGAAGGTCAGTGTACATATACTGATGACAGGCACAGAAAAGAGAGACCACTAGGAACTTTTCTGTCATTAAAAACCCTGCTTGTCAGTGATTTTTTTTTTTTGTTTAAAGGCAGGTTTTTTATCTTCATGCATTCTATGCATGAAGATAAAAAGCCTTCTGTGTGGAGCAGCCCCCCCCCCCCTTACCCCACCTAATTACTTACCTGAGCTCCATCTCTCTCCAGCAACGTCCACAAATGTCTAAGCTGTCCGGGACACTCCTGATTGGCTGAGACACAGCAGCAGCGCCACTGGCTCCCCCAGCTTTCAAAGTCAGTCAGCCAGCCAATCAGGGGAGAGGGGGCAAGGCCAGATCGGGGCTCCGTGTTTGAATGGACACGCAGAGCTGTGACTCGGCTCCAGTGCCTCCATAGGAAGCAGCTGACTATGGGGGCATTCGACAGGAGGGAGGGGCCAGAAGCATCAAAGAGGGACCAGGCTCTCTGAGAAAAAAAAATTCAGACTTAGGCAGAATCAGTCCCAGAAAACACTTGCCATCACTTTACCTGCAGATGTAATTGTTTGAAATTTGTTTGGTGGTGGCGACTCCAAATGCTTCCACTGCTCTAACACTGTTGTCTGCCATCTTGATTAACGGTCTCTGGACTGGCCCATGACATGTGTGCCGCCTATCCGTAATAGGACACATTTGCCACTTACTACTGCATGTAGTATCGCTGCATCAGTATCCCTTTTTTATACCTGTAAAATTCAAAGTCCCAGTTTGACCTTTATTTTCCCCCCCCCCATATGTTGTAAAAAAAAAACTATGTGGCTTCCATGAGCACATATATAATTACAAGCTGTATAGAGTAATAGGGTTTTCAAAACATTAAAAATAACCTGTCAGAAAAGCAATGTGGGAGATGCCATTGGTGAGATATTCAGAGTCCGGGGGTCTCTTGAAATGTGGCCTGTTAACTGTCTGACCTCACACACAGAGGATGGCAAAGAAGATGATAATCATCACTGCTAAGGGCTCAGGGAACACCTGCTTAAAATAAATGTAATTTTTACAGGTGTTCAGGTTTATTTTTCTTAATTTTTTTTATTTATGCCTGTAAACACAGTTATATGTAAAGCCTCATACACACGATCGGACTTTGTACAAACTTTCCTGTGGATTTTTGTACAAAGGGCGTCGGCCGAGAACTTGTATTGCATATACACGGCAGGACTTTTTCAGCCAACTTTCACCAAATCACATGTTTTTTCTGCTCTTTACTGCAACCTTTGGTAAACTTCTGTATTGTTGTCTGATCTTTTGCATTGGTTCTGAGCATGTGTGTTTGTACTTTGTACAAAAGTCCTATGGTTTTCTGTACACACGATCAGACTTTGCTCCATCGGACTTTTGTTCCCAGAAAGTTTGTCCGTTCGCACAGCCAACAAAAGTCCGATGAAAACCGAAAAAGTTTGTCTGATGGAGCGTACACACGGTAGGATGTTGCTCCAAAACAGCTAATTTGCATGTTTGTTGTCAAAAAGTCTGATCGTGTGTACGGGCCTTTAGATTATGTGGCCATGCACATCAGGCATTTAGATCTCGATTGAAAAAACAGCAGTTAAAAAAAAAAAATGCACCAAAGCTGCATTCTGAGAGGAGCTCATAAGCATAATTTAGGTGTGCATAAGCGTACGAGGGCAATTGTATTTCAAAAACGCAAAATATTTTCATATTCCGGCTAGTACAATGCATTTACACTCAACGCCATAGGCGAATGAGCCATTTTCTCTCTCAAGTATTGGCCGAAAAAATCCGGCATGTTTCGAGCATAAATTCATAAGCCTGTGTGTGCGTGAGACCTAACTTGAAACTGAAGAGAAAGAAAGAAAGCCATTTCTTAATATTTCTACAATTAATAAATCCAAATATATGACACTGATCCAAGAGCTACCACGTCACCTTCATTCTTGTCTGCATCAAGTAAATTCTGGAACTCTGTATGGAAAATCTCCAGGTGTTTTTCTATGAGGACCTGTTCACATTTCCTCGCTAGCTCATCCTGAGTGCTCTCATGAAGGTATACCTGTACTCGTCTCTGCTCTTCTAAAAGTCGAGCTTCAGCCTAAAAAAAAATAAAAAAAGGAGCAAATAATAAAACTATATTATACAACAATGACTGCTACATAACAAATCGCTCATTGGTAAGCCATATTCTTGATGGCCAAAAGGTTTGACCAATAACCTAATTGTTCAGCTAAAGCAATCCTTATGTAGAAACCTCTGGGTTGGTCTGTGATGAAGCCTGCATTGTTTGCATTCCCCAAACTGCAGGTATGTTCAATGCAGCCACACGCCTGATTTCAATGTGGAAACCTAATGCCCTGTACACACGGTCAGACATTCCGACAACAAAATACATCGGATTTTTTCAGACGGATTTTGTGCCAAACTTGTCTTGCATACACACGGTCGGACAAAGTGGTCAGAAAATCCGTTCGTTCTTAACGAGGTGACGTACAACACGTACGTCGGGACTATAAAAACGGGCCAATAGCCAGTAGCTGTGGTCTCTTAATTTATTCTGAGCATGCGTGGCGCTTTGTCCGTCGGAATTGTCTACACAAGATCGGAATTTAAACGATCGGATTTTGTTGTCGGAAAATTTTGGATCCTGCTCTCAAACTTTCTGTGTCGGAAATGGCAACGGAAAAAGTCTGATAGAGCCCACACACGATCGGATTTTCCGACAACACGATCCGATCGCACATTTTCCGTCAAAAAGTCTGACTGTGTGTACAGGGCATAAAACAGGGACCAATACAGCATTCTCTGGGTGCTAGAGACGCATTTTCTTTTGCAGGAGAGGCGGTGGGCATTTTTTAGATTAATGCCTAGTACACACGGGCCGAATGTCGGGAGACATCGGCTGTCTTTTACTGACATTTGGGAGACATTCAGGCCCATATATATGTCAGCCGGTCTGACAGAAGCCAGGCGCTTGGCTGGCTTCTGTCGGACGAGCATGCTGGAAAAATCAGCAGCTGACCGCCTCCCAATCAGCGCTCTCCGCCAATGGTTGAGAGCACAGACTGGAGTGCACTCAGAACACAACAGCTCAGCGGCGAAAATCACTGTACTAACGTCAGACTGTTAGTACAGCGGCTCCGGCAGACTGGGTTGAAGGAAACTTAGTGTGTACCAGGCTTTAGGCTGTTCCTAACTAATGGTAAATAAAAGCTGTAGGCCGATAATCACTTGACAGCGGTTATATGCAAAATATATGTATCTTTTATATTTAAAAAGAAGCACAAGGCCTCTCAAAGCATCAATGTAGCCATTTTTCTGTTGTTTAATACAAGGATATTACATTCTAAAAATGCACTACTTTATGTATTCTTCAATGTTATATTACAGTTAAAATTATTCTGAAAAGTCTCTACCCTATTTTTTCGTCTCCATCCCGAAAACTTTATGACATGAAATTCTAAATCATAACCGAATTATAAAGCAATATTCTCAATCTGCAGCACACTGTCAACCTGGTCCTGAAGGCTGGATTAATAACCATGGCCATGCTAATATGCTTTAAACAGTCAAGTGCCTTTTCTTCTTGTCAAAAATGCTCCCTCTCCCCATACATGCAAAAAAATAAAAAAATAAAAAAAAGGGCGAAGCTTAATGCAGCTTAGGAGATCAAAAAAGGTCAGAAGGTCAACTGCAGATCAAATGCACTCATCAGTGCAATGCAATTGATCTCAGAAGTGTCTCAAATCAATATTAAATGCAAACAGAATGCAACTGAAAGAAAGATGCTTTTTTCTTCTTCGATACAAGCCCAGAGTCTACTGATATAGGCCCCTAGAGTTCCTGTAAGCCTGTGGAGTGGGGATGCACAGATATATAGGCCAAAAATAGGGTTATCTGCATTTCGCAAATAGAAAAAAGGTCACCAAAAAACACACGATTTTGTCGCCATTTTTATAGGTCATGTGACTCAAACATGCATCAAAAAGGTAACCAGATCTCAATCCAATGGAGCACCTTTGGTATGTGGTGGAACGGGAGATTCACATACCAAAGGTGCTCCATTGGATTGAGATCTGGTGACTGTGGAGGCCATTGGAGTACAGTGTCCTCATTGTCATGTTCAAGAAACCAGTTTGAGAGGATTTGAGCTTTGTGACATTATCCTGCTGGAAGTAGCCATCAGAAGATGGGTACATTGTGGTCATAAAGGAATGGGCATGGTCAGCAACAATACTCAGGTAGGCCATGGCATTGTTTAAACAATGCTTTAACCTTGTTTAAACGATGCTTAACCACTTAAGGACCAGGCCTCTTTTTCAGATTTGGTGTTTACATGTTTAAAACAGTTTTCTTTTGCTAGAAAATTACTTAGAACCCCCAAACATTTTATATTGTTTTTTTTCTAACACCCTAGAGAATAAAATGGCGGTCATTGAAATACTTTTTTTCACACCGTATTTGCGCAGCGGTCTTACAAGCGCACTTTTTTTTTGGAAAAAATTCAAGGTTCAATGTGTTGTGTGTTCGGAGATGGTATTCTGCATACCTTGGTTGTAATGTGATGTTATTTGACTTACTGATGCTTTTCTATCATCTTCATCTTCATCTTCATTTTCATTCACCCAAGTGCAGCTCATGGGATATTTTCTCTTTTTCTGACCATTCACTGTAAACCCTAGAGATGGTTGTGTGTGAAAATTCCAGCAGATCAGCAGTTTTTGAAATACTCAGACCAGCCCGTCTGACACCAACAACCATGCCACGTTCAAAGTCACTTAATTATTTTCTTCCCCCTTTCTGATGCTCGGTTTTAACTTCAGCAAGTCGTCTTCACCACATCTAGATGCCTAAATGCATTAAGTTGCTGCCATGTAATTGGCTGATTAGCAATTTGTGTTACCAAGCTATTGAACAGGCGTACCCAATAAAGTGGCAGAGTGTATATATTTTTTTTAAAACTGTCCATTTTGGTTTTCGACCAAGCGCATCCTGAATTTTCGGTTTCAGTCTAGAAATGTCATTTCTGTGCACCACTACTGTGGAGATCTAGCAATGTACTGTTACCATAGAATCTCTATGCATATGCAACAAGGAAATACAGCTCACAAAGACTTTGCTGACATGGTAGGAGTATTTTAAAAAGACCAATGAAGGGCTCATACATATAGCAAGCAACTTTTGCTGTGTTTCCAAAATAGTTTTACTATTGTTACCACTGATTCTCCTGGCTTGGTATGGAGAGGAGTGAGGGGGAAATGGCCCCCCATCATCTCCAGATCATTGCAGGGAGGAAAAAAATGTCACTTCCGCCCATAGCCATAGGGACATTTAAAAAAAAAAAAAAAAAAAATGTATCGCATTTTAGTGTAAATATGAGATCTGAGGTCTTTTTGATCCCAGATCTCATATTTAATAGTTCCTGTCATGCTCGTTTTCTATTACAAGGGGTGTTTACATTCCTTGTAATAGGAATAAAAGTGACTTTTTTTATTTTATTTTTAAAAGAACAGTGTAAAAATTATAAAAAAAATAAAATAAAAATAATAATAATAATAATAAAAAAAAGTTAAATAAAAGAAAAAAAAAATGTTTTAAATCCACCCAGTCCCACCGAACTTTTCACTGCCAGTGATCACCAATTTGGGGAATATGGTTAATTGTACTGACACCAATGCTGGGAGCTATTAGTGTCCACTCACATGAATGTTAAAGAGGAGTTCCCCTTAAAAAAAAAAAAAAACTTTTTGACTTTTAATAATCAGACACTTTACTGTCCCAGGGTCCAGCGATGCGGGGGAACGAAGCCCCGCTTGTCCCCCCCCCTCCGCTCGGCGGCGCCAGCATTGCAACTGTGGGAACCCAGCTGTCGCTTCACAGTCGGGGCACCCACTGCGCATGCGCACGCCGCGCAGTCATCTGGGACCTGTCACGTGTCTCAGATGACTGACCAGAGGGAGGGGGCAGAGAGGAGCACTTCCTGTGCCGAGGGGAAGTGATGTCACCAGCCCAGGCACTGAAGGAGGCAGACTACAAGGGACCCCCTAGCAAAAGGCATTTAGAGGTGAGTCAAAAAAAAAAAAAAATCAAAATAATTTTTTTTTTTTTTAAGGAATTGAAAAAAAAATTTTTTTGTGTGGAACACCACTTTAAGGATTATTATTGCACTGATTGACACCAATGTTGGGAATCATCATCGCTTCCGCTGGGGTTTATTATCGCACTCAGCGACACCAATGCTGAGGGTTATTATTAATGACACCAATGCTGAGGGTTATTGTACTCCAACTTCTTTATTGTGCATTGGGATACGATGCAAAAAATGAAGCAGGGTCAAAAATTTTGGTCGCCGAGGTGCGTTAAGGCAACCCATGCAAAATAAATGCCCTTTAACTTGACACAAAGCACCTGAAAATCAGCTGCTATTGTGTAGTCATCTGGAAGTGTCAGGGACTGCCCTCTATAAAATAAAGTGGACCACCACTGCTCTAAACCGTTGTGTATTGAGCCAAGTACTTGTAGTATCACTCACCGAGGTGAGTTATGAGTAGCATATTGCTGTCCAATGTTACGGCTTAATGTCCATGCAACTCCACTCCAATAACATCAAACAAATGTTTACTTTAGCCGTGTGTGTAGATTACAACCTTTTCATTCTTAAATTTTAAGCCTTAAAAGTTGTAGTAAAAGGCATGTTTTTTTATCTTAATGCATGGAGATAAAAAGCCTTGTGTTTAGCAGCCTCCCCAGCACCCCCTAATACTTACCTGAGCTTTTTCTCTGTCCAGTGATGTGCACAAGTGCCTTGGCCATCCTCCTGATTTCCTGCGACACAGCAGCGGTGCCATTGGCTCCTGTGGCTGTCAAAGTCAGTTAGCCAATCAGGAAAGAGAAGGAGCAGGGCCGAATGGCGGCTCCTGAATGGACACACGGAGCTGCAACTCGGCTCAGGTGCCCCCATAGCAAGCTGCTTGCTGTGGGGGCACCTAACAGAAGGGAGGAGCTAGGAGCAGCGAAGAGGGACCTGAGAAGAGGGGGATCCAAGCTGCCCTGTGTAAAACCACTGCATATGGCAGGCAAGTATAATTTTTTTGTTCTAAATTTTAAACAAGACTTTACAATCACTTTAACCAGCAATTGTACTGAAATATCAAATCCACAGTTTTTCTTTCACAACAGCATGCAGTAGTTAGATGATTTTACTTGAGATTTAAACTCAATAAATGAGAAAACAGTCAAGGTCACATTGCCATGAACTGAAATCACCTTCTTCATGTATTCAGTGACGGGGTTCTGCTGTAAAAACTCTGTGCTCTCTCTTGTGTAGAAGCGCTCTGTGTCAGCCAAAAACTGAGATTCAAAAGATTCTTTGTACACGGTCAACGTGGGGCCTTTGGCAAACGCATCATCTTCATTCAAGCCCAGCTCGACTGCAAATAGAAAAGAATACTGTCAGGCTATGGTTTCAAGAGAGCATTGTGTTAGCAGTTCTCAGACCCAATATTCCCATTCTCCAATGACTGTAAATAGGACACACATGTCAAATCCCATTTTCCCCTATGCTTGTTCAATCTAAATGGGGTGCGTTTACTTTCAATTACCACGGGACCTTTTATTTCAAAGTGCCCTGATTACATAAGGCTGAGAATCACTGGTGACACAATTCTTATATTTCATCAGCAACAGGACATTTTTTGCCAAGATACGTACTCAGGTTAATACAAACTATTTAATGACAGTGAAGAGAAATTGATTGTCAACAGTCATGTGCTTGCCTAAACTAATAAAGTATTTCTTTAATACTGAGATCTCTAAAAACATTTAACAGCGATCAGCCTGTAAGGACAGCATTTTTGTAAACACGCACAAGCAAACTAACCGACCTAGTCACTGCAGCCAATTATTACTATGACACTTTATATGATGTGTAACAAACTATTTAGGCCTTATGCTTCATTCAGTGTGTAAAATAAAATGTGAATCTTACCGGCTATTATGGGGGGGTGGGGGGCACACAAGAAACCCAACAGTCCTTTGGAGAAATGTTTATTTAACCACTATACCCCCCTTTGTGACCAGGCGATTTTTTGAGATACAGCACTGCATTACTTTAACTGACAATTGTGCAACACTGTACCCAAATAAAATGTATGCCCTTTTTCCCCACAAATAGAGCTTTCGTTTGGTGGTATTTGATCAGCTCTACATTTTTTTTTTTTTTTTTTAATAGTGCAAAAAATGGAGACAACTTTGAAAAAAAAAAAAAAAAAAAAAAACTTTAATTTCTGCTATAAAATCTATCCAATAAAAAATATTATATCAAATTTCTTTATAAAGTTAGACCAAAATGTATACTGCTACATATTTGATTAAAAAGAAAATCCCAATAAGCGTATATTGATTTGTTTGCACAAAATTTATAGTGTCTACAAACTGTGGGATATTTTTATCTA
The DNA here is from genome assembly GCF_037356315.1 of Lithobates pipiens. NCBI lineage: Eukaryota > Metazoa > Chordata > Amphibia > Anura > Ranidae > Lithobates > Lithobates pipiens. The sequence goes on from NW_027507764.1 coordinate 189,166,535, forward strand.
TTTAATGGTGGCAATCAGCGACTTATAGTGGGACTGCGATATTGCAGCAGACATTGACAATTTGGGGAAACTAGTGACACTAATGCCGCGTACACACGATTGAATTGTCCGGCGGACAATTCGATCGTGTGTGGGCTCCAGCGGACCTTTTCATCGTAAAGTCCGGCGGACTTAGAAAGTAGTTTTGACTCAAAATTTGCGAAAAAAGGGGGAAAAAAAACTGCGCTACGGAATAAAAATGGTATTGGACGGAAGCTGCAATTCAAATGTACACCAAGAATACACCAAACAGAAATAAAAAAGAGAGAACTGCGCTAACCACAAATGCCCCAAGTGAGTAGGATTTGTATATGTGCCAGACCCACAATATGGGTCTTAGTATCTTAGTGTCTCTGGGACCACCTTCAAAATATAGTGCATACCGATATGTATACAAATAAATACAATTAAATAAAAGAACAGAACATAAATGCGTGTCAATGATGTGAATTCCCCAAACACAATATAAATATATAAAACTCTGTGCACATACCCCTAAAAAGTAAAAAATAGAAAATAGTGTGTTTGCAATTTTTACATGGACTGAACTATCAAAAAATATTTAGAGACACTCTATATAATGTCCATATGATCATATACCAAAAAATAATAATAAAATGTCCATATGATAAATGAACACCGGTGAAGAAAAACTTCAAAGAGCTGAGTTAAGAGTGCACAAATTAAAATATAGAGTCCACCACAAGAAAAGTTGTTGCTCAGAAGTGGGGTACAACGGCCTTGGCAGACATGTAGAGCACCAGGGGTAGTGTGTCCTCCACCCAAGATGAGGGGTATGTACTCTTACCGGAAAGGAGTGGACTCGAGTGTCAGCGACAACGAGTCAATCATGCAAGAATGGCCTAATCAGTGGACTTCCAGAGACGATAAATGGGAATCCAGTGAACTCCAAGAAAGGATCCACGTGCAGATAAACGTGAAGCTGGAACGATGTTAAACAGAGTGGAAAGCCAAAACGCTCTCATCGGAAAGCCAGCAACCTCCTTTCCCTTACTCAAGTCACAAAGCAGTTGGTTGGATCTCTGATCCTCTGAAAAAGAAATCCAAGCTTCTCTCCCCAGCAGTCTTGGATAGAATGCACCAGGAGGATGAGAGCGTTTTGGCTTTCCACTCTGTTTAACATCGTTCCAGCTTCACGTTTATCTGCACGTGGATCCTTTCTTGGAGTTCGCTGGATTCCCATTTATCGTCTCTGGAAGTCCACTGATTAGGCCATTCTTGCATGATTGACTCGTTGTCGCTGACACTCGAGTCCACTCCTTTCCGGTAAGAGTACATACCCCTCATCTTGGGTGGAGGACACACTACCCCTGGTGCTCTACATGTCTGCCAAGGCCGTTGTACCCCACTTCTGAGCAACAACTTTTCTTGTGGTGGACTCTATATTTTAATTTGTGCACTCTTAACTCAGCTCTTTGAAGTTTTTCTTCACCGGTGTTCATTTATCATATGGACATTTTATTATTATTTTTTGGTATATGATCATATGGACATTATATAGAGTGTCTCTAAATATTTTTTGATAGTTCAGTCTATGTAAAAATTGCAAACACACTATTTTCTATTTTTTACTTTTTAGGGGTATGTGCACAGAGTTTTATATATTTATATTGTGTTTGGGGAATTCACATCATTGACACGCATTTATGTTCTGTTCTTTTATTTAATTGTATTTATTTGTATACATATCGGTATGCACTATATTTTGAAGGTGGTCCCAGAGACACTAAGATACTAAGACCCATATTGTGGGTCTGGCACATATACAAATCCTACTCACTTGGGGCATTTGTGGTTAGCGCAGTTCTCTCTTTTTTATTGACTCAAAATTTGTCAGCCGGACTTGGCTTTCAGCGGACAATACGTTCGTCAGTGTGCTAGTCCGGCGGACTAAGAATGCAGCATGCTATGAAACAAGTACGAGAAGGAAGCTATTGGCTACTGGCTATTGAACTTCCTTTTTCTAGTCCCGTCGTACATGCTATACGTCATCGCAGTAGAAATCCCCGGACTTTCGGAGTGTCCGTTGTGGCAAAGTCCGTTCGTTATAAAGTCCGGCGGATTGTTTGCCGGACCAAGTCCGCCTGACAATTCCATCGTGTGTACGCGGCATTATACAGTGATCAGTGCTAAAAAAAAAAAAAAAATGCACCGTCACTGTACTAATGACACTGGCTGGGAAGGGGTTAACATTAGGGGTGATCAAAGGGTTAACAGCCTAACCAGCATTTATGTAAACTGTATAGGGTACTTTTACTAATATATATATATATATATATATATATATATATATATATATATAAAATAACACAGGGAAAAGGTATTGAACACATGAAGAAAGGGAGGTGCAAAAAGGCATAGAAAGCCAAGACACCAGCTAAAACCCATCTGTAATTATAAAGCAACCCTGCTCCTTGTCAGTGCAAGTGAATTTCGGCTGGCTCAGTATCAACTGATGGTCTATTAAAAGGTGTCTTATTACAAAGGTGTCAGACAAGACACATCTCATGATGGGTAAAAGCAAAGAGCTCTCTCAAGACCTTTGCAACCTTATTGTTGCAAAACATACTGATGGCATTGGTTACAGAAGGATTTCTAAACTTCTGAATGTTCTGAATGTTCCAGTGAACACTGTTGGGGTCATAATCTGGAAGTAGAAAGACCATTTCACCATAAAATAGGCCACAACCAGGTGCTCCTCGCAAGATTTCTGACAGAGGAGTGAAAGGAATTATCAGAAGAGTTGTCCAAGAGCCACGGACCACTTGCGGAGAGCTTCAGATAGGTTAGCAGGTACAATTGTTTCAAAGAAAACATTAAGTAATGCACTCAAAACGCCATGGCCTGTATGCACGCTCACCACGCAAGACTCCATTGCTGAAGAAAAAGCATGTTGAAGCTCATGTAAAGGTTGCTGCACAACATTTAGACAAGCCTGTGAAATACTGGGAGAATATAGTGTGGTCAGATGAGACCAAAATTTAACTCTTTGGATGTCATAATGCACACCATGTTTGGAGGTCAAATCGTGGGTGCATGTTATACACCTATCCTCCACCACCATTTTGGAGCCTCTGGGCGGCTTTGAGCCGCCTTCGGGCCTTCTCGGGAGCGGCCGAAAGCTGACAAGAAGGGCCGAAGGTGGCCAAAAGCCGATGAGAACGGCCGAAGGTGGCTGAAAGCTAACGAGAACGGCCAAAGGCGGCCGAAAACCAACGAGCGCAGCCGAGATAAACAGGACATTTCGTGGCGCCATTTTTAAAAATTAAAGCTGAAAATGACACTGACAAGGGACAAGGCTGCAACGATGGACAAGGCTGCATGACAAGGCTGCAAATGACCCTGACAGGGCTTCAGATGGCCACTGATAAGGCTGCATTGATGGGCATTTAAATGTAATTTTTTTTCCCTTAAAATTCCCTCCTAAACTTGGGGTGCGTGTTATATGCCGATAAATACGGTACATCCTCACAAAAGTGAGCAAAAGTACCCTCCAATTTGCCACTGGAACAAGTATCCGATTGAAAGGTTTCTCCTTGGTTCCTGTTCCAGTTACAACTGTGAAATAAGAAACCTGTATTTTTTTACCAGTACCCTAATCTACAGACAAAAAAAATAAAATAAAAGATTTTGGCCATAGATACACTTCAAATGGGAAAACAGAACATGTCTACCTATAAATAAACAAAACAAAAACAAACATATACACACACACACACACACACACGGTAGGACACCTCTGCCGTATCTTCCTCTTTTCTAAAGAGATTCACATCTGATGTGGTACTCCTGCTTCCACCAGATATATAACAAAAAATTGCAGATGCAATCTCAGTTTCAAAAGCGTTTTACTCCAATCTTCATGCATATACTTGTTCTTCATACATGAACTTGATGAAGGATGGAGTTCCTGTCCGAAACTGTGCAGTCGTTACTTGTATATGCATGAAGATTGAAGTAAAACTCTTTTGAAATGCGAGATTTCATCTACAAATTTTTTTTATATATCGATTATACATATTCTAGTTAACATTAAAATGTTTTGTGGCATGCATAAGAAAACACAGTAAATCAAAACAGCCCAAAAAAAGAGACCACGGTTTCTAATGTTTAATGCAAAACCACACCATCTAGTGAGCTATGTAGGTCCTTTTGGTATTCAGTGTAAACATGTCTATGGGATCTTACCATAAGACTGTACAACTCCACTGATGAGCCTTGTGTTTATGGTTTCTCCATTTCGCTCTTTTTCAATCAATTTGAGAACTGCATTTGTTACCTAAGAAAATAGAGGCCACAAATGAATGTTATATATTATAATAATTTCATATGAAAAAAAAAAAAAAAAAAAAACACAATACTGTATATAAAGTTTGCATACCCATGGAGAATTGGTAACATATACATGTATCATTTTAAAGAAAACATGAGTAAGCAGGCAAAGCACATTTAGTTCTCATGGGATTCATATTCAACTTTAGGTCCTAGCAGAATGGCACATTTATAAAACAAAACATAAGTAGTAAACAAATAAAATGGCCCCCTTCTGGCAGTTGTGACTACAATCTTTCTTGGGCTACCTGACCCTGGGTTCAAGCGATCCCTGAAATTTCCACTTTGTAAAAAGTGAATGAACTGTACTGACTGGAATATTCAAGGCGTTGGATATCTTTTTATATATCCATCATTATAAAAGTTCCATTACGTTGTTACGCAGGTCTTTTGACAGTTTATCTGCTCCCCAAGGCTCAGTATCTAGACTGCTCAGTGCTTTCACATGAGCGCCAACAAACTCATTGACTATTTATACAAAGCCACAGACATGGGAAATTACCCTTCAATTACCATTTCAATCTGTGTGTTTGGCCTTGGTACAAACCTTTCAGGGTATGTCAAATTTTGATAAGGGCAATTTGGACATTTCTGTTATTAGGATTGAAAAAGGAGCCAAACAACTATGCGATAATAAACGGCTTCATATGATCATGAGCATTAAATAAAAGACAATCTTTTGGCATGATCAGTCATATTTTCAGTATCAATGCCACAATTTCTGACAGGGTATGCAAACTTCTGAGCACAACTGTATTTCTGCCTACGGAACTGATTAACAACAAAAAATCACAAGACCCGTCTATCACAGTGGCTGCAAGTCAGTGTCACTCTAAACTCCATGCTGCCTGAAGCAACCTTCCGCTTAGCCAGGTTTTACCACTGAATTACCTTCCTAAGGGACACTTGCACATCTCATAATGTTGAAGCCAAAAGGCTAGATAAACCTTTAGCACTGTATTTCTTTAATCTTTCTTTTAACTTGGTCCATAATCATGTGTCAGTGAGCAGTGGTTGCAGGGAAGAGAAGGGAGCGCTTGACAATGGCAGGGAGCTGTGAGCTATAAGCTCCCATATCTCAGCTGTTGTCATTGCACCCTCCTCTCCCCTGCAGCTGCCACTCAATGACAGAAGGGAGATGGCAATGCGAGATCATGTGACTGGTCCAGAGTGGACCAAAAATAGGCAATTGAAAACATTTTTTTTTTACACAGGTTAAGCTGGATAGGTAGCAGGAAGGGGGAGGGATCATTTTTAGGCATAGTTAGTGTTAAACTGGAATTCCATTGTGACATTTTACTAATTTCCTATTTGCTACTTTTCATATTTAATATTGCCCACGGTCACTTATTCTAAAATGTGGCACATAAATAGATTTGATTCATTGTGGAACAATGTTGTTCACAAAAATTAAATAGAAAAATGTGGCGCTACCTGCACAGTGCTAACTAGAATGTTATGTGAACACAGCAAAATTTTTCTTTAAAAATGATTTTAAAAAATCAAAATAAAATTGGTGCAAATCAACTTAAAGTGGTTGTTAACCCACTTTCCGTGATTTACATACTTAGTTGTGTATCCTAATACAGTGATCCCGTCTTTTTTTTTTTTTTTTTTTTTTTTTATGAAACACAAACACACAATCCCATGTGATGAAGTGTATTGAACCAAAATAGATAATGAGATGTGAAGTTCAAGTGCTAAATCACCATAAATAATTTCTTAATACATTCAGCTTTGCCAAGTCAGCTACTATGATATTTGATGTACACTGATCGAGAGGAGGTGTTCGTAATTAAAGTGACAAATTGAAACTGGTTTAAAAAGAGGAAGAGGAGGGAGGAAGAGCAAGAGAAAGGAGAAAGAGGAAAAAAAAGGAGGAAGGAGGAGGCAGAGGAATAAGTATTCTATGCAGGTATGTATTTCTAACCCATAAAAGTACCATTCTAGTGCTCTCAGCCTCCTCCAAATTCTTTTAATTTCTGCTGCGGTGATCGGACTTTCTATGGGAGGTGGCTACGTTAGTTCTTCATAGTCCTACTTCCAGGATGGATCAGCGCAATTCTGATCTGTCAGCTCCGGCACATGACCACTCTGACCAATTGGAATCACCGTGAGCTTTACCGGTAAGCGATAAAGCAAAGAGGAGCAGGCATTTCATCCAGGACTACAACACCAACTGCGTGGGCAGTGACAGCTAATCACACATGATGGCAAGTGTGGTGGGGACCAAAAGGGTGGGGAGGTTGTAGGTTGTTAGTTCACCTTTTCATTTTTTTGGGTGAAAGGAGAACTTGCATTTTAGCTATGAGAGAGAAAAAGAAGGTCACTTGTACTGCCAGGGCTGTGCAATGCGGCAGAGTGATGTAAAATTTCAAATCTGGACACAAATGCAAATCCAGGTAAAACAGCACATATATAAAATACACTCACTAGCCACTTTATTAGATACACCTTGCTAGTACCGGGTTGGACACGATTTTGCTTTCAGAACTCCTTTTGTGGCATGAATTCAGCAACAAAAAATTCAGCAAGGTGATTTTGGTCCATATTAACATGATAGCATCACGCAGTTGCGACAAATTTGTCGGCTGCACATCCATGATGCGAGTGTCCCATTCGACCAAAGGTGCTCTATTGGATGGAGATCTGGTGACCGTGGAGACCACTGGAGTACAGTGAAATCATGATTTGAGCTTTGTGACATGGTGCATTATCCTGCTGGAAGTAGCCGCCAGACGATGGGCACACTGTAGTCATAAAGGGATGGACATGGTCAGCAACAAAACTCAGGTAGGCCATGGCATTTAAAGGATGCTCAATTTGTATTAAGGAGCCCAAAGTGTGCCAAGAAAATATCCCCTACACCATTGCATCACCACCATCGCATGAACCGTTAATACAAGGGAGGATGGATCCATGTTTTCATGTTGTTTATGGCAAATTCTGACCCTACCATCTGAATGTAGCAGCTGAAAATCGAGGCTCATCAGACCAGGCCATGTTTTTTCAATCTTCTAATGTCCAATTTTGGTGAGCCTGTGTAAATTGTAGCCTCAGTTTCCTGTTCTTACCTGACAGGATTGGCATCCGGTGTGGTCTTCTGCTGCTGCAGCCCATCTGTTTCAAGGTGCAGTGTGCTGTGCATTCAGAGATGGTATTCTGCATACCCTGTTTGTAATGAGTGGTTATTTGAATTAGTTGCCTATCATCTTGAACCAGTCTGCCCATTCTCATCTGTCCTCTGACTTTAAACAAGGCATTTTCGTCCACACAACTGCCGCTAACTGGATATTTTCTCTTCTTTGGACCCTTCTCTGCAAACCCTATAGATTGTGCACGAAAATCCCAGTGGATCAGCACTTCTTTTTTTTAAATATTCAGACCAGCCCATCTGGCACCAACAACCAAGCCACGTTCAACGTCACTTAACTTCAGCAAGTTGCCTTCATCACATCTAGTTGCCTAAATGCATTGAGTTGCTGCCATGTGATTGGCTGATTAGCAATTTGTGTTACCAAGCAACTAAACAGGTGTACCTAATAAAGTGGTCGGTGAGTGTATATACATTTCATTAGCCGTTTACCTGGAGTATAGCAATAAAAATAATCAAATAGGGTACCAAGTAGCAATTGGGAGTAATAAGAATTAGGATAAATAATTGAAAAGGAATGCAGATTTACATTCATTCTTAGACAACAGTAGCTATGAGCTTATGACATAATAGAGGATCAGAGGCTGCTTCTTTAGTGCCAAGTGTGTGATATGTATATCCAAAAGCTATAGGCATATGACAACAAGCAAACTATATGAGCTTGGTCAAGCCTTCCTTCAACCTTCAAAGACTCCATACTGCTAACAGATTGTCGAAGCCATTAAAAGAACCAAAAAGGGAGGTGAAAGACTGTGGGCCCAAGTTCAACTTTACAAGAATTGGCCAACTTCACCATAACCTGCCAAGTTATACTTTTTTGTTGCCCCCCAAGCACTATGCCAAACAAGCCACTGTTTCCCTGCACTGCACTGATAATGGCCAGCAAGATTGAAACAGCTATATGAAATTTGGCATAAATGGCTCAATAATATTAGGCTGTTTCTGTACTATAATCCAGCGTTTCTTGATGTATAAGTGTTTATAAAACAACAAAAAAGAGACGTTTGTAAGGGTCTACCTGTTACCCTGAAAAAAGGTATAATGCCAGTGTTTTTTTAGATTTGTGACACATGGACACCTTTCATTTGAAGGAGGGAGTGCTATGCTTTGCTAGGAAGAGTTTAGGAAACGTTTATATGGAAAACCCAATTTAGAAAAGGCATAGCCATCATCTAGCACCATCTTCTTTTAGAATTTTTTTTGCCATGTACCATTTAAAACGAATACTAAAAAAAAAGTCCAGTCCGTAAAGAAATTAAAAATAAGGACACTTGTGGCAGTCTTAGCAAACAAGAAAACAGGCAGTCCTGTCTTGGGGACAGGGATATATTCTTCCTAGAGAATACACTTTTACAGCAAAGGCCTACAAAGTGTTCGAGGTATCCCAGATTCAACCCCATTATCAGGCTGGTTTCCTTTTTCAAAAGCATTTTACCCCAAGCCCAGTAGTATTTCAGAGCGAGTATTTGATTTGAACTTTGCTTCTGTAAGAATACAGATGTAGTATAAGTGTTTTCTTTGTTTTCATTTGCAGATGTCGACATTTATTCTCAAAGCCCCATTTAAAAGCATATACATAGGTTTGTTCTTAGAAGGTCAAACATGTCATCTGTTCTCACAGAATCAGTTTCAAAGGGAGAGAAAAATAATCAATGATGCTTGCAGCTTTTACCTGTTTGTTCAAAGGCCGGAATAGGCAATCCCTCCAAGTAACTAAGGCAAGCTGGAAAAAAGAGAAATCAATGATCACTGGGTGTCCATTGCCAAGAAAAACACAATGAATAACAATAATAATACTACCAACAACAAAAGTTAAATTTCATTTAAAATTAAAATGTGCAGGAAAGTTCTCATATGGGGGGGGGGTAAAAAAAAGGGAACGCATAACTAAAATTGCATAGATCATCATCACTATTATGGTCAACATTTTTTCCAATCAGGGTAACATTACATTTTGCACAAGAACATTATGTTGTTCTATAGAGACAGCCGGTGATAAAAATCAATAATTAAAAAAAAAAAAAAAAAAAAAAAGGATGGTTTTGATTTAAATCAGATTTTTTGGGGATTTTTATCAAATGTATTTTAATAAAATGCTTTTGCAGTAAAAATCAAATCAAAAGATAGTTTATATTAATTTATTCAGCATGAAATGGAGCTTAGTTTTGTATTATGAGGCTGTAGATTCTACAATATTTACATTTTTAGTTAACTCATTCAATAAATTGAAGCTCAGCAAGCTGAGATAGCATGCACTGCATTAATACATTCCTACAATTTCACAGTAAGTTCAGGAATATTCCTTTATTCCATGGTTTTGCAAATCTACGTACACTACAAAACGTGTGATTGAATAGGTTCCGATATCACGGTTTTACTAACCTGACAGCTTATTATTCTAACTAGGAAACCTTAAATTTGTTTGCAAATATTAAAGATTTTAACTACCAGCAAGAATAAGTCCTTAACATTTAAAGAGCACCTGTCATTTCAGAACCATCATGGCAGGGCCTGTTAGCTGGCACCCACTCACCTGCTGCCGCCACGTCCCTCACTACCACATCACCAGCCGTCCCCCATTAAAGTGAATGGAGCTGTCAGGGAGTCCACAGCAGCTGCTTTTTAAAGATGATTTAAATAGACTTGATTTAAATCAAATCCACCCTATTACAATTTATGCAACTGAAGGACAAATCACAGTGGTCCATATCTCTTACCAGATAGTTCACTCAGAGCAGTGTTTCTCAATGCCAGTCCTCAAGATGGCCCAACAGGTCATGTTTTCAGGCTCTCCATTTTTTGCACAGGTGATTTGATCAGTTTCACTGCCTTAGTAATTACCACAGTCGTTTCATCTGAGGGAAACCCTGAAAACATGACCTGTTGGGACATCTCAAGGAGTGGAGTTTGGAAACACTGACTCAGAGCTTTCAAAATCAGGAAAAGCAGTGCAGTGATAACTCGTAGTACACTGAGAATCCTTGTTACGTATTAAAATGTTTATTTTCAAGATTGTAGACATACAATTTATAGAAGGCATTTACCCCTTGAAAAGTGATAGATTTGATAGTAATAGAACACTGCATCACAGTGGATTTCATTTTGCTTTCAGCAACAAAAATGCTATCTATTGTCAAAATGGCGGTAACCCTTTTAAGTCAGCATTTAGCAGATCTGATTTTTGGCAACTACAGTCTTCGAGCTCTATCCACATAATCTCTATCACGTTGCAAATCTAGACACTGCAATTCCCCCCCCCCCCCCCCCCCATTTACCCATTTTCTACCAACACAATTTTTTTAGTTTTTGACTACACATACTGAAAAGTTACCCAAAACCCCAAAAACAATTGTGTATTTTTTGAAAGCAAAGGCCCCATAGAATAAAATGGTGGCAGTTGCAACTTTTTAATGTCACATGATATCTGAACTGTTTATCAACTCTATTTTCAATAAAAAATAAAATACATAAAATGTATTTTAGTGCACACAAACAAAAAATAGGATAACTATTTTTTTGAAAAAAATTCTAAAAGATGAGGTAAAGTGTCAAACATTCCACAAAATGGCAAAAACGATGGTACCCAAAAATGTCCATAAGTGATGCCTAAAAGCCTTTATAGATCATAAGTTCAGTTAACCATGAAAGATGGCCCTAAAATTATTGCGCTAGTGTTTAAAAACGGTTTAAACATATGCATTTAGACATAAGCCTGGGACAACAGGGCTACTTTCAAAAATACCTTTATTATAAAAATAAAATGACCACTTTATTTTTTTTAATTAAACATTACTGCTACAGCAAGGGCTAACAAGTCCCATATGTGATAGCATTGGCAGCTGAAAGGTTCTCTTTATGGAGACATCAGGTGGCCTATTAGACCCTTAAAGCAGAACTACACTGCATCTGAGCACCACAAACCAAAAATGCTATTTTATTAAATTTTTTATATTCAAAGCAAAGCCACTCATCCATCCACGTCTTAATGCTTTATTTTGCTGAGAAATCACTTTGAAAAAAAAAAAAAAAAACCACAGCCATCTTGAGTAAGGGCAGATGATTAATGTAGCCTTTACTCTCTGGAATTCGTTTGCCCTTAAGCTCAGGCATGCAGGTATGAGGTTGTGCTTAGCTGAGAAAACCCGTCCTTCCTTCTGGAAAACTCCTGGGATTTAGGACATCATTTGCCTAGGCCTGGAAACTGCGAAGTTACTGAAGAAATGTAAAATAAGAAATTTTTAACTTGCTTTAATTTTTTTCTAGCAGCGTAAGGATTAAAAATAGTCAGTGGTAATTGAGAGAGTGAAGTTCTGCTTTAATGTCTCCCCTGCAGCTGATGAAGCACTAGACTGTGCTTAATCGGCTGTTAACAAGGCATTTCAGCCAGGGGTTTGACAGCACTGAGCACCTCTCGGTTCATTAATCACGAAGAACGGGGTACGCGTTCCTCCTGCTCGCCATCCCGACAGTTTATTTTTCTCCCGTGCTCCTGGAGTGGGAGAGCCCAAGAACCATGATGGGAAGGGGGAAATGTGGCCAGGGGGACAGCACTAAACAGGACAGTAAAGTAATTGGACGGCTCTAAAACTGCCTGGATCTCTTTTACACAAGAACAGGGGGCTGGCTAACAGCTCTAATCAGTGCCAAGCAGCAAAGAGTGATCTCCTTAGGATGTTTTGGAGCCAGAAATAAAAAGAAAACACAATGTTCTGGTTGAAATAAAACACTAACATCACCTTAGGCAGGAAGGAATTACGTGGTTCCACGCAACGTTGTCCTTGTGAGGCATAAGAAAAGGCTTCTTCTAAAAAGAATAAAAAGCCACCCTCTAAACTGAGGTGACATGAGAAAGGCAATCTTGCATGACAGAAATGCAAGAGATATATTCTGAATGGGTTTAAAATGATAAGACTCTGAAGGACCAACACCACCAGCTTGAGGTCCCATGGAGTTAGAGGGGAGCGTACTGGGGCTCTGACTGAAAAGTGGGAAACCAGTAGTCTCTGAATGAGCACTGCAAAGGCGTAAAACCAGACATCTCATAGTCCTCAGGGCTACGAACTTATAAAGTCCTAAATTACATAGTGGAACAACCATCTCACAATATTTCCAGGGATGTAGCTTTCCCTTCTTGCACCGAGCAAAAAAATTTCTTCCATGCGTGATTAAAAAAAAAAAAAAAAAAAACCCCCAGGAGAAGGCTTTCTGGCCTTTAGCAAAGTGGGCATAATGGAATCTGCAAAATATGGGCTTCAATAGCTAAGACATCAAAGCCAGGATCATATAGTAGGAAAGAACACAGGAACTTGAGAGAAGATCTGGACACTTGGGTAGGTCCACAGAGTCCGCTAGGAGTCTGGCTCTGTCTGGCTTCATCAAAGCATCATGCCCTCCTGGGCCAATTCGGTCAAAGAGAATGAAAGGCCTTCTCTGTCTTTGAAGCAGATGAGGCTGAAGCTGGGGGGGGGGGGGGGGAAGACGACACAGATCAGGCTGAACTAGGGCATCTACTCTATTCAGTTTGTCATTTAGTCTTAACACTATTACATCTTCTTTTGGTATCCAGCACTAGGGATGAGCTCAGGCGTGTTCGCATGGAACACGTGCAGAGCCCGCCAGGAAGTCGGCGCTGCGCTAATCACAGGCATTGAGACATTGCCCGATCTCTGCAGTCGCGCATCAGGGCAATGTCTCACCTGCCTGTGATTAGCGCTGCGCCAAATTCCTGGAGGGCTCTGCACGTGTTCCATGCAAACACACCTGAGCTCATCCCTATCCAGCACCAAAACAAGTTGTAGGGTAGAAGGACTATGATTCAGCTGCTGGCAGTTTAGGAAGTCCGCCTGCCAATTTTCCATGCTGGAAATGTGTACAATGGACACAACTAGAAAATGTAGTTCCACCAAAGTCCACATGATCTCTGTTTCTTGAAGACTGGCCTGACTTCTAAGACCTTTGTGGCGATTCATGTACGCCACAGCCGGGACAGTGTCAGCTTGGACCTGACTGGCTGTCCCCAGGGTTCCTCTCACTAGCTTGACAGGTTGACGTCCATTGTCAGTACTTTCTACATCATGGGATGAAAGGGTTTTCCACCGCCGAACTGAATAGCCAGTGTTCCAAAGATAACCTGGCATTAAGTATTCAGAGATATTAGGCATTCCATGGACAGAGTTCTTGTGTCTCACTGGAGTAATGTAATATAATGTGTCTAGGACAAGGCTCAGATATTCCAGTTAGGATGATGACTTCAAGAGCGACTTCTTGCTATTGAGGACCCAGCTTAAGTCCTGCAGGACTTGCAACATCTGCAGCATATTGGCCTTGAAGCCTTCCGTTACAGTAGCAGTAGATCGTGCAGATAATCCTGAAAAGGGGGGCGGTGATAGTCTGGCTAGCAAAATAACTAAAACTTGAGCCAGCACCTTAAACAAACATTTTCTGTGCTGAGGCACAAATTGAAAATAGCGATCCCCACTGCAAAACGCAGGTAGCACTGATAGAGTGAAAATATAGGAATGTGGAAGTAGGCAGAGGCCAGGAATTCCCCAAATGAAGGGAAGCAAATCGCAAAACGTACAGATTCCACGCAGGACTTTTTAACATGTAAAGAACTTGTTCAAGCTCTGCAGGTCCAGAATGTGGTGCACATTGCAATTTGGCTTGGGTACTGTAAATGGTTTGGAATAGTAATTGCAAAACCTTTCTGGTTCTATAGCAGGGGCAATGACTGCGTGAGAGCACCCCTTTTGGGTGCAGTAGGCATTTTTTACAGCATGGAAGCGTGGAGCAAGCAAGACACAAAGTTTTGAACACAGAAATCGAAGATATCTGAGATCTTGGCAAACTTCCGCAGGCTGCAGAGATGCTCCTACCAGAGAGGACATCTTAAGAAGGGTCCTCGATATCTTATTTGTGGCGTCTCTGAAGACTGGAACCTCAAGGGTCTTCAAGTAGGAAATGGTCAGGTCAACAACAAAAGCTAGAGAACCCCATAGAGTATTGCTAAGTGAAAATGTGTTAGTGTTAAAAAAAAAAAAAAAAGAAAAAGAAGGATGCAAAGACTTGTGTAGAAAAGGGCTCCGGAAGGGGCAACTTTAAGCTAGTTCACATAAAGTCTGCCAGAAAGTCTACGGTCGTCTTCTGTGTCTCTAAAACATTCCTGGACCTCAAGATTCCACTTGAGAGGTCTCATCTACAGAGAATTTTTCCACCAATACCTCATTCCCCCACAAAAGGATAGGGTGGGGGGGGGGGGCGGTGGGGGAGGAAGAATGGGGGAGGAGGGAGGAGAAGTGCTTAAATGCTTGTAGGGCCAAGCATTCCAAACAAGCAAGAACCCCTAAGAGCTTGACACAAAGAAAATGAAAATATTAGATAAGGACAGGGAATCTAAGGTAATTTGAACCTTACTGAAGCCATTATAGGGCGAACTGCACAGGGGTTCCTACCTAGCTGACAGATTCGGGAGCCCACTCCATGGTTCCCCAACTTGCATAATAGTATAGCTTGCAGAGGTTCAGTGAGCCTGTAAACCCAATAAGTGTGTGTCCATCCAGCTGAGGAGTGCTGGCATTGGCTAGATACCCAAGTTGCAAGTCATCCTAACAAGTGTACCAATGCTTGCAGAGCACTGGTGCTGCTGCACTGCGTAGGTTTGTGGCTTTGCCGAGTATTGCAGGAGTTGCCCTGGAACCATGTAGTTCTAGTGACGTAGCTGTCCAGGAACAGCAATTCAAGCATTCCCCAGAAAAACCAAAAGTGACAGACGTGTGCAATGACATGGGCATGATTTGCCCATTTTGAACACTGGTACAGCATTGTGTTGCTTTACTTCCACACAATAGCTGCCAAAGGCACCCGGGAACACCGGCAATCATTGCCCACAGAATCCAGCATCAACCAGTAACAATACAGACTTGTCCCCGCGCTTGCATTTGTCCAGGTACGGTCCCCTCTTGCCCTCAAGGCCATAGGCGACCAGTTCATATGAAGCCATAATACAGGGTTCTAAAAGCCCACAGGAAAAAAAAAAAAAAAAAAAAAAAAAAAAAAGGTAGGCACATCCATCATCTACAGACACCAACTAAAAACTGAGGCTTAGTGAAGCTGGGGGTGGGAGTTATTCCTGGGTTGGATATACGGCCCCTTTTTGACCAGTGTGCATTCACCTGAAGGTGGCAGCATAATCCAAGAAGTACAGAATATGAAGTGCCTGCGATGTAGGATTAAAACAAGGCATATGTATCCAAATTTGCTACCAAAACAAAGCCATCTGTCCTGAAAAAAAACCATTATGATACAACAGATAGACTAAAAACACGAAAAACTTAAATTGTGCGGAACTGGGACATCGCCAAAATGAAGAACATGCTCTGGGATTTAGGGAGAAAAAAAAAAGGCCTGGTGACTTAAACAACAACTCTTTTAAAGAGGGGAAAAAAAATATATATCAATCCTCTCTGGGTGAAGTTTTTAACTACTTTTGTTGCAGATTTCCACTCGTTTCTGCTGGAAGAAATAGCTGTCCGTTTGAACACATCTTTTGCATACTAATTCTGAATAGGATTGACTCATTCATTCTAATCAGCTGATGAAATCAGTGCAAAAGTTGTAGTGTCTGCATTCCTTTAGAAGTAATTCATGCCTAGTGGCCAACTCCCCAAAAATGACATTTTTTGTTGCAGTGAATGCCTAAAATCAAACTTGTATCTTAGTGCAGACTTCTGTGAAAATCAGTGAGCCAATCACAAGCAGGCAATGACATTTTTGGAGGCGTTCTGTAGAACAACGGTATGCAGAATGTCATACTGCATTGAATTTGAAAGAAAAAGAAAATACAGCACTGTAGATTAATATAGAAATGTAATTATTAATAACATTAAATTAAAATATGGCTGGCATAGCAATTGTATATGCCATGTTCATTTTTTTTCCCCACAGAAGTGGAATTGCCCCTTTTAGTGATTAACATGCATCTTTGTTGATCAGTTTAAGGGAAAAAAACAAAACAAAAAAAAAATAAAAAATAAAAAAAACACAAACACACACAAAATAAATCCACTGCAATTCAATGGTCTACAATAATAAAACCAAAAAAAAAAAAACACACACGTTTTAATTGCACAGTAAATATATGTGAAATATCTGTTTAAAAACTTGTAACATTAAAGGAGAGAGAAAAAAAAAAAAATAAAAAAAAATAAAGTATATTGACCCTAAACAATTATGGTTTTCCTGTACATAATTAATAAGGAAGCAGAAAGAATAAAAAACGCCTACCGAGTAAATTTCATATATTCCTTTGCGCCCTTCATCACACTCACGCCGAACCCAATGGCGGTTGAGATATGCACAAATGCCATTCAGTACTTTACTAGAAAACCGATAGTCTTCCCACTGCTGTGTGTAAAACTTTAGTACACTTTCATCCATGAGATCTTCTCCATCCTGCAGAGTGAGCACATAAACCTAATCATACAAAAGATCCTAGGGTCACGTTCTTGGAATATCTAGGTTGTGTAGCAATATTTTAGGACAGAAATACATTGTTCCATTTTACTCAGGATTCTGCCACATATTCTTATGCCCCGTACACACGATCGGAATTTCGGCCAGCAAAAGACCGATGAGAGCTTTTCATCGGGAAATGCGGTGGTGTGTATGCCCCATCAGAATTTAGCTGGCCGAATTCCTGCCAGCAAAAATTTGATAGCATGTTCTCAATTTTCCCGATGGAAAAATTCCGATCGTGTGTATGCAATTCCAATGCGCAAAAACTCACGCACGCTCAGATTCAACTACAAGATGGAAGCTATTGACTACTAGGTATTGAACTTACTTTTTCTAGTCCCGTCTTACGTGCTGTACGTCACCATGTTCTTGGCGGTTGGAATTTGGTGTGACCGTGTGTAGGCAAGACAGTTTGAGTGGAATTCTTAAGTCGGAATTCCGACGGGAAAACCATCAGAGCTTTTTCTGACGAGAATTCCGATCGTGTGTACGCAGCATAAGAAAATAAAGTGGATCTCTTAAAATTTATACGAATCAGTAAGGCAGATCACATTATTATTTTGAGTAAATAAAATAGTACTTTTTTCTTGTCATGAATAAAAAAAAATTAAAAACGCTCCTTCCAAGCTCCCTCGTGTGGCACAGAACCTAGATCACATGGTTTATGGCCACCAGAAGCACAGTGGGCGTTTCACATCATTAGAGACTGCAATTAAACTATTGTTGTCAATCAGATAGACTCTGTCTGGTAGATTAAAAGTGAAATAAGAGGAGCAAAGTACAACTATTATGAGGTAGAACTAAGCAGCAGCCAGGCTTGCATTTAACTGATCTTTCAAATACACAGAAAAAATAAATAAATAAAGACAAACTGCTCTTTAAAAAGAAAGCACTCACCTTCAGTAGATTTGTTAAGTAACTCTTCAAAAACTCTTTTAATCTCTTATAGAGTTCAAGCCCAACAAACTGAGCCCCTCCAGGGGTCTGGCCTTTTTTGGACTTTGATGGCGGCACTCCAGAACTTCGCGCTTGATTAGACTGGTGTACACTTGTACAGTAGTTATAAACATGACTGGAGAGGACAAGTTAAGGAGCAAAATAACTAGGATACGATAATCCACATTTAGAAGAAAACACCACAAAAAAGTGCCATAAAATCTTTTCCTTTTCATTTATTTGGATGCTAATCAAATCGTTAAAACACTGAAAAAAGTGAACAGTTTTACCAGCCAAAATATTTGCCATTTTGTTCTGCTACTTTAAGGGCCTGTGCACATAGGCGCACAATTTGTGCATTCAGATGCATGATTTACATGGCTCTGGACACAGTAGTATTGTATGCTATGGGCTCAAACATTCTGGGAGCAAACTAAAAACTAGAAAAAAATGCCTTTAAGGTCATGCATTAGGGCTGCATTTTATGCTGTACAGGTATACATGGACCTTATATGCCGCCAATCAGGGCCTATAGATCAATATGAACAATATGCAATTGCCAGCAATGGGACAGACAGCGATCGCCCATGATGAATGTTTACATGTCAACCTTCAATGAGGTCATTCAGAATCAGCCGAGGTCATGAATCAAACTGTAAACATCAACAATATGTAACCAGCAGTGGCGGTAACACTGATAGCACATTGTTGATTCTTACATGTCGGTTCCAAGCAGCAGTGGTCATTGGCATACATTTATGCAGTATGCATGCAAACGTTACATGCAGCGTACGCACCAGTTTTTATGCAGGATCTTGTGGCCAATGAGATCCTACCTAAAGTCTCACCTCTAATGAAGGGTGTCCCAACATCCTGCTGGCTGCTTCTTGTTGTGGAAATCCTCAGTTTGCCGTTGTCAGATCCTCCTCGCAGCTGTCAATTGATGGCGCTGCGTAGGTTAAGATCAGTGGCTGTAAAAGACTCTCGATGCCCACCTTCCTTTCTCACCTCCCGCTCCATTTAAAAACATAAAAATAAATGTAATTGTTTTTACAGAATGCAACACACTGGGGTTGATTTACAAAAACTGGAGTGTGCAAAACCTGGTACAGCTCTGCATTGAACCAAACAGCTTGCAGGGTTATTTTTTTGTCAAAGCTTAAAGTGGATGGAAACCCACTCTCATCCTTTCTAAACTACTGCAATATTGGTTATCTAGAAGGATATACATGCCTCCTGTATGTATACTTATCTGTCAAATTTTGTGGGTGGGTGTGTTTTGCAGGGCTCGGTGGGTGGAGTCATGATGTCAGTAGACTCCCCACCCACCACTACACTCCCCTTAACATGCATTTTTTCCTGTGTATTTATTACACTGAACTTCTGCTATGATCACTAACATCCAGTCAAAATCCCGAAAAGTCCCCACATGACTTCAGCATGCCAAATTATGCTGAGGTGTGGAACAGCCAATCCTTGCAGAGCAGCAGAAGAAAGGAGTGGGAGGGAATTCAAAAAGAATGCATGTCTCTTAGGCTAGTGCACGAGATATGGAAATCACCTGTCACTCACAGCAAGGGGGAGTTTTTCTGTTTGTCAAGATTTATCTCAATCAACAATAAAGATGATTGCTCAGAGCTGGATTAACTCTTTGTGGCAAGACTGGGCTCAAATGATAGGAAATATTATACTCTACATTATGACAGCAAAAAAACAAAAACACAAAACCAAAAAAACAAACAAAAAAATGAATTTTTGGGTTTACATCCACGTTAAACTGAACCACCTGAAGTTAGAAGCCAATTGGCTACCATGCACAGCTGCATTAGATTTTGCATTTTATAGTTTTAGTAAATCAACCCCATTCTGTGAACTGGGAAGGGGAAATGATTAGAGGATCCCCCTCTTCTACTCTCAGAATGTGTTACATCTTGTGAGTTTGTTCTTAATGAAGCAAGGGCAGGGCAGGTGTCGGGGGACTTTCTGTGAAAGCCATTGCTTAGATTAGCTTTCTACAATACCTTGTTCTGCAGATAGACTAAAATTGACTTGGGTCTGGGTTCACATCTGTGTGGTGCATTGCATTTTAGGCACATTACCAAAGAACTCTATACAATGTGCACTGACTAAAGCCTTGTATACACGATCGGATTGTTGGCCAACAATGTGTCAGATTTTTGTCCGAAGGGCGTGTGCCAGGAACTTGTCTTGCATACGAACGATACACAATTGTCGGCCAACAAACACTAACGTAATGAAGTACTACGTGGAATTTCAGCTCTCGAGCACCACCCTTTGGGCACATTCTGCCAAGGTCATGTTTGTGCTTTGTGTACACACACGATAGGACAATCTGACAACAGACCGCTGTCAACTGAAAATTTACTAGCCTGTCATCCACCATTTGTTGGTGGAAAGTTGGACAATTGTCTGATGCGCCAACTATCAAAATGCTACCAACGGTCCGATTTTAGGCAGTCTGTCATCACACAATTCCCTGCCAAAAAACTGATCCTGTGTACGAGGCTTTAGGCCCATACCAAAAATGCGTCAATGGTTTGCGTTTTAATGCTCAAATGTAGCCAAAACATTTTTTTCCATCTAGGACTGTGGAGTTGCCGACTCTTCTCTCTTATATAGCTTTCTACAATACTTTGTTCTGCAGATAGACTAAAATTGACTTGGGTCTGTGTGGTGTGTAATTTTTTAATTACCAAAGAAATCTAGATAATGTGCATTTTCACAAAAGCACATCAAAGATGCAGCAAGCAGGATTCAAGGAACTTCCAGTTCAGTTTATGCTCAAAAATGAGCAGTAAACAGTCAAATGTTAAATAAAATAATTATCAGTGACAGATGTAAACAGTTAACAGGAGTAATCAAAGAACAATCCCTGAAATGTGGATAGTGGAAACCT
The DNA here is from genome assembly GCF_037356315.1 of Lithobates pipiens. Classification (NCBI taxonomy): domain Eukaryota; kingdom Metazoa; phylum Chordata; class Amphibia; order Anura; family Ranidae; genus Lithobates; species Lithobates pipiens. The sequence continues at coordinate 189,187,447 of NW_027507764.1, forward strand.
ATCTGCTAGGGTTGTCCTGATATATATATTTTTTTTTTATTGGATATGTTTTATAGCAGAAAGTAAAAATATAGTTTTTTTCCCCAAAATCATCACTCATTTGTTTAAAGCACAAAAAATAAAAAAACGCAGTGGTAATCAAATACCACCAAGAGAAAGCTCCATTTAAAAAGGAAAAAAAAATGTTTGTGTGTACAGCATTACACGACCATTCAATTGTCAGCTAAAGTAACGCAGTGCCGTATTGCAAAAGTTGGCCTGGTCATGAGGGAGGAGTAATTCTTCTGGGGGTCAAGTGGTTTTATGCCCTATACCAGCGATGGCGAACCTTGGCACTCCAGATGTTTTGGAACTACATTTCCCATGATGCTCATGCACTCTGCAGTGTAGTTGAGCATCATGGGAAATGTAGTTCCAATACATCTGGAGTGCCAAGGTTTGCCATCACTGTCCTATACACACGGTCGGACTTTCTGATGGAAAATGTGCGATCAGATCGTGTTGTCGGAAAATCTGATCGTGTGTGTGGGCTCCATTGGACTTATACCCATCGGAATTTTTGACAAAGTTTGAGAGAAGGATCTAAAATTTTCCCGACAACAAAATCCGATCGTGTGTATACAATTCCAATGGACAAAGTGCCATGCATGCTGAGAATAAATTACGAGACGAAAGCCATCGGCTACTGGCCCGTTTATAATCTCAACGTACGTGATATACGTCACCTTGTTCTGAACGATTGGATTTTCTGACAGCTTTGTGTGACCGTGTGTATGCAAGACAAATTTGGGCCAAAATCCAGATGGATTTTGTCATCAGAATGTCCGAGACCGCGTGTATGGGGCAATAGTCCCAATAATGATTTGTGGCCGATTTTTGCTTGGAAAAGTGTTAAAATAACTTCCCTCTGTAAAAATTCTGCTCAAGCCCATCTTCCCAGTGCTCACACAGGCTTATTAGGAAAAGGGCATGTCAGATTAGTTAGCGCTGAGATTACTGAATAATTTTTGAAACAAGAAAGTTGTGGTGATACTATTGAGGTTGTAAGACCATGCCTATCGATTTGCATAGCTTTCACTTTAAATTGAATTGCCCTTTACGTGAAAAGACAAGTACCTATTTACATACACTGCCCCCTGACAATACCCAGTTGTAAAATGTCCTGGCACCAAGCTTTTTCATAATAAAGTACCTTAGTAGCCTCGAATGCATCATTTTTACACCGACTGAGTCGTAAGTGAGCTAAACAAGAACTTAGCCACTTGACCTCCAGAAGGTTTTACCCCCTTCATGGCAGACCGTTTTTTTTCTATTCAGCACTGCACTACTTTAAACTGACAATTGCTCAGTCATGGAACACTGTACCCAAATAAAATGTATATAATTCTATTCACTTTTTGTTAAAAATTTAAAATCAAATTTTTTCATACATTTGGGCCAAAATGTATTCTGGGCTCCTAGTCTTTCCACCCCAAATAAAAAAAGTGTGCGTTTGTAGATGTTAGAGCATTCACACAAACCAACTAACTAAGGTAGATCTACGTAGCTTTAGACACTATACTAGTAATGGCGGTGATTGCTAGTGACATTAATACAGTAATCAGTGATTATTCTCTACACTGTACTAATGGCACTGGCTAGGAAGGGGGTTAACATCAAGGAGCAATCAAGAGGTTAACGGTGTGCCTAACAAATGATGTGTGTAATGTGGGCTGCTTTTACTAACAGATCTGGCTACTTTTCTCTCCCTGAACTCAGAGTTTATTTCAGGGAGAAGAAAGAGCCAGGTGGCTGTCTATATACAGAGCGCTGTGTGTTTGATAACACAGAACTCTGTGTTGTGATTGGCCAAAAGCATTGTCTGAAACCTGCTGACAAACTCTTGCTGTGTTTAATCATAGCACCGGTTAGCAGGGGGCATGTGCATGTGCGTCTGAAAACCCGGAAATAGGCAGCGACGTACGGGTACATTGCCTAGTCGTACCTGCCCGCAGTAAAATGTACTGTGGGCGGAAAATGGTTAAAGAGTAACTCAACTTTTGAGAAAAACAATTCCTTCTAAGTGAAGAATGTACATTGCAAGGATTTTATAACCATTTTGGCAGATTCCTATCCGTTTCTGCTCTGAAGAAAATGCTGTTAGGCTAGGTTCACACCTATGCAGCCATCTTGGCAGTGGTTTGCGTGGGCAAGAGCTCATTTATCTGAAGGGGCTGCCATGCCCCGCGACACAGGAAAGAAGCCCCTGCACTATTTTTGAAATCGCAGCCTGCATGGGCACCAAGGTTCCCAGTACAGGTGCAACTTCCAGTGCGGGCAGCGTGCCATTAGGATTAATGGGCCCCACATTTCTCTTTGTGGGTGGTTGCGGCTGCCGGTATTTGTGCAGGTCCCATAGTGGCAACACCCGCACAGATGTGAACCTAGCCTTAGTCAATGTGAAGTGTAAATCTGGATGGGAAGGCTCATGATCATTAGTCAGCTGATGTACTTGCAGAGTGCATCAGGAAAAGTTTCAGGATCTGCAAATTGTTGCAGAGGATGCCTAAAATCTGACTTGGATACAAGTGCAGACTTCTGGGAAAATCGGTGAGCAAGACGCCCAAGTAAGAAATTACACTTTCTAGGAAAGTTCTATGTACACCAACTGTGTAAAAAGGAAATGTCATTTTGAACCCCTTTCCACTGCTGCCCCCTGACCTTTTAATAGGTTCTAAATGGTGGGAGGTGAAGGCGGGCATCCTGATCATGTGGCTGTGATTGGCCGTCACTGTGGTCACATGATCGGAAAGCTCCTGATCACAAGTTTGCACTGGGAGGTTTCCGATACTTGCTGGTAACTGTCATGGGAGCACATAGGGCATGCTCACAGCACAGAAAGATGTTTACATAAGGCCACATATATGCAGCCTCTTGGTGTTAAAGCCCACCCACCCACAAGAGGGCGCATATATGCATACAGCCAGCGGGAAAAGGTTAATAACATTCAATTACAATATGGGTTGTGTAGCGCATTATATATATATTTATATTTATATTACACACACACATACATATACACACACACACACTGGGGCAAAAAAGTATTTAGTCAGCCACCAATTGTGCAAGTTCTCCCACTTAAAAACATGAGAGGCCTGCAATTGTCCTCATGGGTATACCTTAACTATGAGAGACACGAGATGTTAGAGAGATATGTTAGAAGAATGAGATGTTAGAAGAATGATTGTTAAATTGTGAGAAAGAGCTGTCTACTGTTTACTATTCTTTTTTGCTGTGCCCTATTTTTTTAAATGAAAAATTGGTTATATATTTATAAAGAATGTATTTGGTAAAATAATGAAGAAAATAAAGATTATAAAAAAAAAAAAAAAATTAAAAAAAAAAAAAAAAAGCTATGAGAGACAAAATGTGGAAACAAATCCAGACAATCACATTGTCTGATTTTTGAAAGAATTTATTTGCAAATTATAGTGGAAAATAAGTATTTTGTCAATATCTACCTGATGATCAGTGGGTGCAGGTGTTGTGTCGAATACTGTCCCCCATCGGATAGTGTCCACCCTGTACTGCGCTTGCACAAGGAGACGCCGAAGGTCTCCAAAGATGAACGGTGCCTGCGCACTGAGTCCAGGTTCAAGCCCCACCATCCAAGTGGACATAGAGTTAGAATAAAAAATTGCAGAGCGAAGCGAGGCCGCGCCCAAAGCGTGGCGAGCGAAGTGAGCTCGCGAGGGGCCCTGTTACTAAGTGCTACCGTATGTCCACTTGCATGGTGGGGCTTGAACCTGGACTCAGAGCAGAGGGTACTAGCAAGTGCGCAGGCGCCATTCATCTTCTGAAACTTTCAGAGTCTCCTTGTCCTCCGTACTGTGCAAGTGCTGCACCTGCGCAATACGGGGCGGACACTATCCGATGGAGGAGGGGGGGGGGGGACAGTTTTTGCCAGAACCCCGGCAGACATCGAGTGCCCGGCACCGCAGAACGCCTTCTCCTGTAAATAATCACAGCAGAAGTGGTGCATGGCCCCTGCTGGCGGAAGTGCAGGAGTAAAACTGTTACAGGGTGGTCAACAAGTGATTAATCTGCACAGATTCACTTTAAAGTGTATGTTAAGCCAAAACTTTGTTTTGGATAGTGCAGGGACTGGTTTAACCCAGTCAGATTATTGTTTTAGACTTTTTTTTTTACGCCTCCCTTGACGTACTGCTGAGATTTACCTTCACTTCCTTAGATGCTACAGAAAGTTAAAGCGTATGTTCACCTTTACAGAAAATCTGTAAGGTGACCTTACACTGGATCCACTGTACCCAATTGCTGCAATCTCCCGCTGTCAGACACCAAGGAGCAGCTTCACTGGTACTGGATTTTAAAAACTCAGCTGCCTAATCTCCTGTCTGTATTGCTTAGCCAGTACAGACTACAGGGATTCTAATTGGTCAGCACCATCACATGGATGGCAATTACCAATCAGAAGCCATCTAGGTCATACTGTCAGCACTGCGAAGAGAGAAATCTTCCCGGGATTTCAAATCCAAAGACCAGTGAAGCGGCTTTTCGGTGTCTGACAGCAGGGAATTGCGGCAATCTGATACAGGAGGACCGGAGGGGGAAGGGGAGGGGGCCCAGTGTAAGGTTTTACACATTTTATGTAAAAGGTGAACTTACACTTTAAAAGGAATGTGAGGGAATTTCCCCTTTTAGACAGCCGTTACAGGAATGGAGTTACCAATGGAAAATTTTCCCCGCCTCTTGTACCAGTAACTGGATTTCCTCTCCCTTTCTGTCTCAGTAACAATGATCAGCACAAACAGAGGAGCGAGCCGCCACAACAGGGTGACATATAGAAATTAAAAAACGTTTGTCTTTACACATGCTTTAGGACAGCGTTTCTTGCTTCATTTGATGAAGCCAAGTAGCCTCAATAGACAAATCTTCTCAACAATATTTCACTGCTCAACACTGAACAAAGCCCACAGGCGTTTGTGCCCCTACAATAAGCAGTTTGGGCATTGCCATCAATAACACTAAAGAAAATTGGGGGGGGGGGGGGAAAATAATAATTTCCAGCTGTAAAATTGGGATCATTGACAAAACACGCTTTTAAATTTGAATTCTGCCCAGCCCTTCAAATCAATAAAGTCAAGTCTCCAGGTTTTTGCATTCTGCTGGAATCAGACATTTCTGAGGTTCTAGAAACAAACAGCTAAGCAATTAGACCAAGAAATGCTGTATTTTCTGATAACCTGCCAATATGTGGCATTTGCAGCATTTTGCCATTTTTTGTGAATATTCCTACAAAACGCCAATCAAAAGATTTCTATTATTTTATATCCAGAAGATTCTCCAGGGTCTGACAATTCCACGTTCCAGGAATCCTTCAACAATTTACCAAGAAGTGCAACGCTCTGGAAGCAGATTTAAGGATACGTATAGAGTTCCATGTATCTGGACTTTGCCATGCTCTGTCTGGTGTAAACTTGTTGGATGCCGGCCCGCAGGTCATCCCAGATCTGGTCCAAGCCAATCTGTTTAAGTCCATGAGGATTCTGACCCCTGTTAGATGACATTTTCTTTCCTTAGAGCTCTCCTTTTCTTGCACTTGTTTGAAGTCCTTCTGTGCAGAACCTCCTTAAAGCTGCACAAGTTAATCCTCCATAGGATGGCACATTCCAAGCTGTGGCTGGGTATAAATATATTCTGAAGGGGTGGAGTTAAACACAACGGTCTTTAGTCAGCACACCTGAAAGACATACAGATTGGCAGAGTTACAAAATAATTCAAATGAATCTAAGCAATCTTACACTAAAGCCTGGGTTCACACTTGTGAGAACACCCGCACTGCAGTGCCAATCGCATTCGATGTATATAAATACTGTATTTATATCACCTTTAATGGTGGCAGATAATTTATTTAGATCACATTATTGGTGAACAGAAACAGCAACTTTTTTTTACACACACACACAGAGAATTGAAAGCCCTTTAGCTTTTAAAGTGGTTGTAAAGGCAGAAGGTTTTTTTTTACCTTACGACATTCTATGCATGAAAGTAATATACCTTCTGCATGCAGCTCCCCCCACCCTAGCTGCCATAACCCCAGTAATTTTAAAAAAACAGCAGACGGCTGGCTTTCAGATAAAAATGGTCTCAGTGTCGGATTCGCTGCAAGATCACTTATCGATGATGCGAGATCCGTCGGTAATGATTGAGTCTGCTCCCCTGTGAGGCTGGATGCCGAGTGAGGGAAAGATGGCCCCCACTTGGCTCCATAGCATTGAATGATGGAAGCCACATTAATACATCACTTCCGCCCAATGCTCTTAAAAAACTATTTTTTTTGTTGTTGCATTTTAGTGTAAATATGAGATCTGGGGTCAAAATGACCCCAGATCTCACATTTAAGAGGTCCTTTAATGCTTTTTTTCTATTACAAGGGATGTTTACATTCCTTGTAATAGGAATAAAAGTGACCCAAATTTATTTTTTTTTAAAAAGGACAGTGTAAAAATAAAAGTAAAAGTAAAGCACCCCACCCAGCCGAGCACAGAAGCAAACGCATACGCAAGTCGGGCCCACATATGAAAATGGTGTTCAAACCACACATGTGAGGTATTGCTGCGATCATTAGAGCGGGCAAAATAATTGTAGCCCTAGACCCCCCTCTAACTCAAAACAAACTGGTAACCTGTAGAAATTTACATTTACAATTACATTTGAGCCCCTGAAAACGGTGGGGGGGGGGGGGGGTTTTGCAGTTGCCAAAATTTGTAGTTCAACCCCTAGAACTAAAAGCCTGAATTCAAATTCATTTGGATTGTTTTGTTTTTGTTTTCATTTTCTCTCTCTCTCTCTCTCTCTCTCTCTCTCCAAATAAACCTCTTTGGCGAAAGCAGGCAGTCTGAGGAATTTAAGGCATGGCGAGTTTTTTGAAGTTGTAGTTTTTGTCACAACTTTGGAAAAGAAATAAAAAAAATAAAAAAAAGTTTTCACTTTTTATTTTTACCTTTTGTCACCAGTGCAGTGACATCATACAACAAGGTCTTTGCTGCCCAAGAAGCTGTTTACAACCCAAGTCCAAAGACAGAACTGGCAGAATAAGCAGGCTGATCCTCTAGTTGTGTAATGTACTGCATCAATAAGAACCAAAACAATCTGCTTTAAAGTGTCTTGATTTTTTTTTTTTTTTTCAATAAAAATAACAAACACATAATACTTACCTGCTCTGGTGCAGTGGATTTGCACAGAGCAACCCAGATCCTCCTCTTCTCAGGTCCCTCTTCTGTGCTCCTTGCCCCTGCCTCCTGTCAAGCTGCTGCTTTCTGTGGGGGGCACCGAGCCAAGGTGTGGCCTGGCCTCACCCCCTCTCTCTGCTGATCCAGACAGCCGAGACTCTTGTGCAACATTGCTGGATCAAGATGGGGCTCTGGTAAGTGTTAGGGGAGCTGAAGGGGGATTGCTGCACACAGGGTTTTTTTTTTATCTTAATGCATAGAATTCAGTTAAAGTAGTCCTAAAGTCAGAAGCTTTTTTTATCCTAATGCAGAGGATCAAAGAAGGGAACAGATAGTGAGGCATGCAGGTAGTAGAAGGGATTACCCTGGGATGGCACACTTTTTTTTTCTGTTTGCTAGGGACGTCCTCTATCCCTCAATAGATGTGAAAAATAATTCAAACAGAAATACAGTACATTTATAATATGTACATGGATATCTAAAAATCAAAACGAAAAGACATTGAAAGACAAAAACATTTTGTTTAATGGCTTAAAGAGATTGTTACCCCAACATTTCCTATTCCCGATTTGTGCTTGCTGTACCATGTACTTGTATGCAAAAAGTATCCTGTTCTCTTTGTATTGCTTCCTCTGGGTGAAATCCCTGGTGATCCTACCAGTCCATCTACTTTCCTATTAAAAACCGATCACGCTAAGCAGGAGAGCACAGCATGGTCAGTTCTCTAGCTGTGCTGGGATCTGAGCCTGCTCTCCTTCAACGATCAGACACACCTCCCCTGCACAGCCATTCACTGGGAAGCTCAGTGTACAGCTCCTGCTCATCCCCCAGCACTTATGCAGTGAAGAACAGAGAATGTGATCACAAAAAATAAATAAATAAAAAAATAAAAAAAACAGGGGGGAGGGGGGGAGATAGAGAATGTTTTTTTTAATATCTATACACAAATGTTTTGTCTTTAATTTCTATTTTAGACTGATGTACGGTATTATAAACAATCCCTTTGTAAAACAACCACTTTAAGTTTGCAAAGTACTTAAAGCAAAGAATACAGAATGAAAAATCTATTAAACAGGGTAAAAAGCTGTAAAGCATATTCATGATATGACTACGCAAAAAACACAAAGCTAAAAAAAATGATTACCATATTTATGCCGGAGTATGCAAATAAAAAGACACAGCTAGAATTGAGCTTTCTGTACATACAATGCTTCTTTGACCCATATTTACCCACTCACCACGACTAGTGTGAAGGAAAGTCTGTCCGATTCCAGCAGAAAAGGGAACCCACTCAGACGAGGGAAAATAACCGCACTGAACAATGTCATAGCAGAGAGAAAAGCTGAGCCACACCTCCCTGTAAAACCCCAACGTGATACTATCACAGCCCTGAAACAGTTGTGCTCTCACACACCTACAAAGGAGGAATATTCAAAAGCAACGTCACAGAAGTCGTCACCCTCACAAAGTTTAAAGCAGTCCTGAAAAACAATACTTTGCATCAAACTATTACACAAAGTGTGCAATTAACCCTAAACCCTAGAGATAGAGAGCGGAGGTCAGAAACACCATCTATAACCAGCAATGGTCAGAGGCTCTAGTTCAGGGGTAATCAATTCAACTTCACGGGAGGTCCAATCAGTAAAACTTTCACGTCACCATCCCCTCCTCTTAAATTACAATCCCATTTTTACATCAGATCTTCTGCCCCCCACCCTTACAGTAGTGTCCTGACCCCATTCCCCCCCCCAGTAGTGTCCTCTGCTGTCCCCCCAGTCCCCACATCAGTGTCCTCTACACCCCACCACATCACAGCCACACATCAGTGTCCACTGACCACACGCACACACGCACACGCGTGTCCTCTGACCCCCCCCCCCCACGCACATCACAGTCCCCAGATCCATGTCCTTTGCCCCCTCCCCTCCCTCTACACATCACAGCCCCCACATCTGTGTCCACTGACCCCCACCCCACCACACACACACACACACACACACACACACACACCACAGTCCCCACATCCGTGTACTTTGACCCCCCCGCGTGTCCTCTGCCCCCCTGCACATCACAGTCCCCACATCCGTGCCCTCTTCACCCCCGTCACATCAGTGTCCAGTGCCCCCCCCCCGCACATCACAGCCCCACATCAGTGTCCTTTGCCCCCCTTCCTCTACACATCACAGCCCCCACATACATATACATATACACACACACACACACACACACATTTTTGGGGGATATTATAGCAAAAAGTATTTGTCGCTCTTGTTTATAGCACAAAAAATAAAAAACCCAGCAGGGGTGATCAAATACCACCAAAAGAAAGTTCTATTTGTGGGTGAAAAAAACAAAAGGACATCAAATTTTGTTTTAGTGCAACATCGCACGGCCACACAATTGTCAGTTAAAGCGACGTAGTGCCGAGTCGCAAAACGTGCTCTGCCCAGGAAGGGGGTAAAATCTTCTGGGGCTGAATCGGGTAAAGAAGCAACCTTAAAATTATTTAAAAAAAATTAAAAAAGGAATGAAGCAGGCCTCTCCACCTCCAGAGGCCCAGCTTGGACTAATAACTATGTATATACACTTTGCCGATCCTTCTGGAAGCCAAAAATAACTGTAGTAATACCCGCTACTACATTGATCTCCACTAGCTTCCAGATCTCATGCCAAGCAGCTGCCCGCTGAAGCGAAGTCATCAGTGGCCACCCAATGGCTTTATAACACAAATCTTGCTTCACGTGTGACACATCGCAGTTAAATGTTTTAGCTTAGACTGGATAGAAAGAGAAAATAGTATGCTTCTTCTCAATAGGAATCACATACCATGAAGACTACATAGCAATACGAAGTGATCAAAGAATATAAAAACATGACCACAGGGAAAAATTTGTTCCATGGACCACTGCGCAGCATCAAAAATACTGAACCACTAAAACCAAAATATACTTTTCTAATCCACAAGATATGCAAGACTATCGTGTAAAAATCCAAAAAGAATTTGTCCAAAACCAAAATCTGTGAAAGCTCATGTATATATATATATATAAAAAAAAAAAAAAAAAAACACCAAACCACACCTTAGATCTAAAAGTTCTAACAAGACAAAGTTGTCATCACAAGTGCTAGTGACATGTCACTGATAACTTAGTCATCTGATTGATGAAGCAACAGATGTAGCTTTATATATCTTGCATCATCCCAGAGCAATCATTAATTTACGACCATTAAAAGCCGAGACAACATAACCCTCTTTCACAAATACAATAATGTTCACTATAGCTATAAACGCTTTCCTGTTGCATCAAATGTAAAAAATAATTGAAAACATGGCAGAACATTTTTGTGTTACAGTCGTTTTACCGTCACTTTAGGCTTAAATCAAATTGATCGCAAATAATTTTGGGTCAAGCCCAGCTAGAAACAGAGAGCTACAATACTGTGCAAACATTTTGGGAAGGTGTGGAAAACAGCTGTAAATTAAAAATGCTTTCGGAAATAGAAGAGTAAATAGTTTATTTTTATTGCGTAACAAAATGGAAATTAAATTAACGAAAGAGAAGTTAAAATCAAAATTTGGTGCGACTACCCTTTGCCTTCGAAACACCATCAATTCTTCTAGGTACACTTGCACACAGTATTTGAGAGACCTCGGCAGGTAGGTTTATTCCAATCATCTTGGAGAACTAACCACAGATCCTTGGTGGATGTAGACTGCCTCAAATTCTTGTCTCAAAGTAATCCCAAACAAACTATGTTGAGATCAAGGCTCTGCGGGGGGCCAAACCATCACTTGGTGTTCTTCTTTACACTGAAGCAAGTTCTTAACCACTTCAATACAGGACACTTAAACACCTTCCTGCCCAGACCAATTTTGAGCTTTCAGCGCGGTCGCACTTTGAATGACAATTGCGCGGTCGTGCTACACTGTACCCAAATGAAATTTTTATCATTTTTTTCCCACAAATAGAGCTTTCTTTTGGTGGTATTTGATCACCTCTGTGGTTTTTAGTTTTTGCTAAACAAATAAAAAATACCAACATTTTTAAAAAAATAATTTTTGTTTCAGTTTCAAAACTTTGTAAATAAGTAAGTTTTCTCCTTCACTGATGGGCACTGATGGGGTTACACTGATGGGCAATGATAAGGCGGCACCGATGAGGTGGCACCAATGAAGTGGCATTTATGGACATTGATGTGGCACTGATAGCTGGCACTGATTGGCATGCGTGGGCGGCACAGGTGGGCATGGGAAGGCACTGATAGGCGGCAAAGATGGGAACTGATAGGCGGCACTGTATTATAATATACTGTACTAATGGATGCCAGTGCCAAACAATGCATGCCAATCAGTGATGCCCATAGTGGGCACTGAGTGGCATCCATTATGGGCACTGATTGGCATCCCTGGTGGTCTAGGGTGGCATACCTTGTCCTGGGCATCCCGGGCTGAGTCCCTGGTGGTCCAGTGTGGGCATCCTCTGGGTGCTGCTGCGCTGATAATCGATCAGCACAGACCCCCCCTCGTCAGAGGAGCAGCCGATCGGCTCTCCTCTACTCGCGTCTGACAGACGCGAGTGAGGAAAAGCCAATCACCGGCTCTTCCTATTTACACTGTGATCAGCCGTGATAGGAAACGGCTGATCACGTGGTAAAGAGTCTCCGTCGGAGACTCTTTACCAAGATCGTAGTTGCCGGGTGTCAGACTGACACCCGCAACAACGATCGCCGCGATGCGCACCACGGCTCAAAATCCTGATCACGTCATATGACGTCCGGTCAGGATTTTGAAACCACTTTGCAGGCGGCAAGTGGTTAAAGTTGTACAGCCAAAGCTTCCTTGGCTGTACTTCTCCTGTAGGTGAAAGAAGTGCACTTCATTCTGCCCTCGGACTAAATTCCACTGTAAGCGGACGTCACTCAGCCAGTCCAGGCTCAGGAAAGACTCCAACCATATGGTCAGGATCCACCCAGATACCTGGACTGGCACCTGGCTCAGCCTCTCAGTGTTCCCGCTAAGTGAGCACTGGAGGGGAACGCAGAGAGATGGAGACTGGCAGTTAGGGCTCTCTGCTCAGAGCGGAGGGGGAAGAACTGAGTGATTGGCGGTTTACAATTGCTCGGTTCACACTGCAGAGCCAGTGGGGGATCAATTTATTATTTATTGACATGGCTGAATATTTGGGGCCATTGCCCTGCTGCAGAATAAATTTGGGGCCAATCACACACCTCCCTGGTGGTATTGCATGATGGATAAGTATCTGTCTGTATGTCTCAGCATTGAGGACACCATTGAGGACACCATTAATCCTGACCAACTCTCCAACTCCCTTTGCAGAAATGCAGCACCAAACTTGCAAGAAGCCTCCACCATGGTTCACTGTTGCCTGCAGACACTCATTATACCGCTTCCCAGCACTTTGCTGAACAAATTTTGACTCATCAGTCGAGAGCATCTGCTGCCATGAAGACAACTTATAGCCATACTTCCATGGACAGTGGATGGGTGTACCTGGGTCCCACTGGTTTCTGACAGTTCTGTGCTAATGACACTGCTGTACATCTGATGTCAAAGGGGAGCAAGCATGATGTGCCTTTCATCTGTTGCATTAAGTTTCCTTGGCCAACCACTGTGTCTACAGCCCTCAACATTGCCAGATCCCTGGTGTCCCCAATGCTGAGAGATACAGGCAGATACGTAACTATCCATCATGCCATACCATAAGGGAGGTGACTGGCCCAAAATGTATTCTGCAGCAGGACAAGGACCCCAAACATACAACCATAGTCATTAAGAACACTCTTCAGCATAAAGAACAAGGAGCCCTGGAAGTGATTATTTGATCCCTACAGAGCAGAGATTTGAGGCAGCCTACATCCACAGATGATCTGTAGTTAGTTCTCCAACATTTTTGGAGCAACCTACCTGCCAAGTTCCTTCAAAAACTGTGTGCAAGTGTACCTAGAAAAATGTATGCTGGTTTGAAGCCAAAGGGTAGTCACACCAAATATTGGATTTGATTTAGATTTTTATTTTGTTCGTTCACTTTGAATTTTGTAAATTGATAAAAATAAACAATTAAAAAAAGATATATATCATTCTTACCTTACAGCATTTCTCACACTTGCCTAAAACTTTTGCACAGCACTGTATATAGAATGACAAAAACCTGTATAGCCTATAGCCGCACTCCACTAAGCAAGTACAAACATGCCAAGAAAGATCAGTGCTGAGGTTCAGATACCTTTTGTTGTCTGCAAGTACCTGTTAGTCTTTAGAGCAATACCTGTGGCCCTGCAGTCTCTTATTTACATGAAGCCTGAACTACTCCATTAGAAATAAAACCCAGCTCCCTCTTGTCGTCCACCCCCCCCCCCCCCCCCCATCATTTAATTTTCAATTGCCAAAACTTCAGTAACAGAGGCTTTGGCATTTTAATGAATTAGCAAAAGTGAGGATTAGCTCCAATATGAAACAAGACAAAGTGATTGTAAACAATTATCTTGTTAAAATTCCCTAGTTCCAGTGTTCTGCCAAAAACTGTCGCCCCCCCCATCTGATAGTGTCCGCCCCATACGGAGTACAAGGAGACTCTGAAAGTCTCTGAAGATGAACGGCGCCTGCGCACTGAGCCCAGGATCAAGCCTCACCATCCAAGTGGACATATGGCAGCACTTAGTAAGAGGACCCCTCGCAGGCTCGCTTCGACCGCCACGCTTCGGGCACGGCCTCGCTCTGCAATTTTTTATTCTAACTCTATGTCCACTTGGATGGTGGGACTTGAACCTGGACTCATCTTCTGGGACTTTCGGAGTCTCCTTGTCCTCCGTACTGTGCAAGCGCAGTACAGAGTGGACACTATCCGACGGGGGACAGTATTAGACAAGCCTGCACTTGTACACAATCATGGGGATCCCACGTTACAGCTGACATGTGTGCAGGGTGGAGGCACAAGTTCTCAGGACAGCGACTCTGCATGGCCAGAGGCAGTCAGCAATGGAGAGAACTCTGAGTCAAAGAGCATGTGGAGTTTAAGATCGTCCCAATAGACAGCACCGAAGAATGCCTTAAACAGAAGTTTCACACGCTCACAGGTCTACCACCAGCTATGCAGAAAATTATTTCGAAGGGGGTTACCTCCTGAGGACAAAATCTAAAAGGACAATCAAAGTCACCAATAAAGCAAAAGTTATGGTAGTAGGATTCACAATCATGTAATCTTGGCTGTTACCACCCCCAAAGAAACCAGCCAACAAGGAGGCAAAGGAAGAAGAGAACAAGAAGGAGATACTGTGCAGACAGACAACATAGAAAAGTGCTGGATAAAGGAAAACCAAAGATGTAATGCCATCTATAAAAGAAGTGCAGGAGCTGCTTCCAACGACGCCAAGACCAGCTTTGGATTGTTACAAAAGGGAGCACAGAGAAAATCCCAAATGGTTATTATCAATACAATTTAGAGCCAATTGAAGAACATGAAGAGTATTACATGATTGCTTCAGTTACAGTAGGACCTAGCTGGATAGCTTTCTACTACTGGGTATGCTGGGTGCCAGTGCAAAACAGAAATGCCATCAAGGACACCGTGTTAGGAAAATGGCAGTACTTTTGAAGTTATGGTCACCTCTGATACAACATGATGGGAGGAGTAAAGAGACTTGTCTTTTCCACTCCTGCACCACAGAGACCGATTTCCCATTTCCAAGTGTTTCATAGAACCTTACAAGGGTTGAACTTTTGCTATGCAAAGTATCCTGTGGGGCACAGAAGGTTTATTCTATAGGAGTCAGGGGTGACGGATTGTGCCTAGTTTAAATTTTTAAAGTGGTTCTAAAAGGATAAAGTTTTTTTTTTTTAACTTTAGGTGGATTTAAACCCTCACATATACCCAGTGAACAGCCTCAGATGATACACAGGGATGAAACAAATCTCCCTACATACGTTTTTCATGTATATCTGCTGTCAGATTACGTTAGATTTTCTCTTCCCGTTAGCACTGCAGTGAAGCCTGGGCATACAGCCAAGGCAGCCGATTGGAGGAAAAGCACACACCTCCTCCTTATAGGTAGAGACAGTTAGTAAGGTTGAATAAAGACGCCAGTCCATCCAGTTCAACCTGAGAGAGTGTGGGTGCATGTCTACAATTATCCCTATTTTATTTAAAAGGTACCCATATAGCGCTGTCAATTTATGCACCCTCAAGGAGCCAATCCAGAGAATCCAAGGTCCCCAACTCACTCATATACTAGGGCCAATTTTGGATAGAAGCAAATTAACCTACCAGCATGTCTTTGGAGTGTGGGAGGAAACCGGAGTACCTGGAGGAAACCCAAGCAGGCACAGGGAGAACATGCAAACTCCAGGCAGTAGTGTCATGGTTGGGATTCAAACCAGTGACCATTTTTAGTGATAGGTTTGAATCTGGTTTACATCCACTTTAATGCATTCTGTGATGTTCAGCTCGCCTACAGTCCCCCCTAAATACTTTCCCAGAGTCCAATCTCAGTCCAGCGCTGTGCCGGAGAGCAGCAGCTTTTCTACCCTCTCTCACAGGTTCAGATGAAGCAGTGTGAGCCATTGGTTCCTGCTGCTGTCACTCAAATCTTTTTTTAAATCCTTTATCTGCAAGGGAAACAAAAAAAGAATCACTTTCCCCACTCTTTTCTTCCCTATTGGTCTCCCTGAACCACTTGGACAAGTATTGGTTCGTTTTGATGCTGACAACTATATTTACCATGAAAAAGCTTCAAAGTATCAGTTAAACTTTTATAAAGAATCGTTTATTAAAAACTTTAACCTACAAAATCCCCAGCACGCACACAATTTTTAAACAAAAACCATAGCTCCCTCCAAAAAGATGCCCAATTTCAAGGGAAGCAGACTACTGCAATGTTTACAGCCTCTGAGCGGAAATTCTGACCTACGCTGCCCATGCTTGTGCAGTAACTTTCCATAGACCTGAATGGACTATACCTGTATAGTTAGAGTAAGGGCCCACAACAGACCATACCTGTAGCATTAAAAAGTTCCATACAAGTCAATAAAATGTTACTGCACAGTCAGCATCTGACAAGATTTCCATACTGCGGGAGA
Organism: Lithobates pipiens; assembly: GCF_037356315.1. NCBI lineage: Eukaryota > Metazoa > Chordata > Amphibia > Anura > Ranidae > Lithobates > Lithobates pipiens. Next base: position 189,203,776 of record NW_027507764.1, read on the forward strand.
CTGCCACCAAAAGAAAGCTAAATGGGCATCTGGGTGAGGAAAGTTTAGCATAGAATAGGCTAGAACAATAGGCAGGGGTGGGGCTGGAAACATAAAAGATTAAAAAAAAAAAATATATATATATATATATATATATATATATATATATATACACAAATATATATTTTTAATTAATAATGTAAAAATCTGTGACATTTTGCCAAGCCACTGTATATGAAAAAACACACACATACAGTGGAGAGAACAAGTATTTGATACAAAACATGTAGGAGGTCTGTAATTTTTATCATAGGTACTCTTCAACTGTGAGAGACAGAATCTAAAACATTGTATGATTTTTAAGTAATTAATTAGGATTTTATTGCAAGACATAAGTATTTGAGACATCAGAAAAGCAGAAATGTTTGGTACAGAAGTCATACGTTTCCTGTAGTTCTTGACCAGGTTTGCACACACTGCAACAGGGATTTTGGCCCACTCCTCCATACAGATCTTCTCCAGATCCTTCAGGTTTCGGGGCTGTCGCTGGGCAATACAGACTTTCAGGTCCCTCCAAAGATTTTCTATTGGGATCAGGTCAGTAGACTGGCTAGGCCACTTCAGAACCTTGAGATGCTTCTTACAGAGCCACTGCTTAGTGTGTTTTGGGTCGTTGTCATGCTGGAAGACCCAGCCACGACCCATTTTTAATGCCCTTACTGAGGGAAGGAGGATGTTGGCCAAGATCTCACGATACATGGCCCCATCCCTCCTCCCCTCAATACAGTGCAGTCGTCCTGTCCCCTTTGCAGAAAAGCAGCCCCAAAGAATGATGTTTCCACCTCCATGCTTCATGGTTGGGATGGTGTTCTTGGGGTTGTACTCATCTTTCTTTCTCCGAACATGGCGAGTGGCGTTTAGGCCAAAAAGCTCTATTTTTGTTTCATTAGACCACATGACATTCTCCCATTCCTCCTCTGGATCATCCAGATGGTTACTGGTAAACTTCAGATGGGCCTGAACATGCGCTGGCTTGAGCAGTGGGACCTTGCGTGTGCTGCACAATTTTAATCCATGATAGCATAGTTCGTTACTAATGGTTTTCTTTGAGACTGTGCTCCCAGCTCTCTTCAGGTCATTGACCAGGTCCTGCCCTGTAGTTCTGGGCACCTTCCTTGATGCCCCATGAGGAGATATCTTGCATGGAGCCCCAGACCAAGGGAGATTGACCGTTATCTTTAACTTCTTCCATTCTCTAATAATTGCACCAAGAGTTGTTGCCTTCTCACCAAGATGCTTGCCTATTGTCCTGTAGCCCATGCCAGCCTTGTGCAGGTCTGCAATTTTATCCCTGATGTTCTTACACAGCTCTCTGGTCTTGGCCATTGTGGAGAGGTAGGAGTCTGTTTGAGTTTGTGGACAGGTGTCTTTTACGCAGGTAACAAGTTCAAACAAGTGCAGTTAACACAGGTAATCAGTGGAGAACAGGAGGGCTTCTTAAAGAAAAAATAACAGGTCTATGAGAGCCGGAATTCATACTGGTTGATAGGCGATCAAATACTTATGTCATGCAATAAAATGCAAATTAATTATTTAAAAATCATACAATGTGATTTTCTGGATTTTTGTTTTAGATTCCATCTCTCACAGTTGAAGAGCACCTACGATAAAAATTACAGACCTCTACATGCTTTGCAAGAAGGAAAACCTGCAAAATCGACAGTGTGTCAAATACTTGTTCTCTCCACTGTGTTGGAGATGCAAGATAAGTTGGGAAAATTAAAAACAAAAGTGTGTGGGTTATATAATATATATATATATATATATATATATATATATATATATATACACATATACATACATACATACACACACACACACACACACATACACTTTTGTTTTTAATTTTCCCAACTTATCTTGCATCTCCAGCAGCCTCTCTGCAACCAATTGAAATTGCTGCCCGCCATTCCTCAGAGCAGGTTTTCTAATGGTGACAACAGTAGACTCTAATTTGGTAAATACACACCTACAGTAATCTCCATCAAAGCCAAAGTGACAGATTGATAATGCAGGAGGAGAGAGCGGCTTGTTCTATAGTCCTAACACATATTGTGTCATCGGGGACAAGGCTGCTCCTCTGAAGATGGATATGCAGGCTATTCTGTGTTTTCTATTTATGTCTAAAATTTTGATATCAATTAAGATTTTTTGTGGGTAAGACTGCTGTTGGTCCTATTGTGGAACTACTATAAAATTGTGGATCCTGTGGTCCCCGTTTGGTATTGCGCATAGCTTTTTAGTTCCCAAGGACTCCTCACCGCCTTGCATTCCACATTTGGCATGTAATTTTTTTGGCAGGTACCCAACTCCCACTTCCAGTCGGGCTACCTAGGCGACTTGAGCAGAAGTTCTCCTCTTCCCCTCCCTGCAATCTTCTGGGACACGTCACAGATCCCAGATGGCCATAGAGAAGGCGCAGTGCGCACCTTGCTGTGAAGCCACAAGTTTTCACAGCCGGATGCCCACACTTGTGATGCCAGCGCCAGAGAGAAGCGAGGGCTGGGGCGGACGCATCGCTGGACCACAGGACAGGTGAGTGCGTTTGTTAAAAGTCAGCAGCCACACTTTTTGTAGCCGATGACTTTTAATAAACACAAAATTAAGTGGAACTCCGTTTTATGTTCTGCTAGATCATATCTGGCTGGGCCATTTTACAGGTATAGCTATATAAAACATTAAAAATAAGAGCCTATACTGTTTAAAATCCAGTAATACTTTGTTTCACCTTGCTCTGCACATGCTCAGTTGCTCTCCATTTTTAGGCACTGCCGAGTTTGTAGATGCCAATCTGCTGACAGCGGAATTAAACCCTTCAATGTTGCTGTATATGTGATCAGTTTTAACATCAGCCATTTAATGGTTTGACAGTTTGGTTGAGGACACAAGGAAGTGACAGTTAGCAATCCAGGTATTCCAGGAATGTACCTGTTTTTGTGAAATCTTTAAATCAATGGGCTTAGTACAGCTTTTTGATTTACTGCTTTTCAGGGGCTCTAGGCTTCAGCAAAATGGCAGCCTCCAGCAAGAAGAAACAGGAGCAATGCTGGAGGCAATTTACAGCACACAATCATTTTGGTAGCCTAATTATCAATGTGGAACGTATGCCCCTTGCTAAAGAACATTTTCTATTAAGTGGTTATGGGTAATTTAATGGAAAAGTGGAAACATGTCTTTAAGATCACAGGGCAGGTCCAGTTGAATGTGATTAACTACATGTTTTATCATAACTTGGATATACCAGAAATGTTAAAAACCATTTCACTTGCTTACATTCATCTTTGTCAATACCTAGCATAACTGAGTGAAGAAATTGCACAGAACGTTTTTATATATTGTTATTTTATCCATAGGAAACTGTAGAGTATGAATAATCAACCCCTTTATACATAATCTCCATTGCACTTTTAAAGTGAAACCTGCCTGGTTGTGTCTCCAGCTATGACAGATCAAAAAGACATCAGTCACCGTTGGTTCTGTTGACACTGCAAGATTCTCTGCCACATCTTTCAGGTCTCGTGTCACCCAGCTGCATTTCCGGCATTTAAAAATGCAGAGAACGAACCAGGGTTTACATTGCAGCGTGCCTAGATCTCAGGAAGTGTACACTATTTTAAAACTTTTTTATTTTTAGAAGACATTTTGAAAATTTCTTTAGCTACAAATCTTCTAGCAGTTTTAATTAAAACCCCACAGTCTGCTTTAACAGAAACGAACTGCCTCCTAATAAGAGCAAGATCCAAACAGCCATTATCCAACTGTCACTTTCCAGTCCAAGAGTGACACTGCACAAGTAACAGTTCATTTGTTCTTACACCATCACATATGAGGACCAACTGTAAGCGCTGCTGATCTAAGTAAAGATATCCATAGATTTACCAGTTTAAAAAAGCAGTTAGGCTAGCTCATTTACACTTGCTTCGGCTTCAACACACATTAAGGCCGGGTTCACACTGGTATGACAGGACAGTTGTACAACTGTGGATCGGACTTAAAGTTCCGACATCCATCAAACTTCAATGAACAGGGATGCGACCCCTACAATACCAGGCACTGTTTCTGGTATGAATCTTTAGGGAAAACCAAAAACACGCCGTCTTAACTTATCCAACTTTGGCATGCGACTTGTGCTCTGATGATCTTGAAAGAGAACCCCACACCAAAAAAAAAAAAAAAAAAAAAAAAAAAAACAACAAACAAAAAAACGGCATGGGTTCCCCCTCCAAGACCATACTAGACCCTTCGGTCTGGCATGGATATTAAGGAGAACCCCCACGCCGAAAAAAAACGGTCCGCCCCCCCCAAAAAAAATCCATACCAGAACCTTAACCCGGGCACACAGCCGGCATTTCAGGAAATGGGGTGAGGGATGAGTAAGCACCATACCAGGCAGCATGCCTTCAATATGGGGGGGGGGGGGGAGCTCCCAAAGCACCTTGCCCTCACGTGGATGAGGACAAGGGTGGCATCTTCCCGACAACCCTGGGTGTTGGTTGTCGGGGTCTGCAGGCTTAGCGGAATCTGGAAGTCCCCTTTAACAAGGGGGCCCCCAGCCCCCCCACCCTATGTGAACAAGTATGGGGTACATCATACCCCTACCCATTCAGAATTTTTTTTTTTAAAAAGTGTCAAAAATAAAAACACAGTACACAGGTTTTTAAAGCATTTTATCAAGACAGCTCCATCATCTCTTCCGACTTCTCCTGCCTCTTCTGGCAATGTCTTCTCTCTGCGCTGTCTTCTCCTTCTGTTATTCTGATGTTGACTCAAAGCTCTCTCCCGCTCTAATGTTAGGTACACGGTGTGCCACTACCTATATTGGGATTGGGCGGGGTCACCCGATGACATCATCCGGAGGCCCTGTCCCTTGTGCCGTCATCGCCCAATGATGCCCCGAGCAATGACGTCACAAACTGCGTGACCTCTGGATGACGTCAGCGGGTGGCCCTGCCCCATGCCAATATAAGTAGTGGCACACCGCACACCTAACCTTAGACTGGGAGAAACCGTTGAGTCAATATCGGAAGAACAGAGGGAGAAGACCCAGCAAAAGAGCAAGAAGACAGCGGAGAAGACCCGGCAGAAGACAGTGGACAGAGGGAATAGAACTGGATAGGGGTAAAAGACATAAATCGGAGAAGACCCAGAGAGGGGTGACGAACCAGCAGAGGCAGAAGACATCAGCGGAGGAGAGAAACGGAAGAGACGCCGGAGCTGCCTTAATTAATTACTTTAATAACCTGTGTACCGCGTTTTATTTTTTACACTTTTTTTGGTGAATGGGTAGGGGTACAATGTACCCAATACCAATTTACACAGGATGGGGGGCAGGGATCTGGGGGCCACCTTGCTAAAGGGGGCTTCATAATAATAATATAATTCTGATAAGTCCCCGCCCGCAGACCAAGACAACCAACGGCCAGGAGGCCCTTGTCCTCATCAACATGGGGGCAAGGTGCAAGGCACAAGACCCCCCCCCCACCCCAAAGCACCCCCCCCCCCATGTTGAGGGCATGCGGCCTGGTACGGTTCAGGAGGGGGCACTTGCTCGGATAAGGTTCTGGTATGGAGTTTGGGGGGGGGGGGGGACACCGTTTTTCAGCGTGGGAGTTCCCCTTAAAATGCATACCAGAACAAAGAGCCTGGTACGGTCTTGGAGGGGGGAACCCATGCCGATTTTTTATTTGGCGTGCGGTTCTCCTTTAAGATCAGAGCACAAGTCGCATGCCAAAGTCAGATCAGTTAAGACAGCGATCCGACTTTGATCTGACTTCAGTGATATTCAATGGGCTGAAGTAGGATCAAAGTTGGACCAAGGTTGTGCAGGGAACATTTTCAAAGTCGGATCAGTTAAGATGGCTCTCATAGGGAAACACTGATTTTCACACGCCATGCGACATGAGCTTTTAACGTCGGAGCGTTTGTCATACAAGTGTGAACCTGGCCTAAAGGCTACTTTATACTTGCTTCAAAACAAGGCTTCAGACATGCTTTGTTAAAGCTCTCTGAATGCTAGTCAAAGCCCTTGTCACTAAATAAAATGGTTATCTTACAGTCCTGCTCACACCTTTTTTGCTTTGCTTCAAAAATTATACCTCATGTTGCTTTAGTGGTGCTTCAAAGCTCCCATGGGCAAAGCTCACTTGAAGCTCCAAAGTCCCATAGAAGCCTCTTCAAGCCCCATGCAAAAGCAAGGTGTAAACAGGACGCTAAGCTAATCATTTTATTTAGTGACAGGAGCTTTGACTGGTGTTAAGAGAGCTTTAACAAAGCGTTTCCGAAGCCATGTTTAGAAGCAAGTGTAAACTAGCCCTTACATTTCTGGCACATGCTGGGAATGTAACTGTCACATTGGATCTGCTCTCAACCAAACTGTCAAACCATCCAATGGCTGGTGTCATAACTGTTCATTTGTGCAGCATCATGGCAGTTGAAGATTAAACAGAGGCCAAGATGAGGGTTTACTACCACTTTAATGAGATCATGCATGAAAGTCTGTATACATGGGTATCAGTGTTTTGGGTTTGTAAGCATTTCTGCAGGGTTTGCCAGTAGGTGATTAACACAGCAATTGATCACCTACTGGCAGCCCATGTGGCCAATTTTCTGCTTGAAGCTCTAAGCCCTTGTTCGCACTGAATAAGGTTTTGAAATCGTGCGAGTTCACCAGAACTAGTAGAATTTCAAAGCCGCTTTTTAAGCCGACTTCAGGGGCAACTTGAAAGAAATCTGTGCGGGTTGGTGCTCAAATTCCTATTGAAATCGCCCCCAAATTCACCAAAAGTAGTGCAAGAAATACTTTTGGAAATCGGTGTGGTGTCACAAAAGTCAGCGTTGCACCGGTTGGGACACTTCTATTGCTGGCAATAGGCTCCGATTTGACCTTTCAAAAGGCGCTGATGTGAATGGGGGCTTAGGCCTGGTTTACACTAATGGAGCACATGACGCATCAGAAGTCCCACCCTATTAAGTGCATTGGAACCATTCTAATCGGTGAGACTTGAGTTGCTGCGGCTCCTGCACTACAACGCTCAACAAGTCAAATCCCATTCGTTTCAATGGCCTCTGTCCACAGGGGTGAGTTCTATCGCCTGAAGCAAAACAATTGGTCAATCAAAAAAGTACAACGTTTCTTTTTTGCAGATTACAAGCATTTTTTGGGCACAGACTTTAATAGAAACACCTAAAAATATGTGACTTGTGCGTATTATGAGCGTTTTGTCACATGTTTTCTGCTCAACCAGCAGCTCTCCACCCCCAATTTCTTCCCCCTAGTAATAAGCTTATAAAATGCTTGTAATACGTTTCCAAAAATGCACAAAAACTCTCAAATAAAAATGCTATATATGCAATACACTTCTATTAAAACTAATAAAAAACACCTGAAACTCACTCTGCTCAAGTGTGAACAGAGCCTAAAATAAAATTCTTATTCAATTTGATCACTTTATTAATAATAATAATAATATTATAATTATTTAGGATTTATATAGTGTCAACAGTTTACGCATCGCTTTACAATATAAAAAAAGAGACAATACAGTTATAATGCAATACAATAAGAGGGCCCTGCTCAGAAGAGCTTACAATCTAATAATGAATGATCGTAATGACATATGGGTGGCCATACAAACTACAATTTGATTAAACAATCGCATTTAAAAGCAGGGCAAAGACGATCATTTTTATTTTTTTCAGCCACTAGCCTAATAGCAATGGGATTGATTCCCCCACCCACACTCGCTTGGTGTTAATAGGGGGGAAACTTTCCCACAGAGCCATTGTTTTCTGACAGCGGAGGGACTTGCCCGCCATCAAATTACAACGAACACTGTCGGCGATAGCTAGTGGTGGTAATCGAGTGAACAAAAAAAAAAAAAAAAAAAGACAGGCTGGTTGAACAGAAATCGATCAAGAGATGGACTTCTGTACAACCAGCCTGCCCAAACATGGATCAGAATGTGGCCGGTCCTTGCTGAACCAGCCGCATTTCAATCAATCTACGGTCGACTTAAATTCACCAATATGGAGGACAAACCCATACAATCCAATCACACAGGCCCTTATATCTCCTAGTTGCTGGCAGATCTAAAAACTGTATAGTGAGCTAAAGGAGAAGTACAGCTAAAGCTTGTTTGGCTGTACTTCCCCTGCGGATCACAGGAGTGCAGTTTCTTCTGCACTCCTGTGACCTGTTTTCAGCAGAGAGCAGGCTGAAGCCCACTGTTGGCCGACATCACAGAGGCGGCTCCAGGGAGCTCTGGGAACCGAGTGATCAGCAGTGTTTGATCGCTCATTTCTCAGTGTTAGAATCGGCGAGGGGAACGATGCTGTGTCCAGCTAGGCAAGTATGAATCTGCTAAAACCTGATTCCCAGACTTCTCTTTTAATAAGTGTGTGGCTGCCTTTGCGGAGGGGAACACGAGTGCTGCCATTGCTGATCTCCTTCTGGAAATAAACATTTTTAAGAATGACAAAGCGGAGGCTGACAAGGAGCACAGAAGATTGTATAGACAGATGTGTGAGCGAGAACAATGGCGTGTGTGTCTGAGCGACGACCCGTGCGTGCGTCTGTGTGAGCGCGGGTGATGAGGGCATGGGTGCGAGTGATGAGGGCATGGGTGCGAGTGATGATGGTGTGAGTGATGATGGCGTGGGGGTGATGATGTTGATGGCGTGGGCGTGAGTGATGATGATGATGTGAGTGCGAGCGATGATGGCGTGAGTGCGAGCGATGATGATGGTGGTGGTGGTGTGTGGCCCTGAGTGCTCTCCCCCATAACCCCATCCTCCTGAGCCCTCTTCTATCATTCTTCTATATGACGACTGATGTCACAAATGTGACTCGCACACAGTCCTGTACATGGGACCCCCCAGCTGACTCAGCGCACACACAAGCAGCAATGTTCCCGGAGGTGTGATGAACACATGATGATGACTGGACTGCCATCCTCCTATGAGGTGTGATGAACACATAGGAGACACCGGCACGGTACCGGAATTACACAGCCCTTTGCCCAGCACTGTCCGGCCCGCCTCTCCTCCCATACCCCGCTCACGTAGCCACCTTCCCCTCCTCCCCTCACCTGAGTCTCGGCGGCAGCACAGGAGACAGAACCCCCAGGGAGAGCCGGGCACTGTCAACCGGAAATCCCTCCTTTCTCCCGAGCTAGTCAGCCAGTCAGCGCGCAGAGTACAGCAGCCAGGACTTCCGGCCACCGACACGCCTCTTCCTCTGCCGCTGACGAATGGGAGCGCGCAGCGGACGTCACCATTCCGAAACCGACAAGCCCGGAAGGCGTGACTATGCAAATAGCAACAGGTGACGTCTGTGTGTAGTTGTTCGAACCTAGATAAACGCGGCGGCCAATCAGAGAATGCGGGTTACCGGGATCTATGGAAACAGTACACAGCGAGTGGCAGGCAGTGGATGTGTATAGTGATGGGCTCGGAATAATCTGCCTGCCATCCAATGTACACAGTGATAGGAAATCCGAGGGAGACAATGACGGATCTGTGCTGTCTATGAGAAATGGAAGGATGGACAGGGCCCCAGGCATTCTGGCAGACCTTTCACCTCCCCCATCCCTTCTATTGATCCACGAGGATTGCCATATGCAAGGAGATGTCCCAGGAGACACTAAATGACAGCAAGGTGACAGCTGTCACCAATACTGATACCCCCCAGTAACGTAGAACCAAAGGCAAAACTTCGATTTGTGGATAGAGTGTGGGCTGCTTTACACATTGCTCTCTGAAGAGCGATCTGCATTCATATCTCTAGCGTTGCTCACTGAAGAGCGATCTGCATTCATATCTCTAGCGTTGCTCACTGAAGAACGATCTGCATTAATATCTTTAGTGTTGCACTCTGAAGAGCGATCAGCATTCATATCTCTAGTGTTGCTCTCTGAAGAGCGTTCAGCGTTCATATCTCTAGTGTTGCTCTCTGAAGAGAGATTAGCGTTCATATCTCTAGCATTGCTCTCTGAAAAGCGATCAGCATTCATATCTCTAGTGTCGCTTTCTGAAGAGCGATTTGCATTCATATCTCTAGCGTTGCTCACTGAAGAGCGATCAGCGTTCATATCTCTAGCGTTGCTCACTGAAGAGCGATCAGCGTTCATATCTCTAGTGTCGCTTTCTGAAGAGCAATCAGCGTTCATATCTCCAGTGTTGCTCTCTGAAGAGCGATCATCGTTCATATATCTAGTGTGCCTTTCTGAAGAGCGATCAGCGTTCATATCTCTAGTGTTGCTCTCTGAAGTGCGATCAGCGTTCATATCTCTAGCGTTGCTCTCTGAAGAGCGATCAGCGGTCAAATCTCTAGCGTTGCTCTCTGAAGAGCGATCAGCGTTCAAATCTCTAGTGTTGCACTCTGAAGAACGATCTGTGTTCATTTCTCTAGCGTTGCTCTCTGAAGAGCGATCAGTGTTCATATCTCTAGCGTTGGTCTCTGAAGAGCGATCAGTGTTCATATCTCTAGTGTTGCTCTCTGAAGAGCATTCAGCTTTCATATCTCTAGCATTGCTCTCTGAAGAGCCATCAGCGTTCATATCTCTAGTGTTGCTCTCTGAAGAACGATCTGCGTTCATATCTCTAGCATTGCTCTCTGAAGAGCGATCTGTTTTCATATCTCTAGCGTTGCTCTCTGAAGAGCGATCTGTGTTCATATCTCTAGCATTGCTCTCTGAAGATCGTTCAGCATTCATATCTCTAGCGCTGCTCTCTGAAGAGTGATCTGTGTTCATATCTCTAGGGTTGCTCTCTGAAGAGCGATCAGCGTTCATATCTCTAGTGTTGCTCTCTGAAGAGCGATCAGTGTTCATATCTCTAGCGTTGCTCTCTGAAGTGCGATCAGCGTTCATATCTCTAGTGTTGCTTTCTGAAGAGCGATCAACGTTCATATCTCTAGCATTGCTCTCTGAAGAGCGATCAGCGTTCATATCTCTAGTGTCGCTTTCTGAAGAGCGATCAGCGTTCATATCTCTAGTGTCGCTTTCTGAAGAGCGTTCAGCGTTCATATCTCTAGTGTCGCTTTCTGAAGAGCGATCAGCGTTCATATCTCTAGTGTCGCTTTCTGAAGAGCGATCAGCGTTCATATCTCTAGTGTCGTTTTCTGAAGAGCGTTCAGCGTTCATATCTCTAGCGTTGCTCTCTGAAGAGCGATCTGTGTTCATATCTTTAGCGTTGCTCTCTGAAGAGCGATCTATGTTTATATCTCTAGCGTTGCTCTCTGAAGAGCGTTCCACGTTCATATCTCTAGTGTTGCTCTCTGAAGAGCGATCTGTGTTCATATTTCTAGCGTTGCTCTCTGAAGAGCTATCTGTTTTCATATCTCTAGCATTGCTCTCTGAAGAGCGTTCCACGTTCATATCTCTAGTGTTGCTCTCTGAAGAGCGATCAGCGTTCATATCTCTAGCGTTGCTCTCTGAAGAGCGATCAGCGTTAATATCTCTAGTGTTGCTCTCTGAAGAGCGATCAGCATTCATATCTCTAGTGTTGCTCTCTGAAGAGCGATCTGTGTTCATATTTCTAGCGTTGCTCTCTGAAGAGCTATCTGTTTTCATATCTCTAGCGTTGTTCTCTGAAGAGCGTTCCACGTTCATATCTCTAGTGTTGCTCTCTGAAGAGCGATCAGCGTTCATATCTCTAGCGTTGCTCTCTGAAGAGCGATCAGCGTTAATATCTCTAGTGTTGCTCTCTGAAGAGCGATCAGCATTCATATCTCTAGTGTTGCTCTCTGAAGAGCGATCAGCGTTCATATCTCTAGTGTTGCTCTCTGAAGAGCATTCAGCGTTCATATCTCTAGTGTTGCTCTCTGAAGAGCATTCAGCGTTCATATCTCTAGTGTTGCTCTCTGAAGAGCATTCAGCGTTCATATCTCTAGCGTTGCTCTCTGAAAAACGATCTGTGTTCACATCTCTAGCATTGCTCTCTGAAAAGCGATCAGCATTCATATCTCTAGCGTTTCTCTCTGAAGAGCGATCTGTGTTCATATCTCTAGCGTTGTTCTCTGAAGAGCCATCAGCGTTCATAGCTCTAGCTCAGGCCTCCGAACGATCATAGAGACTCTGGCGACTATCTGGTCCACTGGAAATCTCTATGATCGTCATCTGGGGATGGAAGATCCTGTCTCCGACTCACTGATGGAAGCGGTGAGTTGGTAGAAGCACCTGAGGGTGGCGGGGGCGGGGGGACTTCCTCTCTCACTGCCTGTAAGAATGATCAAGCAGCGGAACAGCCACTATGAACCATTCTTATGGTGTAGGGAATCGCTGGCTGAAAAAGCCGATATCTGAATGATGCCTGTAGCTGCAGGCATCATTCAGATATACCCGCACAAATTCAAGGATGTCATATGACGGCCGGCGGGCGTGAAGTGGTTAATTTGGAGGGATTTCCTCTCACATCCTGTTTTGGCTATGGGACAGGAATTGAAGGGGAATCTCCCCAATGGGACACAGATGGCAACAAATTGACAGGGGTTATAACTCTCCCTTAGGCTTATTTTACACTAAAAATAGCCCCCTCTAAGTGGTTGTAAACAATTACATATACCCCTTGAAGGGACTAGCCTTGGATGATACACAAAGATTAAACAAATCCTCCTATGTAAGTTGTACCTATTTATCTGCAGTCTTCAGCCATTTAACGTGCGGACTTTATACAGCTTGTCTGAGCTGTCAGAAAAAAGGGGACAGAGAGCTGAAGTTGCACTGTGCAGAGCTTAGTGAGAGCTGATTGGAGGGAAGGAAAAGAGCTGAGGCTATCAATCACAGGCTGTGTGCTGGAGATCTCTCCCCTGTCACCTGTTATTCTCTCGATCTCAGGATAACTTGTCAGAATTTACTCCTGCTGATAGCAGATGAATGAAGCAGCATAGAGGGATATGCTTCGTTAATATTTTATGCCTGAGGTTTACAACCACTTTAAGGTTGTAGCTGTGTCACCTGGATGTCCATTGGGCCCTAGGCTTGTACTTAGTTGCCATGTGCATGATCCGCCCCTGTACACATTGTAATTGCATCGCTGTTGCAGGAGCCAATGAAGCTCTAGTGTAGAACGCATGGCATTTCCCACGTGCAGAAGACCTGTACACCTGACCACAGAAGTACATAGTCGTAACACTAATGCTGTTTTGCTTTGACGTTTACCTACCCATGTGCATTTTACCCCGTGTGGCCATTTCGTGATTAGGAAAATTCATTATACGCAGGTAAGTGCCAATGTAAAATGGCATTGGCATGCGCTTCTGTGGCCGGCCATATGAACCACCTACGCTGCATTTAAATGCACTATTATGCATTACAGCTGCTTTAACCACTTAAATACTGGGCACTTTCACCCCCTTCCTTCCCAGACCATTTTTCAGCTTTCAGCACTCTCGCATTTTCAATGACAATTGCACGGTCATGCTACGCTATACCCAAATGAAATTTTTATCATTTTGTTCGCACAAATACAGCTTTCTTTTGGTGGTATTTATTCATGACTCCGTTTAAAATTTTTTGCGATATAAGCGAAAAAAATGCGGAAACTTGGAAAAAAAAAATATTTTCTTTCTATTTTAAAAGAAATCCAATAAAATCGAATTTTGTCATAAATTCAAGCCAAAATGTATTCTGCTACATGTTTTTGGTAAAAAAAAATTCCGTTAAGTATATAATTGCTTCATGTGATCACGGACATATGTACGCAAATGATCATGTACAGATGTGCGCAGGTGATCATGGACATATGTGTACAGATAATCATTGGGACATGTGATTTTAGTGAGACATTTGTGGGGGACAGGTGTTTTTATTATTTGGGGACATTGTGTTTTGGGGACATATGTGTTTACACTGTGTGGTGACACTAGGTTGGTGATCAGTGAGTAAAAAGCTGTAAAAAACAGCACATACTCACTGATCACCAGCCAGCTGCTCTGTGTGAGGAGAGGAGAGCCGATTGCCTAGCAACTGGCTCTGTGTTTACATCACATGATGGCTGTGATTGGACGTGGCTGTCATGTAATCAGGAGGGCCAATCACAGAGCCCTCCTGCTGATTGGAGATGCGATGTGTCCGGATGACACAAGCGCATCGGGATCGCACCGCTGCGCGTGCGCGATCCCCCTCCTTCTGTGGGATGTTCCTGAACCTCCACTCAGAAGGAGAGAGTGCCCACTCAGCCGTTTATATACATTGGCCGGGTGGGAAGTGGTTAAGGAAAACAAAATAAAGGATTTTGGATTCTACTTGAAAAAAATGCACATCAATGCATTAAAAAAACAGATGTCAACCCACGTCAAGTCACTGTAAAGCGGGCACTGAACGCAGAACACACGGTGTGAATCCTTAAGCTGGGTCTACACATAGAGAATCTTTTTGTGTAGCCTGCGGGCTAATGAATGACGATGTAACAGATTCCCCCATCCACACTATACAATGCAGATGGAGAAATCTCCTGCTACAGCTAATGCATTCTGACAGCCGTCAGAGGTGATTGTCAGAATACCCGAACAGAGACTGCATCTGATTGGCTGCAGTAAATGCCAAGCATTTTCCACTTGGCTCCTTTTTCAATTGAAGGATGTGAGATGTGTGGTTGCCAACAGGGCCTTCCACACAGCGAATCAGGAAGCAGCCGAAATTCATATAGTGTGTGCCCAGCTTAACTATGACCCAGAGGTGTAAACTCTTTTCCTAAAGCTGTGAAGGCTGCGCCACTTTTTGGGTAAATTTTAAACATTTTCATGTTCGGCATTTCATGCATAGACCTGTACTGTCTGAGAAAGTTTCTAGTGTTCTAGCAATCACTTTCACTGACAGGAAAGAAGGCAAAATAATAATGGACCATTAACCCTTTCGCTGCCAGAACCCTTTTTTTGCACACATGATGAAGATTACACAAAACCCCCAAACTTGATATATTTTCTGAAATCAGAGACCCTAGACCAGTGATGGCGAACCTTGGCACCCCAGATGTTTTGGAACTACATTTCCCATGATGCTCAAATACACTACAGAGTGCATGAGCATCATGGGTAATGTAGTTCCAAAACATCTGGGGTGCCAAGGTTCGCCATCACTGCCCTAGAGAATAAAATAGTGGTAGTTCCAATTTTTTATGTCACACGATATTAATGCAAAATTTCAGTAACACACTAAAGTGAATTTTTAGGGCAAACAAATGCAATAAACTACCCACGTTTTTGGTAAAATAGAAAATATGAGGTTGCACCAAGTAAATAGATACCACACATGTCAAACCTTAAATTTTTGTGCACCTGTGAAATGGTGACAACTTCAGTACCCTATATTTTCTATAGGCGATGCTTCAAAAGCCCCCTATAAGTATCAGTTTAGTGTTACAGAGGAGGTCTTGTGTTAGAATTTTTGGCTCTCACTCCGGCGTGCACGACGATATGTAACGTGTGCATTGCAATCAACGTTTTCAAACATAGGCAGCCCACGAAGCATGCCTTTACATTCGTATGGTTTATTTTTATGAAGAGGTAAGTAAAACCTTGGAGGGGGGTAGCTTTAGTGTATTTGGATTTTGCAAAAGCATTTGACACAGTTCCCCACACACAGCTCATGTGTAAGGTAAAGTCTATAGGCTTGGAAAATAAATTCTAAAAGACTGAATTCAGAGAGTAGTGGTTAATGATTCTTACTCTGAATGGTCTAAGGTTATCAGTAGTGTACCCCAAGGTTGTGTTGGGATCCTTACTTTTTAATACCTTTATAAATTATATTGGGTCTGGGATTAAAGGTACCATTTCTGTCATGGCAGATGACATCAAGCTATGCAGTGGAATAACGTCTTTACAGGATGTCTCCAATTTACTCTGGGGGTTCTGGTAGATCACAAGCTCAATAATAACATGCGATGCCAAGCTGCAGTCTCCAAATCGAGCAAAGTCCTTCCTTGTATTAAGAGAGGTATAGACTCCAGAGAGAGAGAGATATCATTTTGCCCCTGTACAAATCATTAGTAAGACCTCATCTGGAATATGCAGTTCATTTTTGGGCATCAGTTCTCAAAAAGGATATCGGGGAACTGGAGAAAGTGCAGAGAAGGGCAACCAAACTGATAAGAGGCATGGAGGAGTTCAGCTTTGAGGAAAGATTAGAGGAACTGAATCTATTATCTCTTGAGAAGAGGAGATTAAGGGGGATATGATCAACATGTACAAATATATAAGGGGTCCATTTAGTGAACTTGGTGTTGAGTTATTCACTTTATGGTCAACACAGAGGACAAGGGGGCACTCTTTATTCCAAGAGGAAAAGAGATTTCATCTCCAAATACAGAAAGACCCGGATTCTTTCCTAAAAGTACATAATATAACTGGATACCGGATACTGCTGTAGCAAATTGGATCATGCTTTGCTAGGGTTTATCACCTTCCTCTGGATCAACTGTAGGTATAGGATTGGGTATATGGGATTGTATGATATTTTTTATTTATTTATTTGATTGAACTAGATGGACTTGTTTCTTTTTTTCAACCTGAGTAACTATGTATGTGTGTTTTCTGATCTAAAAAGAAATTATGTATAAGTCGGGGTGGGGGACCTCAAAATGTGGCAGGGGGGATTTTTTTTTTTTACTTAACCACTTACGGACCAGAAGATTTCCCCCCTTAATGCCCAGGCCATTTTTTGCAATAAGGCACTGCATCGCTTTAACTGGTAATTATGCCGTCGTGTAACACTGTACCCAAACATTTTTTGCACTATAAACAAAAAAAGAGCGACAATTTTGAAAAAAAAACACAATATTTTTTGCTATAATAAACTATAATAAAAAAAAAAGAGAAACAAACTTTTTCATTAGTTTAGGCCAATATGTATTCTGCTACATATTTTTGGTAAAAAAAATTAAAAAAATCGCAATAAGCGTATATTGATTAGTTTGCGCAAAAGTTATAGCGTTTACAAAATAGGGGATAGGTTTAGGCTGGATTCACACCTATGCATTTTTAGTGCTTTTTGCATTTTGCAGATTTGCACTACAGATCGTGTTTCAGGAAACCATGTTAAATGGACTGTAGTGCAAATCTGCAAAATGCAAAAAGCACTAAAATTGCATAGGTGTGAATCCAGCCTTATGGCATTTTTATTATTATTATTTTTTTTCTTTTTTTTTTTTACTAGTAATGGCGGGAAACTGAGATTTTTAGTGGGATTGCGGCGGACAGATCGGACACTTCTGACACTTTTTTGGGACCATTGACTTTTATACAGCTAAAAATAGCCACTGATTACTGTATAAATGTCACTGGCGGGGAAGGGGTCAACACTAGGGGACGACCAAGGGGTTAAGTGTGTTCCCTGGGAGTGTTTCTAACTGTATGGGGGTTGGGCTGACTGGAGGTGGAGAAGAGATCGCTGATCCTGAGCACTAGGTTCAGCAGATCTTTCTCTAACCCCCCCTGTCAGAACGGGGATCTTTCTGTTTACATTGAACAATTACATTTACATTGTCTGTCTGTTACTGGAACTAAAGCCTACAAAAACAAAATGTATGAGCAGACAGGCTCTTTATTGCAGAAAACACATGCAATGCGTTTGGGGTGTGTGCTTGCAGCATTCCTTCTGTGTTATCATGATGCCCTTATCTGCTTCCTATGTAAGCATGAATGGAGAAGGCAAAGGCCCTATATAAGCATCATGCACAGTGTACAAGAGTGTGGAGTTCAAAGCTTGCAACACAGTCAGTTTGATTCCTGATAACCACAAGCCTGGAAATGTCCCACAAGTCGCTAAGCTGTGGGTGCTGCAACAGAGCCATGTATAACTGTAGACCCAGTAATCACAATCTCAATCCTGAGCTGTAAAATGATGACTACTACCACCTCCACCCACCATGCTGCGATTAGATGAGCAAGTAGATAATTGCTCTCTATGCTAAATAGTTACCATATGCAGTTAGTAACTCTGAACAACAACACCACAGGCTCATCAAGTTTTTGAGCTTTAATAGAGATTGGGTTATAATTGTTTGGGATATTGCACATCTCCATATGCAATATGGAATAATAAAAAAAAACATGCAATGGTTTGCCATATATCTATTTCGATCATAATTTGCATACTCCCACTTAACATTTACTATACATAGATTACGTGCTTGTTTTCTAACATTTATGCACAGAATCATTCAAAATGTAATTGAACTGCTCTTGCAGAATATCACTTTAACCACTTCAGAATGGGAGGTTTGGCTGCTGCATAGGGATGAGCTTCGAGACATTGCCTGTTCGCCTGTTCGAGGAACAGTGAAGAATTTGGGGTGTTCGCGGCAAATTCGAAAAGCCACGGAACACCCTGTACAAGTCTATGGGACAAATCTAAAGTGTTAATTTTAAAGGCTAATATGCAAGTTATTGTCCTAAAAAGTGTTTGGGGACCTAAGTCCTGCCCCAGGGGACATGGATCAATGCAAAAAAAAGTTTTAAAAACGCCAGTTTTTTCAGGAGCAGTGATTTTAATAATGCTTAAAGTAAAACAATAAAAGTGTAATATTCCTTTAAATTTCGTACCTGGGTGGTGTCTATAGTATGCCTGCGAAGGGGCGCATGTTTCCCGTGGTTAGAACTGTCCCTGCACAAAGTGTCATTTCTGCAGGAAAAAAAGTCATTTAAAATCACTCGCGGCTATAATGAATTGTCGGCTACCCGTAATACAGAGAAGTCATTGAAAGTCATTGATAAAAAAAATAAAGCGTGAGGTTCCCCCAAATTCAATTACCAGGCCACTCAGGTCTGGTATGGATATTAAGGGGAACCCGCGTCAATGAAAAAAAAAAAATGGCGTGGAGTTCCCCCTAAAAATCCATGCCAGACCCTTTATCCAAGCACACAACCTGGCAGGCCGCAGGAAAAGAGGGGAGACGTGAGAGCGCCCCCCCCTCCTGAACAATACCAGGCCACATGCCCTCAACATTGGTAGGATACTTTGGGGGTCTGTGACCCCTCAAAGCACCTTGTCCCCATGTTGATAAGGACAAGGGCCTCATCCCCACAACCCTGGCCGGTGGTTGTGGGGGTCTGCGGGTGGGGGGCTTATCAGAATCTATGGAGACACTGCGGCGATCCTGGCAGCCTGACGTTTCTTATATGAGGAGAGCGAGGCCACCCATCACCTGACCCTGCCCCCTCTGACGCAAGTGGGAAAGCCTGACTTCCCCAATGACGTGTGGGTGACCCCGCCCCCTCTGATGTAACGCAGGTTTCCGTTATATCAGAGGGGGCGGGGTCACCCACACGTCATTGGGGAAGCCAGGCTTTCCTTGCGTAAGAGGGGGCGGGGTCAGGTGACAGATGGCCCCGCCCTCCTCATATAAGGGGTCTGGTATGGATTTTTAGAGGGAGCTCCACGTCATTTTGTTTTAAATTTGGTGTGGAGTTCCCCTTAAAATCCATACCAGACCTGAAGGGGACAGTTCTAAGCACGGGAAACATGCGCCCCTTTACAGGCATACTATAGACACCCCCAGGTAGGAAATTTAAAGGAATATTACACTTTTATTGTTTCACTTTAAGCATTATTAAAATCACTGCTCCCGAAAAAACAACCGTTTTTAAAACTTTTTTTTGCATTGATTCATGTCCCCTGGGGCAGGACCCAGGTCCCCAAACACTTTCTAGGACAATAGCTTGCATATTAGCCTTTAAAATTAGCACTTTAGATTTTGAACGTTCGAGTCCCATAGACTTTAATAGGGTTCTAAAGTTCACACAAAGTTTAGGTCTGTTCGCAGGTTCTGGTGCGAACCGAACCGGGGGGTGTTCGGCTCATCCTTACTGCTGGATGACAAGGTCATTTTTTGCGATACGGCACTGCGTTACTTTAACTGACAATTGCGCGTTCCTGCACCGCTGCACCCAAACAAAATTGATGTCCTTTTTTTCCCACAAATAGAGCTTTCTTTTGGTGGTATTTGATTATCTCTGCACTTTTTATTTTTTGCTCTATAAACAAAAAATTGCGACAATTTTGAAAAAAAAATCTATATTTTGTACTTTTTGTTATAATAAATATCCCCATTTTTTTTTCTCAGTTTAGGCCGATATGTATTCTTCTACATATTTTTGGTAAAAAAAATTGCAATAAGCGTATATTGATTGGTTTGCGCAAAAGTTATAGCGTACAAATTAGGGGATAGATTTATAGCATTTTTATTTATTTATGATTTTACTAGTAATGGCGGCGATCTGCAATTTTTATCAGGACTGCGACATTATGGCGGACACATGGGACACTTTTGACACATTTTTGGGACCATTGGCATTTATACAGCGATCAGTGCTATAAAGATGCACTGATTACTTTAAAAATGTCACTGGCAGGGAAGGGGTTAACACCAAGGTGCGATCAAGGGGTTAACTGTGATCCCTGTGTGTGTTTCTAACTGTAGGGGGAGGGGACTGACCTAGCTATTAGGAACTCACGACCTGTCTCTCCTCACGGAACAGAACAGGGATTTGTGTGTTTACACACATACGTCCCTGTTCTGCCTCTCATGCCCAGTCATAGTGATCGGTGGCCACGAGCATTGGCACCCCTGCAGTGCAGCTGGGGTATTCCCTGCCACATATATATGTGTGGATGATTGGCCGGTACAGGTGACAGCTTCCTAGAAGGCTTGCACACATGGGCTCAGATCCTACTCTGAACATGTCCGAGCTCATCTCTACTGATAAGCAAGGGGTGCTGTCAGGATATCCTCACTAGGTGATGGTTTCAAAGAAGTATGGAGGGGGCTGGGGCAATTTTACCAACGCAGTTGATTTCTATGTGCCCTTGCGTTGATCCTGTGTTAGTCCTACATTGGTCTATGGAGATCACTGCAGATCAGCCAGTATGGTGTGATTCAGCCTTTTAATGCCTACTTTTACAGAAATTTTATAGCTGAAGCAAATAGTAGAAAACTGACTCAGAGCTATATGTAAAAATACTGAGTGATGTGTAACACACACACACCCCTTAACAAAAACAGCCATTAATAATATATTGTCACAGATGGATTGCATCTGTTTAGCAGAGCAGTTAAAGAGCATTTCTTTATTTCTAACATTGCTGCTGCAAAGTAAGCCACAGTGGAAATTCATCATTTTTGGCACATCTATTAACAGGAAAACCTAAGGATTTTTTATTTTTATTTTCAATTAGATCAGCCATTTACAACCAGGGTTCTGTGAAAACCTAGGGTTCCTCCAAAGGTTGGTAGAGGTTCTTTGAGCTGCGGCTGAATGGCTTTCCATTTGATGGTGTTTGTTTTAGGACCAATACAAAGCCAAATGCAAAGCCAGCTGCACATCAACTAACTTTTAAGCTAGTTAGGGTAAAGCCGCGTACACACGGGCGGACTGTATGGCCTACTTAGTCTGTCGAAACACATTTCAGCGGACAGTCCACTCGTGTGTGGGCTTCAGCGGACTTTTTCAGCGTGCAGTCTGGCGTACTAAGTATTTCGGATTTTTCGAAATTCTGTCCGTCATACTTTGGTTTCAGCGGACAATCCGCTCGTCAGTAGGCTAGTTCGACGGACTAAGAATGGCGCATGCTCAGAAAGGATTTACACGGCGGAAGGTTGCATTGCTGTGTATTGGACTTCCTATTTCTAGTCCCGTCGTACGTGCTGTACACGTCATCGCGCAAGCTTTCGACGGACTGTTTGGCTATCCGTGTGTGGTCAAGTCCGTTCATTCGAAAGTAGGACGGACTGTCCGTCGGATTGTATGACGGACTAAGTAGGCCATACAGTCCGCCCGTGTGTACGCGGCTTCAGGGTGACTCTCTGACCACCAGACTTTCCGTCAGAAAAGGTCTGACGGAATCAATTTTGTCGGATATTGCGATCATGTGTGGGCTTCATCTGACTTTTTTCTTCAAAAATTCAGACGGACCTAGAAATAGAACATGTTTCAAATCTGTCCGATGGAATCAATTTCTATCGGGAAAAACGTTCATCTGTATGCTGGTCCGACAGACCAAATACGACGCAAGGGCAGCTATTGGCTATTGAACTTCCTTTTCTAGTCCCGTCGTACGTCATCACATTAAAAACGAACGGACTTTGGTCCATTCGTGTGTGGGCAAGTCCGTTCGGTTGGCAGTCCGTTGTAACTCCATCGAAAGTCCGCCGGAACTTCGTTGGGAAGACCGTCGGACCTTTTCTGCCGGAAAGTCTAGGAAAATTAATGTATAGGACATTTTCCTAGATGCACCTCAATGAATTTGTTTTATTAAGGGTTCCCTGAGACCTGAAAAGGATTTTAGGGGTTACTTTGGGTTAAAAGGGTTGGCTACCTGCTCACAAGGATCAGGATACCTGCTTAAAGCTAGAGCCTCTGGTCTTGTTGGTGTAGTCACCCGTAACATGTCTTTTGGTAAATACCAACCCTTCCTCCTGACCTACTGAAAGTGCATAATAAATATTAAACTAATGGTCATTGGGCTCCATTCACAAAATCATCTTGCATGCTGTATTTAGGTATCCAGGCACATTATGCCTAAATATCATATATGTACCTGAAACTGTCAATTTACTATACCATTGTGCGCTATTTACCTGCAAGACACTGAAAACGCTTGGTAAAAAAAAAAAGAGGTCCGCACCTGATGTTGGCTCCTCCCGTCCCGTCCTCCCGTCGCTAAATAAACTCAGGGGTGGGGCCACCTGGTGACATAACCGGGTGGCACCACCTCCTTATGATGCCACAAAAGGGTGAGCCACCCTGTGACATAGCCGGGCATCCCCACCCCTTTAAGTTAAGTTAATTTAGCGGCCGGAGGTGGCAGAGCTGTTAGACATCAGGAGCTAACATCGGACCTCTATTTATTTTTTTCAGGTCGGTAGTCATTGTGATCTACACTAGGGGAACGTTTTTATTTTTTTTAATAAGGGACTGTGTCTGCCTTTTTCTTTACTTTTTTGTAAAAAATGTTGGTAGGCGTGGGATCTTGGGGCCCCCTTGTTAAAGAGGGCTTCCAGATTCTGATAAGCCCCCCGACCGCAAACACAACAACCTCCATCCAGGGTTGTGGGGAAGAGGCCCTTGTCCCTATCAAATAGGGACAAGGTGCTTTGGGGGGGGAAGCCCCCTTCCCCAGAGTACCCCCCCAGGTTGAGGGCATGTGGCCTGGTATGGTTCAGGAGGTGGGGCGCTCGCTCGTCCCCCCTTTCCTGGTATGCCAGGCTGCATGCTAAAATAAGTATCTGGTATGGATTTTGGGGGGCACCCCACACCATTTTTTTTTCGTGATTTTGTTAATGCCGGAAATCCCTTTCTTTACATTCAGCTGTCAGCGGGGTTCCCCCTGATGACTCATTGGCTGGTAAAGATGCGGCAGCTGCCCGCTCCTTATCAACCAGCTATTTACTAATGGTTGTTAAGGATGCTGGCTACCTCTGGTATTAAATTACTGCAAGCTTTCACTACTAAAAATACCACATCCCTTCATAAAATAGCACAAGCGGTATTTTAGTAGCGTTTTTTGTAAATGCCAAAAATATTTTAGAAAAAGCAGTCCTTAAAGTGTTACTAAACCCAGAAAAAAAGAAAAACTAGCAATAAACACAAAACTGAGCATGATCAAAGGCTCTGTTCTATCATGAGATGGCTTGGAGTCAGTTAAAGAAGAGGCTCAGAGAAGCAGGATCACACAACCTTTACACACAATGCAAAGAATTAAACACTTAGGTTCCACGGTGAGTATAACAAGCATGCTTTACTGCATACAGTGGTGTGAAAAAGTGTTTGCCCCCTTCCTCATTTCCTGTTCCTTTGCATGTTTGTCACACTTAAGTGTTTCGGAACATCAAACCAATTTAAACAATAGTCAAGGACAACACAAGTAAACACAAAATGCAATTTGTAAATGAAGGTGTTAATTATTAAAGGTGAAAAAAAATCCAAACCATCATGGCCCTGTGTGAAAAAGTGATTGCCCCCTAAACCTAATAACTGGTTGGGCCACCCTTAGCAGCAACAACTGCAACCCAGCGTTTGCGATAACGTGCAATGAGGCTTTTACAGTGTCCTGGAGGAATTTTGGCCCACTCATCTTTGCAGAATTGTCCTAATTCAGTTACATTAGAGGGTTTTCGAGCATGAACGGCCTTTTTAAGGTCATACCACAACATCTCAATAGGATTCAGGTCAGGACTTTGGCTAGGCCACTCCAAAGTCTTCATTTTGTTTTTCTTCAGCCATTCGGTGGTGGACTTGCTGGCTTGTTTAGGATCATTGTCCTGCTGCAGAACCCAAGTTCGTTTCAGCTTGAGTACACGAACAGATGGTCGGACATTCTCCTTCAGGATCTCTTGGTAGACAGCAGAATTCATAGTTCCTTTTATCACGGCAAGTCTTCCAGGTCCTGAAGCAGCAAAACAGCCCCAGACCATCACACTACCACCACCATATTTTACTGTTGGTATAATGTTCTTTTTATGAAATGCAGTGTTCCTTCTACGCCAGATATACTTGGACACACACCTTCCAAAGAGTTCCACTTTTGTCTCATCAGTCCACAGAATGTTGTCCAAAAGTCTTGGGGATCATCAAGATGTGTTGTGGAGAAATTGAGACGAGCTTTGATGTTCTTTTTGCTCAGCAGTGGTTTTCTCCTTGGAACTCTGCCATGCAGGCCATTTTTGCCCAGTCTTTTCCTGATGGTGGAGGCATGAACGCTGACCTTAACTGAGGCAAGTGAGGCCTGCAGTTCCTTGGACGTTGTTGTGGGGTCTTTTGTGACCTCTTAGATGAGTCGTCGCTGCGCTCTTGGGGTAATTTTGGGCGGCCGGCCACTCCTGGGAAGGTTCACCACTGTTCCATGTCTTCGCCATTTGTGGATAATGGCTCTCACTGTGGTTCGCTGGATTCCCAAAGCTTTGGAAACGGCTTTATAACCCTTTCCAGACTGATAGATCTCAATTACTTTCTTTCTCAATTGTTCCTGAATTTCTTTGGGTCTCGGCATGATGTGTAGCTTTTAAGGATCTTCTGGTGGACCTTACTGTGTCAAGCAGCTCCTATTTAAGTGATGCCTTGATTGTGAACAGGTGTGCCAATAATCAGGCCTGGGTGTGGCTAGAGAAATTGAACTCAGGTGTGGACAACCACAGTTATAGTATGTTTTAACAAGGGGGGCAATCACTTTTTCACACAGGGCCATGATGGTTTGGATTTTTTTTCACCTTTAATAATAAACACCTTCATTTACAAATTGCATTTTGTGTTTACTTGTGCTGTCCTTGACTATTGTTTAAATTGGTTTGATGTTCCGAAACACTTAAGTGTGACAAACATGCAAAGGAACAGGAAATGAGGAAGGGGGCAAACACTTTTTCACACCACTGTATACACACTGATTTTGTTGTTATGAGTTTAGTAACACTTTAAATGTGGTAGCTGCATTAGTTTTCTTCTTTAAGCTTTTCTCCCCCTTTATTTAACAAATAAACTTTAGGCCTCATGCACACTGGACGTTTTGCTATCTCTCCTCTCCTCTATCTGTCCTGGACGCCTTCACTCCTGGCAGCAGCATTTTGGCAAAAAAACGTTCAACGTTTACAAACAAACATGTGTAAAACATTTAGGCTCATGAAGCACTTGGTCGTCAAATAATTTAGTTGGCCAGAATAATAATTTATACTGGCAATTGAAATGAAATAATGTTCAGACTCAAAATGCGTGTTTAGACACGTTTGCACACATCAACTGTTTTTTTTCTGCCAAAATGGCGCTACTCTTGGACTCGCTGGCGTGGGATTTTTGTACTGCCTCTTAATGCCCCTTCCTCTAAACATCACTAAATGCCTTTGTGTGCATGGACACAGGCTAAAATGCAAGGGCGTTTAGAGGCAGAAATAAAATGCCGGATGCTCCTAAAATCTACATGAAAGATGTCCAGTGTGCATGAGGCTGTAAATGTGGAAAGCAAAAATGATAGCCTAACACTGTATGATTACTAACCAGATCTTTATGACAATTCAAAACTGTTTAAAAGATAAACCATGGAAAAATGTATCCAGCTTGGTCCTAATGAAATATTTAACGTGAAAGTAAACCTAGACAGTTTGAAAGGAAAAATCGTGTCTAAGGTTGTTTGGCTGGGCTTCTCCTATGGGTCACTCGAGTGCAGTTCGCTTTGCACTCCTGTGACCCATTTTCAGCAGAGAGTGGAACAGGCACCGCGTCATCACCACAATGGAAGTCTGGATCCGCCAGGTGTCTGGACTGACACCCATCCCAGCCTCTCAGCGAGGCGCTGAGAGCCTGAGATGGCTGCTCCCTGCCCTCCACAGCTCAGCGCTCCAATGAGAGCGAAGGAGCAGAGTGGAGAGATTCTGTTTGACAGGAAGCAGCTCTCTGTTCGGGGAGCTGTGAGAACCGAGCCATCGGTGATGTTCGATCGCTCGGTTCTCAGTGTAGAGGCGCCAGAGGACAGATGCAGCATCAGATCGATGCTGCATCAACCTAGGTAAGTATGATGGGGGTGAAACCCAAACCCATACTCCTCTTTTAACTTGCTGCTTAGAGGTCAAGAGGCAATAAAATTATAACTCAACCACCTGTTTTTACCAGCCATTGGCCACCTATATAAACAATGCTTGATGGTCTTGGTTTGGATTTAGGCCCAACCACAGTTCACCATGGAAAACAACAATAAGATCTGTGTAAACAAGCTTTGGGGTTTGTACTGATGGGCAAATGCAACGTGCTTTAGACCCCTTTCACACTGCCAGCGTTTTTCAGGTGCTAGAGCGCTAAAAATAGCACCTGTATAGCGCCTCAAAAAAAGCTGCTCCATGCACGGGCTTTCACTCTGGAGCGGTGGGCTGGCATGGCGTCACAAAAAGACTTGCCAGCAGCTTCTTAGGAGCGGTGAACTTACTGCTCCTTCACCGCTGCTCCCCATTGAAATCGATACCGCCAGCAAAATGCCGCTCTGGATTTAACCTCTTTTTTGTCCGCAAGCAGGGGGGTTTAAAACCGCTCGCTAGCGGCCGAATAGCGCCGATAAAACGACGGTAAAGCGGTGCTGAAAATGGCTCCGCTTTACCACCGATGCCCCCCATGGCTCAGTGTGAAAGGGCTCTTAGACATAATTTTTAGACACTTCTAAAACCAGAATTCAGTTACAGGTGCAGCTGACCTCCTTACGAACAGCATTTGGCCTGCTGCAAGCTGCTTTGCATTCCCATAGACTTGTATGGGAGGAGAAGTATTTCTGATGTAAACAAAGTTCTGCCAACACAAGCTCATGCTAGAACTATATCTAAAGTCAGACTGAGATTCCTATGTCTACAGAAGGAAGGCACAGTTGTTAACCCTACAAAAGAAATGATCATACCAGATGCTTAGCTATTTAAAGTGGAGTTCCAGGCTTATTAAAAGTCAGCAGCTACAAAAAGTGTAGTTGCTGACTTTTAATAAACAGACACTTATCTGTTCCACGGTCCAGTGATGCGGCCGAATGGGGTGTTGTTCCTCTCCCCCTCCTCTTCACCGACGCATCCATTGCCACTCTGGGCACCCAGCTGTGACAGCTTTCGGCTTCACGGCTGGGCACGCACGGCGCATGCGCGAGTCGTGCTGCGCTCCCTGAGTGGATAGGCGACCTCCTGGAACCTGTTGCGTGTCCCAGGAGATCGCCTAGAGGGAGGGGCCGCCTAAGGTGTAAGGAGGAGTTGACTTGGCGGTCCCTGGGCAGAAAGGAGGAAGTGGGACAGGAAGTCCCCCTCCTAACGAAGCCCACACTCCCCCCCCAAAAAAATGACATGCCAAATGTGGCATGTAAGGGGTCGAGGAGTGCTTAAAGCGGAAGTTAAATTTTTGGGTGGAACTCCGCTTTAACCACATGCCTACTGGGCACTTTCACCCCCTTCCTGCCCAGGCCAATTTTCAGCTTTCAGCACTGCCGCACTTTGAATGACAATGCACGGTCAAGTAACTCTGTACCCATATGAAATTTGTATAATTTTTTCAGACAAATAGAGCTTTCTTTTGGTGGTATTAAATTACCACTGGGTTTTTTTGCTAAACAAACAAATTTTTTTTCTTAGTTTCTGTTATAAACTTTTGTAAATAACTAATGTTTCTCCTTCACTGATGAGCACTGATAGGCAACATTGATGGGCACTGATGAGGTGGCACTGTGGGGCAATGATAAGGAAGCACTAATATGCAGCACTGATGAGCACTGATAGGCAGCACTGATGAGCAGGCACTGATAGGCATCACTGATGGGCATTGATTGGCACTGATTGGCATCACTGGTGGACACTGATGATCATTAAATTGATTATCTGTGCAGGTCTACCCTGTGAGGAAAGGCCACTGATCGGCTCTCCTGACCTGACACTCTGTCAGTGTGAAGAAAGGAATGTTGATAACCGTCATTTCCTTGTTTACATGTGACCAGCTGTGATTGGACACAGTTGATCACATGGGTAAAGAGCCTCATCATCGGCTCTATACCAGTATCGGTGGTGCGCTGTGTCCCAGGAACAGAGCACGCCACCAATTGCCGTGCCCCCACGGGGTGCGCAACAGTGTTGCCAACCTACCAGATTGAAATTTACTAACACGACACCCAAAATTTACTGGCACAGACAAGTTTTTATTGGCATTTCTAAAAGTTACAAAATTACAGTTTTAAGTGCAAATTTTAGTATTTAGGCTACAAACAAGTACAATATGCAACTAGCAATGTGATTTAAGGTAGATATTAGGGCAAAAAACAAATTTCTTACTTTATTTTCAATATAGTAAGTAGCTCAGGGACAGGACTCAGGGTGGCAAGAAATTAGAATAGGAAGGCACACACATGAAGCTGGTCCCTTCAGTCCTCTACAGTAGACCCATACACGAGCCTCTGGCCGCTCTGCTTGGCTCCCTTGCACCATGACATCATACGACACACTCGGGTACCGCCTCCACCAGAGCTGCCCGAACACACTGTAGAAGGGTCTCGGCCAGCTCTGGGCGGAGCTGAACATCACAGCCATATTTTTTACTGGCAAATTTTTCCTTTTACTGGCATTTACTGGCAGGACAAAATTGCCTGTTTTTTACTGGCTGCCAGTAAAAATACTGACGGTTGGCAACACTGGTGCGCAAGAGTGGGAGGGCTTCATATGACGTCACCCCAGACAGAAAGTGCTCCCACCTGCCCGTCATTTGACAATACAGCAGGCGGGAAGCAGTTAAAAAGCTTGTAAATTATCAAACAGTATTATCAAACAGTAAATTATCAAACATCCAACCAATACAGTGATTAGCGGTGCCTTGTGTTTTACGGTGGAAGTCATTACCTTTTTTTTTGTTTTGTTTTTTAACTTTATTGGAAGTGTACAAAGCATACACTCTTTTCAGGTCTCACCCTGTGCTGTGGTGCCATCAGCATGTCTGCATCTTTCTGCACATCACACCAGCTTTGCTGCATGAACAGGACACATAGAAAACAATTTTTTTCTATGAGAGCTGCGTTAATTTAGTGTGAAAAATGCAAGCCACAGCAGTAAGGGCTAGTTCACCATGTGTGTGTTGACTTGCCTTTTTCCACATTGGATAAACAATTGTGGCTTGTTCAAACCGCAATGCTGGTGTGCTATATAGTGTGGTACAGAGTGAATAAATGCAGCATTTCTGTGTTTTTGTACACTGCACGACGCCATTTACGAAAGGCAAATCCACTTTGCACTGCAAGTGCACTTGGAAGTGCAGTTGTTGTAGATCTGAGGGGAAGATCTGAAATGAGGGAAAGCTCTGCTGATTTTATCATTCAATCGTGTGCAAGCTAAAATGCTGTTTTTTATTTTCCTCAGATCTACAGCGACTGCACTTTCAGTGCAAAGTGGATTTTCCTTTTGTAAACAACCCCCCATATGTCACCACACAGCGGTGCAATGTACCACACTGCTGTGCGGTGACAGGAATGAAGTGTCACTATATGCCACTTCAAATAAAGTACAAAAAAACAAGCACGCGATGTAATGAAACACTAGGGTCGGCACTGAATTAGACTGCATGGTAAGGCCTTAGCCCTTGTACACATGGTCGGACATTCCGACAACCAAATCCGTTGGTTTTTGTCCGACGGATTTTGTCCGAAACTGTTGCATACACATGGTCGGACAAAGTTGTCGGAAAATCCGATCGTTCAGAACGTGATGACGTTATTTCGTTTCGACAGGACTACGCTCAGGCTAGTAGCCAATAGCTTTGATGTAGGAATTTGATCTGAGCATGCGTGGCACTTTGTCCGATCGGAATTCTCTACACTTGAACAGACTATGTCCGATCGAAGCACTTTGTCGGAAAATTTTACCAACAAGTTTGAAAACTTGGTCCGTCGGATACTCCGACGGAAACAGTCCGATGGTGACCGCACACAGTCGGAATATCCGACAAAACGGTCGGATCGGACACATTCTGTCGTAATCTCCGACCGTGTGTACAAGGGCTTAGCACGGGTCTCAAACTGGCGGCCCTCCAGCTGTTGCTGAACTACAAGTCACATCATGCCTCTGCCTAAAGGAATCATGCCTTGCAATGCCTCATGGGAATTGTAGTACTGCAACAGCTGGAGGGCCACCAGTTTGAGACCCCTGCCTTATAGGTTGTTAAAAACGCTGCTTTTAGGGGCATTGTGAATTTTTTTTATTTCTGCCTTTAAATGCCCCTTTTTGTTGGCCTATGTGTCCATGTATACATAGGCATTTTCAGGCATATAGAGGCAGAAAAGCAAACCCCAAGTCCTGCATGTTCAGAAGCGGAGCATTTCAGTGCCATAAAAAGCGCGGTTCGCCTAAATGCGTGTAAAATGCACTTTGGTGGTAGGTGCATTTAGGCGCATCAAATGCCTGCGCGTTCATTCAATCCAATGGCCAAAATAAATGTATATTCTGGACAATGGAACGAATAAATGCAGTTTTAGACATGTTTTTATTTCTACTTTTTTCCCCCCTGGAGCATAGCTGTCCAAGAGAGTTCAAAAAAACATCCTGTGTATGGGTGGCAGTTTGGGGTGGCTAGTTGCAGTTTAGGGTAGAATATATTAGTTCCCACATCGATTTAGATATAGAAAAGTTACCTCAAGTATGTAGTAATATATCTGTGGGTTGTGTGGCTCATGTACATCCTATAATTTCACTAGTCGCTCCTTCAAACCCTCCATCTCAGCCTCAGCCCACTCTGCCTCTACTATATAATGTGCCTTCCGTAGTCCTTAAGTCACCTTTGTGAGTTCATCCCTCTACTGTTTTTATAACAGTCTTTGGTTCCGTGTACGTCCTGTCACAGCTTTCATTTATCTATAAACATTTCCTAACCCTTAGACAGGAATCGTTTTTTCCATTTATATAGCAGAAAACAGGCTGTGCTCATAAGTGTGCTGTCAGAAATATAGCATCTATATACAACAGCATGGGATATGTAACAGGCCCGCTGACTTTTATATACAACCTAAATTAATGAATTAAAATAGAATAGCAGTGCTTCTGCTGAATATCAGTCATCTCGATGCACAAAGAAAACATGGAACTGGAACAAATGTATCTTTTATTAAATCGCCAAACACTACCTTATATGATTGTCACAAAATATAAGGAAAAATAAAACAGCTCCTTTCCCCACATCTATTTGGCCAGAGACCTGGGAGCTGGATGTGGCCCATTGCTTGCCCTTGGGGCACTGTTCCTCCAGCTGACACCAACAAGGGGGCATAATTCCTGTTACAGACAACAAAAGGGCACTATTCCTCCCCCTAATACCAAGGATGGGACACTATTCTTCCCACTGACACCAACGTTGGGGCAATATTCCATATTCCACCCACTGACTCCAGCAATGGGGCACTATTCCTCCCGCTGACACCAATGATGAGGCACTATTTCCTCCTCTGACACCAACGATGGTTCACTATTCCTCCTGCTGACACCAATGATGGGGCACTATTTCCCCCTCTGACATCAACGATGGTGGGGCACTATTACTCCCACTGACACCAACAATGGATCACTATTTCTCTAACTGACACCAACAATCTGGCACTATTCCTACCACTGACACCAACAATGGAGCACTATTTCTCCCACTGACACCAACAATGGGCACTATTGCTCCCTCTGACACCAAGGATTGGGCACTATTTCTCCCCCTAATACCAACAATGGAGCACCAGTTCTCCCACTGACACCAACAATGGGGCCCTATTCCTTCCTATGACGCCAAGGATGGGGCACTATTTCTCCCCCTAATCTCCCCCTATTTGTCTCACTGACACCAACAATCGGGCACTATTCCTCCCTCTGACACCAAGGATTGGGCACTATTTCTCCCCGTAATACCAACAATGGAGCACTAGTTCTCCCACTGACACCAACAATGGGGCAATATTTCTCCCACTGACACCAACAATGGGACACTATTACTCCTACTGACACCAACTATGGGGCATTATTTTTTCTACTGACACCAAAAATTGGTCACTATTCTCTCCCCCCCCCCCCATATCAAAGATGGGGCACTGTTTACATACACTGATGTCAAGACATTTCTACTGCCACTGCCTACAGCCCGTCCCCCCTAACGTCTGAAAGACGGTAAACTGGCCCTTTGTTTAGAAAGGAATTTGACAGAAGGATGGCGTCCTAAGGTTATCAGCTGCAGTTATCAGCTATGCCACGCCGTGCTTTGTTTATATATTAAGTATATTAAGTAAATGTGTAAAAATTCATAGTATTGGATAATAAAGATCTGCTATCTGTGGGCAGCATTACAGCCATGGGAAGCCATTGTTGACAGCTGGACCTCCAAAAAAAGAGTATATTTCTCTTCAATTGGATAGATGGCTCCCATCAACTTGTATGGTACCCATCACCTGGACAGGAAGTTAGGGGAAATCTCACTCATGGGGACAAACTAAACATTCTAACAAAGATCCTAAAGCTTCTTGACTCTACTGGAAAAAGTATTTCCATTGCTGCCTGTACCTTGTCCCCTTAACTCAATAGAACAGGAAATGATCAACTTCTGGTGACACATACTGTAGACTGGCAAATGCTTGTTATCATCCTTCTCCTGAGAGTCCCAGAGGAATATTGAATGTGTAACATTTGTAACTATAAAGACATTGGGAATGTCTACTCTAAGAAACTGCATTAAAAATCCTGGTGCGAACGCTAGGGCTACACTGTAACACATTGGAGGAGGTCACATGTTCCTCCATACCCAGAAGCATCAGTTATGCCACGTACACACGATCGGAAATTCGGCCAGCAAAAGACCGATGAGAGCTTTTGGTCCGAAAATGCGACCGTGTGTATGCTCCATCTGACTTTTGCTGGCGGAATTCCAGCCAGCAAAAGATTGAGAGCGTGTTCACAATTTTCCGATCATCTGTACCAATTCTGACACACAAAATTCCTACGCATGCTCAGAAACAATTCGATGTGTGCTCGGAAGCATTGAACTTCATTTTCTCGGCTCGTCGTAGTGTTGTACGCCACCACGTTCTTGACAGTCTAAAGTTCAGCAAACTTTTGTGTGACCGTGTGTATACAAGCCAAGCTTGAGCAGAATTCCGTCGGAAAAACCATCCAAGATTTTTCCGACGGAAATTCCGCTCGTGTGTCTGCTGTATTATTATCACTGGCTGCTAAGAAGGAAGGAGTGGTAGGGAAGCACTAGCAAGGTAAGTATATGTGGATAAGGGAGCCCCATTTGCCCCTGAGTGTGAGTTTCTCTTTAAAGAAATCTATCATCAACCTCTCCCAGCCCCCCGACCCCCCCCCCCCAAAAAAAAAATAGCTGCAGCCTCCAAAATCCTGATTTTTTTTTTTTATCACCCAAATCATGGGCCCATCTAAACAGCAACTCTTGCCTGCTCTTCCTGCCTTCTTGTTATTGTCACGTGAGACGACCCATCATACTAATGGGCAAAAGGAATGTGTAAAACCAATAGTCTTCAAGCTTTGTCTGTCACAACAGCCCAGGATTTAGTCATAAAGGGTTTTTATTGCTGCAGGTAACTACAGGCTTCCCCAGGTGTCTGTATCTTAAACATACATTTATGGCTTCCTTTCAATAAGAAAAATGTAGACTTGCAATGGTGTTCCACTGCCTGCACTGCAAGGTTACATGCTTGTAGAGTCTAGGAGTGTAAGGATATGGTGGATATCACTGAGCGCATGCCTGGCTCCAGCAGGGTCCCTCAATCCATGTGACCAATCCCCCAGTCTCCAAAGCACCCTTTCTATAGCTAGCCTCCTCATGTACAAAGCAGGGCTAAAAGCACTACATTGTGCGCAATGACACTGAACAACTGCCCACAGCCTGGAGCCTGAGGACAGCACTGGAGCCTGCCTGGGCCAGGAATAAAATAAGTCACATACGTCAAACACAAGGTCACATCTGACCCTCCAGGCCTTGTCATGTGGCCCTTGCATCGCAGCGGGAGCATGGTGGAACTCCATTCCTCCACCCCGGCTCTCACCCTCCTCTCCCGATCCCCTCTGTCACTTGTAAACCCAGAAGCATACTGGGTTTACAAGGGATAGCTTTGCACTCAGTGGCTCCGGCATCTAACAGATCCCTGCACACATTCAAGGCGGGACACATCTCCAGAGTCTGATGGAGAGAACAATCTGCCTGCAAGGCGAGGCAGAGCCACCTACACAGTAAGGAACTAGAGCTGAGCCGGGAGGGGGACTTTGCACTCTGTACATAGCACACCCCTAACCCCTGCATTCTGAATATAGCACACCCCTGAACCCTGCACTCTGTACATAACACACTCCAGAACCCTGCAGTCTGTATGTAGCATGCCCCAGATACAACTGGCCCTTTGAGGACAACCATGCTGCTGATACTTACCACGGTGAAATTGAGTTTGACACCCCTGAGGTAAATAATACAATCTCTACTCCTCTATATGAGCATTTAGCCCTTGCAGTGCAGTGGGGTGCCTAACTGCAAGGGTACATTTTGTCTCATTCCCCAAGTTCAGCTTGAAAGGGTTAATTCACCTTTTCAGAAAAAAATTAAATAGTGAATGAACACCCTACACCAGAGATATGCAATTAGCGGACCTCCAGCTGTTGCAAAACTACAAGTCCCATAATGCCTCTGCCTCTGGGTGTCATGCTTGTGGCTGTCAGAGGCTTGCTATGCCTCATGGGAACTGTAGTTCGGCAACAGCTGGAGGTCCACTAATTGCATATCCCTGCCCTACACTCTCCCCACCACCCCAGTCCTCACCCCTTACCTCCCTGGGTGAAGCAGTCGGTGGATTTTTTCTGCAGAGCTTCCGGGACAAATCAGAGGGATGCTCTGTACCAGCGCTGACCAATTAGAATAGCTCTGATCTGTCCCGAAAGTACTGCACAGAGAAGAGTGGAGTTTACAAATGCCCAGACCACTGTACCAGCCACATGGGCACTGACAGCTCATCCCCCAGAGACAGGAGGACTGGAGGGATGGGAAGGGTGTACAGTGTTTACCTTTTCACTTTTTCTCTAAAAATGAACTGTCACTTTAAGCTGCTGCACATTTTCCCACCCGCCTAAACTATATACCAGGCAAAGGTGAAGGGAGTGGCTTTTAACTGCAAGGCAGGACAAGGTTGTGAGTCACTGGCGTAAAACAAGTGTATAGATTAACATACTCGGTGGCTGAAAGCATGGAAGAAAGACAGCATGAAAGCCAGTCAGCTAGCATTTTCAGACTGAGAGGTCAGCTTCTATGTTTCTCTCATGACTGGTTTACTGTGAAACAATATGACAAATGATCAGAAAATGGTGGTAAATGGCGAAAAAGATATTTTAGAGGCAACTGATCCCTATTAAAGGTGTGCTGACATTTGACATTTACCCTGATTGGGGGGAACCTTAGTGGGTGACGTCACATGCTTGTGATGAGGAAACATATCTTACAACACAGCTTGTGATATGTGATCACATGTAGGTCTTATTTTACTTCCTCCATCATTTCTCACGTGTATGTTTACTATAGAAAGTAGCAAACACACAATTGGCTGGGATAGTATGTTCCTCAAAAATGCTGTCAAACTAGATATGTAAATTCTATAGCCACATTGTACCATGATAGAGTCTAGTAAATCCACTGCCTCAGCTATTATGTGTTGAATTAGCTTCCAACTGATATCTATAAATGTTAATGCTGGCCATACACACATAGATTTCTTTTATTCAGCCCATAGGCTCAACAAGAGGAATCAAAAAGATTCCTCCATCCACGATATAACTTCTTGAGCACTCAGGAACCCCCGATTCCCAGGGTGTTCAAATATGCAAATAGCAACGCAGTAACATATTCAAGCATGTGCCATCTTGCCTTCTAGTCTTTCCTATTGAACCATCACTATGATAGGTAGGCGTTACTGGCCAATAGGAAGGCACGAAAGGTGGAAGGGATGGGTCAACTCTCAATACAATTAGGAAGAGTCCAAATCTGCATTAGCGGTTCTGAGCAATCAAGGCTTCCTAGGTGCTCAAGAAGAAAAATATGAAAATATAAGCTGTTGATCAGCAGTTTGTTTATAATCTTATAATACTGGGAAAAAGAAGCACAAGGCGCCACTCTAAGTGCAGTAAAATGTGCAATTTATTAAGCAAATGCATAATACTGCCTGTGCGTTAAATCAGATAACTAAAGCTGATATCTGATTTTTATTTTCTGTGGGAAAAAAAATCACAATTTATGTTTTAGTTTTCTTTATGATTAAACCAGGGCCGTCTGTAATATTGATTGGACCCTGTGCAAAACTTTTATTGCCCCCCCCCCCCCCATGCAGTTTTGCTCTCTGCCTGCTCTGAGACATACAATAAATAACAGCTAGATTCAAAATCAGTTTGCTGAAACAGATCAGGCAGCTATTGCGACTGGTTGCCAGAGGTTACAGTGTATCATTACCACTCACTGACTGGTTGCTAGAGGTTACAGCACACATTACGGCTCACTGATTAGTTGCTAGAGGTTACAGCACATGATTTCTGCTTGTTGATTGGTTGCTAGAGATTACAGTGGATATGACCTCATGGCGGCATGATATACATATCAATGCTGTCGGGCGCCCCTATTTACATATGAATGCCGGTAATTTACATGTAAACACAGGGTCTGCAGGTGAGTCATCTGTACACAACAATAGGGCAGAGCTGGGCAGCATTAGTAGCAGCACTTCACTCTGAGATATTGGGACACAGCACAGGACTAAAACCTCAAGGGACGAGGGAATTTAAACAAGGATAGTTGGCAAGTATGAGGCAGCTGCTTTGGGCCCCACAACGATGACAGGGCCCAGGGCAGCTGCCCCCTTTGCCCTGCCCTAAAAATGGCCCTGGATTAAACCCTAGTTATCTTTATCTTAGTAAATTAAAACAGGTAACTACCACCTGATGTAAAGTTTATACAGCAGAGCCGTATCTGGTGACAAGTATACACCATCTATACTGTCCATAGCAACCTGTCAGATACTTTTATGCAGGGCTTTTTTTCTCCCAAAGACTAGGTGCAGGAACTCAACCATACCCGCCACACACATACCTGCCAAATGGCATACTATACCCTGTTTCCCCGAAAATAATACCTAGCGTGATTGACTGTGATGGCTGCAATATAAGCCCTACCCCCCCCCCTCAAATAAGCCCTAGTTAAATTCCTCGTAGGTCTTATTTTCGGGCAAACAGAGCAGGGCTTATTTGGAGGGTAGGGCTTATATTGCAGCCATCGCAGACGATCACGCTAGGTCTTATTTTCAGGGAAACAGGGTACTATACTACAGTCACTTGAAAGGGAGCTCATGCAGTAGGAGCATCAACAACTGGTCACCAGGACAAAAAAAATGAAGACCACAGAGTGTGCAGCCTACCACGCAGCCTCTCCTGCCCATTACTGCACTGAACCCAGGGCACCTGAGATAAGCTACCACTTGTAAAGACAGCTGGACTTCAGTGTTACCAAGTGATAGTGGTGAGCAGGGAGAAGAAGACCTGAGCCAGGGGTGGTGGAACTGAGTTCCCCCTAGTTCCTGCTGAAAAAAAGCCCTGCTTTTATGTACTACCTTCCATTTGGAAAATTCAGGAATCTGGTTGCTTTGGGCACCACATCCTCTTAAATAGAATAATGAGCTTTTTTTGGCCGTACTTCTCTTGTGGTTTACAGGAGTACACTTAGTTTTGTTCTCCTGTGGCCATTTATGGACAGAAAAAAAAATGTTTTACTATCCAAAGTTAAAACAACAAGGGCAGAGGATTTAATAGATGGAAATTTGAAAAAAATGACTGAAGTTCCTCTTTAATGTGGAATGTATGTTCCTTGATAAAAAACATTATTTTTTTATCAAGTTGTCATGAGTAACGCTCTACCGCTTACCGACCAGCCGCCATCATTATACTGAGGCAGGTTGGCTCGTTCCCGCAAATCGTCGTACCGGTACGGCGGTTGCTTTAAGAGCTATAGCAGGCGCACACGCGGCGGGGGAGCTGATGCGCATGGCCACAATGTCCGCCGAGCACACACAATCGCTCCACAGAGAGCCAGAATGGAGATCTGTCAATGTAAACAAACAGATTCCTGTCCTGACAGGGAAGTACAGAGTAATCATATGCTTCTAGTAATTAGGAACAGCGATCTCTCTCTGTACTCCCAGTCAGTCCCCTCCCCCTACAGTTAGAAACACCTCCCAGGGAACACATTTAACCCCTTAATCACCCCTAGTGTTTACCCCTTCGCTGCCAGTGTCATTTATACAGTAATCAGTGCATTTTTATAGCACTGATCTGTGTTAGGTCCCACATACCTGGCAGAGACCTGCGGCACATCTGTGCACATGCAGGATAGTTCAAGATGTTGGCGCTGAAGAGCAACAGCAAGAGACGTTTGTCAGGGTGAAGTTCTTCTAGGCACCAATTTAACCTGCATAACAAGTGTGCCAGGAAAAAGCCTTTGCTTTGGCAAAGAAAAAAAAAATCAGCTTGGACAAATATAAAAAAAATAATAATAATAATAAAAAAAAAAAAACTTTGTGAAAAAAAAAGCAGCTTTGCTTGCAACGCTCACATCCTCTCTTCCTTTGCTCCCCACAAATTCACACGCTAAATGATTCAGCATTGTCTTCTGGGGTAAAGAAACCCGATCCCAGCCTGCTGCAGAGAATGGCACCATGCCATTTGGGTAAGGGGCAGATGAGCAAAGGAGTTCTGAGACCAGGGTTTGACTTTAATAGTACCTACCGACCTGAGATGGCCTGATACAGCCATTTTTCTCTGGACAGGGTAAGACTTTCTATAAGTAACATCAGACATCAAAAGGTTACCACTTAGGGTAGGGTTGTCACCTGTCCGGGATTCACCCGAACAGTCCGGGTTTCAATTTGTGTGTCTGGGTTTCAGACTGCCTGAAACAATATTCATAATGGACTGTAGCTCTCCAAGTAACCACAACCGCTAAGTACATAGGTGTGCACATAGGCCCCATCTCCATACACGGACAGGAGAGGAGAAAGGGCTTGATCTGCTCCTCCTCCTCCCACCCCTACCCTTCTGTCTGCCAACCTACACTCTAATCCTCAGCATTCTGTGCCTCAGAAAAGGGATGTGTGGGTTGGAAATTTGAACCTCAGGAACCAGCAGATACATTGTGGATAAAAGGTGCCGATACCTGAGCCTCCATCCTCAGGTGAGTGAGCTCATCATCCAATGTCTGTGACTGAAGTCTCCCCCCTTCCTCCCTTCTCTCTCCTGCCTCCGAGCAAGTGAGTACACAAAGGTAAGAGGGACTCAGATGTAAAGGGTGCTCTGTGGACTCTGATGTAAGGGGGGCTTTGGGAACCCTAATTTAAGGGGGAATGCATGAAACTCTGATGTAATTGGGAGGTTTTGAGAGCAGAAACCTTCTTCCATCAGAGTTCTCCTTTACATCAGAGTCCATAGCGTTCCCCCTTACATAATGTTTTGTCGTGCGCCACTAAAGTGTTTGGGATTGACTTGAAGAAAAGGTGGCAACCCTATCTTAGGGTCACCATAAACTTTACAATCTGCCCACACAACCCTGGTTCAATCAGCTTTAGATTTACAAAAGCTATGTAATATGAGGACCTACCTAATCTATCCAATCAATTTGTAGCCAATCGGGCACTATATAGTTGTTGGTAGAGCTAAGGCTCCATTCACATTTGGCATTTTGTAATCTTGGGCAGAATTGCTGCGATCTCAAATCGCAAAACGCATGTTCATTCATTTTCAATGGCACCTAAACATGTTGCGGTTTTGCCGCAATTATCGTGCGGCAATCACGGCAGACCGCATTGTGTGAAGCTCATCATCCAAAAGAAGCTCTGGCTTCTTTTTTGAGTGATGAGCTTCACGCATTGTGGTTTGCCGCGATTGCCACGCGATTTATCATGCGATAATTGCAACAAAACCACATACATCGTGTAGGTGCCATTGAAAATGAATCTGTCCGAGATACTAAAATATCAAATGTGAATGGAGCTTAAAGAAGATTGTGCAATCAGATAGTAACATGTGGTAAGTTTTAGGGGAGGGATAAATCAGATAGGTTGCAGAACCCATTACGATAAGTTGTCACTGGTTGTGATTATCAGTGCCTGGAGCAACCATGTCTTTACTAGCCAAGCTAGCAGTGGTCTCTGTACCCAGGGAGAGGATTAAGCAGCACAAGGAGCCAATCAGTTGTGCGGCAGTTTATGGAGCATGCTGATAGAAGGAGAGAGCAGAGTGACAAAGGGAAAAGCTCATCAGTTTGTTGCTTCACTTTTTACTTTAGGTCAGGGGTGACAAGGAGACCTAAAAGTGTTAGGCAGGCCATACACAATGCAAATTCCTTTCCTGCTACCACGGGGTGGGCAGGGGAAGCCATCCCTGCTGGGGGAAGACAGTGATTATCGCTAGCGGCTATAGCAGCCACTAACAGTAATGCCAAGAGAATCCGGCAGGCTGGTTGTACCCAAGTTGATTGACCGATCAACTTGGTACATTCAGCCTGCCCATTAATGGTTCAAATCTCAGCGATGGATGGACAGAAATGCTAAACAGCTATAACCCCTATATAAATTTAAACTTCAACTTTAACCACTCGCTGCACGCTGATATACGTTGGCACAATGGCAGCGGTAGGTATAATGTCGCAGTCATGATAAAAATCGCAGATTGCCGCCATTAGTAATAAAAAAAAAAATTATAATCAAAATGCCATAAAACTATCTCCTATTTTGTAGACACTATAACTTTTGTGCAAACCAATCAATGTACACTTTTTTACCAAAAATACGTAGAAGAATAAATATCGGCCTAAACTGAGAAAAAAAATATTTTTTTATATTTTTTGGGGATATTTATTATAGCAAAAAAGTAAAAAAATAATGCTTTTTTTTTCAATATTTACGCTTTTTTTGTTTAGAGTGTAAAAAATAGAAACCGCAGAAGTGATCAAATACCACCAAAAGAAAGCTCTATTTGTGGGAAAAACAGGATGTCAAATAATTAAATATTGTTTTGCTTTTAAAAATTGTCGCTCTTTTTTTTTGTTTATAGCGCAAAAAAAAAAAAAAATGCAGAGGTGAAAAAATACCACCAAAAGAAAGCTCTATTTGCGGGAAAAAAAAGGACATCAAAAATGAAATATTGTTTTGCTTTTCAAAACAATTTTGTTTTGGTGTAACGTCGCACGGCCGCGCAATTGTCAGTTAAAGCGACACAGTGCTGAATCGCAAAAAGCTCTCTGGTCAGGAAGGGGGTAAAATCTTCCGGTTAAACGTCCAATTAAAACTATGTTGACAAAATTAGGCTACGGGCAATTTTCTTTTTTTATTAGCACCATATTTTAAATGAAACCAGGTCGAAAAAAAGATGGCTACAGCATGACGCGGCATTTGGCCACAGTGTACCAGCAAACAAAATTATCGATTTGATTACCGCAACATTTACTATACATTCATTGGCTCGCGCTAGTGAGTCAAAACTTCTCTTTTCAGACACGGGAGAGTATACTAAACATGTGATCGCGACACTGACCACCAATGTGTAGTTTGGAATCAAAAAGCGGTATCAATGCACCCGTTAGTAACGATTTACTATCACTATGAATTCACATATTAGACAATATAAAATATTTTCGATTGTGAGTCGCATTTGTTGTTAGTGTTTCACGTGGCCTTGTTGTAAGATGCTTTTGAATTCTTTGTATCAACAAGTAAAACATAAAAATAAAAATAAAAACATATAAGATGATATAAAAGCTTAAAAATAACAAACACACAGAAAATGTAGAAATCGAGATCTAGATAGATAGATAGATAGATCGATCTAATCCCATTAACCCTACCAGCATTCTCTCTGGATCGTGTAGCCTCCTCCCTCCATGTATTACATAGGTTACGTAGATTTGCAGATGTCAGCGGACAGGATAGCCTCTTCTATTCTGGCAGGAATTAAAGAGACGCAAGAGGAAGGTATATGCAGTGAGTAAGGCCTCTCTGTACAAGGCCTGCCTGGAAGGCAGATGAGGCCTGTGATCTCATGGTCACACAAGCACTACTCCTCCCACCGGATTGTCACAAGCTACTCCCAACTATTACCATAAGGCAAGCCCACAGCTCTCAAATGACAATCAGAGCTGTTCCCAGATAATGACATCACCAAGCCCTATTTATAAATGTCTGTTCACATTGCCCAGCACAGCTCCGAACGCTCGAATCCCATTATTACACAAGCTGCATTGTGTTATTACGTTACCGTCATCTCCCATTCATGTATTCGTCTACTTTGAGGAAGACACAAGGACTTCATACCTTTTTTTTTTTTTTCCTCCAGTTGTCTTCTGTATTATTAGTAAGCCTGCATACAGTATTCTGTATTGTAAAGTGTTGTATAACAGGTCTCCCTCATCTTTCATTCACTCTCCTAGTAAACGATTGTCTGTTCCTCGAACAGTTAATCCAGAATGGTGCGCGGTTATATAACCCATCCTGGACTACTTTCCACCGAAGAGAAGCAGTGAGGCAGCACAGAGCGGTGATGATGGGCAAAGTGCGAGAACGCATAGCAACCAGGAATCAAATTAGCTGGAGACCTAAGCTGAAATGTCATTGGATTCTGTGGGTTACCGAGCTACCCTTTCAGCCATTTGTACTGTTTATAGCATGAGCCTGAAAAGAGCATCTTCACTCTCTCAATCAAAATCGAATAGTTTTAATCTTTATGCTGCTAGCATTAGTAAATAGATAGGTAAGTACATAGCTCCCAACTGTCCCTGAATTTCGAGAGACTGTCCTTCATGCAGAACAAAGTGCCTCTTTCCTCCTCATTTGTCCCTCAGTTGTATATAAAATGCACTTTTTATCTTTCAAAAAGTGTTTCCCAGTGCTAGACCTTTCAAGCCAATATAAAGGAATAGTAGCAGTAAAAAAAAGCACGTGTGGGTTTAAACAATCATTTTTTTTATGTATCATTCTCTTTAAGGTGGCGTGGCGGGGGGGGGGGGGGGGGGTGTCAAATGCCTACGAACTTTTGCTAATAGGTGTCCCTCGTTCCCATATCAAAAAGTTGTGAGGTGTGGAAAGCAGTGGTGGCACTAGGGGGTGGCTTTTGGGGCTATAGCCCTGAATCTGGGCCCCAGTCTCTGCAGGGGTCCTCAAGGTGGGGGGGCTCTCTGGGGACCCTGATGGAAGGGGGAGGCTTTCTGGGAACCCTGATGTAAGGAGGAGGCTCTCAGGGGACCCTGATGTAAGGGAGGCTCTCTGGGGACCCTGATGTAAGGAGGAGGCTCTCCGGGGACCTTGATGGAAGGGGGAGGCTTTCTGGTGACCCTGATTTTAAGGGGGAGGCTCTCTGGGGACCCTGATGTAAGGGAGGCTCTTTGGGAAAACTGATGTAAGGAGGAGGCTCTCTGGGGATCCTGATGTAAGGGAGGCTCTCTGGGGACCCTGATGTAAGGAGGAGGCTCTCTGGGGACCCTGATGTAAGGGAGGCTCTTTGGGAAAACTGATGTAAGGAGGAGGCTCTCTGGGGATCCTGATGTAAGTGGGAGGCTCTCTGGGGACCCTGATGTAAGGAGGAGGCTCTCTGGGGACCCTGATGTAAGTGGGGTGCTCTCTGGGGATATATACACACACAAACGTATATTACTGTATATACATGTGTATGCCTGCCCAAGCGTATGACTTTCTTTACTACACTGCTAGTGGCTCTAGCCCTAGATCTTTTGTAGCCCTAGCAATGCCCCTGGTGGAAAGTATATTATATTTACTTGTTTTAAACTTTTCTTTTTTTACATTTCTTCAGTTACTTCCTGGTTTCCAGGTCTAGGCAAATTATGTCATATATTCCAGGAATCTTCAGGAGGGGGTGGAGGAGTTTTCTCAGCTAAGCACACCTTCCTGCCTACATACCCAAGTGCGTCTATCAATTAGTCTGTTTTGAAAGTATACAGCTTAACAGGTTGTACAGGTCAAATGAATATCAAGAAAGATAGTTTATAAAAATTGGCAATAAAAATGTATAACTATCAGATGTCTACTGTTGGTTGTTTGTCATAAGAGATAAAAGTTGAACTGTCGCCACCTTCTGCCTAATTGCCTGGGTGTAAGAATATGTTCCGCTGCTGGCTTCGTGTTCTGTCACATTAGGAAACCTATTGAAACGTATAGCAGCCATGCTGGAGCGCATAGCGCATGCACAATGTGCAATTTTGTTCGCAATGTCACTTCTGTTGCATCTTCTGATGGGTTGCGGTATTCTGATAGAACACTGCTAAATTACATATTTACTATCCTTTCCCCCCGCTTTCCATCCTGAAACATCCCCCGCAGTAGCTGGCCGGAGAGGAGAGAAGCCAGCAGCATT
Organism: Lithobates pipiens; assembly: GCF_037356315.1. Classification (NCBI taxonomy): domain Eukaryota; kingdom Metazoa; phylum Chordata; class Amphibia; order Anura; family Ranidae; genus Lithobates; species Lithobates pipiens. The sequence goes on from NW_027507764.1 coordinate 189,248,710, forward strand.
GCAGAGAGGGGGGGGGGACATGGGGGGGAAGCCCAGCCAGTAGGTGGAATCAGCTCCGTACATAATGATTATGGTGTGCCCAGGCACACCTGGCACACCTCCTTTACACACCTGTGGTATATTTACTTTCTTTGTTTATCATAATCACTATTCCTATCCTACCAAGGTTTGTCTTTTGGGACTCTTAGATGAAGAACTGTGGCCCAGTTATACTAGACATGTATACCAAGAAGAGTGGGCCAACATACTGTTCTTGGCCCAGAAAATGATTGCATTTAAGTGGATGCAGGCCCCCTATGTATCTCAGTGGGAAAAACCCAGTCAACCAAATTATCCCCTAGAAGAAGGCTTTCTATGACAATAGAGGTTGTATTCGTAAATACTACAAAATTTGGGATGCCTGGTATAAGGTAGGCAATCGAATCTGCACATTTCTTTCTTGCAACCTGTGGTTGCAGGAAAGAAATTGGTATGATTCCCCCATCAGCACAAGCAGTACTGACAGGGGTTTCCCTCCTGCCGAGCAATTGTCTGCTCCTGGAAGAACACAGTGATTGTTTTTAGTGGGCATAGCAGCTGCTAGTGATAAATGCAAGTGAATCCGGCAGGTTGGATGTACCCAAGTTGATCAATCGATCAACTTGGTAGTTCAGGGGGCGTGGCCGGATGTGATCGTAGTAAGACGTGCTGATACTGAGCTCCGGCTTACATCCAATCAGATTTCCTGATACCGACCGATAGAACGACGATCCGCGGCTCTGTCAGCGTTGGTGGGCTAGCGGAACAGCCCAGGCAGAGTGACATGCCATTTACGGCCAAAAAGCAGCAGAGGAAACATCCTTCCCAGCCGCCCAAAGCTCAGAGACATCTCCGCTCTCAGGGAAGCATGGCGACTAGCCCACCCACTCCTCCACTAGCTCAGCTCACAGCTCTGCTACACAGCGCGCCAAAACTAAAGCTGGCAGCATGGAACAACAAGACGCAGCATGCCCAGAGGCTCTGGTAGATTCGTCCCTCTTGCTGCAGGAAGTGGAGGTGGATACAGCAGCGATCACAGGTCCGATCCTGGAAGCCATAGCTGCCTCAAAAACTGAGCTGGTTGGGTGCATAGACTTGCTAGTGTCTGAATGCAACCTCATCTGCCATGACCTTGATAAAATCAGAGGCAGGCTGACCACCGCGGAAGACCCCATCTCAGAAGTGGAGGATGCCTCTCATGTTCAGGGCTCACAGCTGGCAGAATTGAAAGAGATGGTTAGTGCACTACAACACAGAGCAGATGACGCAGAAGATCGCCAAAGAAGAAATAATGTGCGGGTGGTGGGGTTGCCGGAGGGAACAGAAGGGTCTGCCACTACCACATTCACTTAGCAATTTTTTTAAACCATACTGGCATTAGGCGATCTCCCTCCCACCTATGTTGCTGAACGGGCGCACAGGGTTCCAACTGGAGCCAGACCATCAGGTGCCCCACCCAGCCTTTTCTGGTTAGGTTTCGAAACTCTAGAGACCGCAACATGATATTGGCGGAGGCAAGGAAACATAAGGAGCTGAAATTTGAAAACGCACGCATTATGCTGTTCCCAGATTTTTCAGCAGAAACGCAAAGAAGAGGCCTATCCTTTACAGAAGTGAAGAGAAGGCTCAGAGAAAAGGAATTGAATTACAGTATGCTGTATCTGAGTCGTCTCCGCATACAGTATAAAGGTACTGTAAAATTCTTTGATCACCCACAGGATGTCAGTGAATGGTTGGACCACAACGTCTGACCTCCTATTATAACCTCGAAGTCTGGCTCGACGCTGGTGCCTGGGTTGCCTTTCCTGATGTTCTTCAATTTTTTTTTTTCGGTTTGCCTCATCATTCTATCTGCTTTTATGTTTTTATCTTGAGTTACATAATTTTTTCCGAAGTCGCACCTCTGTTACTTTGTCTACCCCTGGCCTGCAGTAGGTTGGTGGCTGGCCCATGGAATCCTATGGGTGCTACTAGGCTCTGAACACCGGTGTGTCACTCTGCTGAGGAATCGGCCGCTGCAGGTCTGAAAAGGTTTATATTTTTTGCAAGCACAGACCAACACAGCAGGTACCGAGGGGAAGGTAAATAGACTGCTGCATTATCTGTGAATATCTGTTTGCCTTCAGCGGCCTTATATAACTGGTGCTATTGGCCACTAATTCCTGGTTAAGGTCTAATCGGCCGTTCTTTTACACTTTTGGTTCAAGCATGAAGGCTCATGTAGATGGCATGGACTATTTTTCCATCTTAGTATGCCGAACTTTAGATGCAACTGGTTGAACTCTTTTTTGAAGTTTTGCTGCAGGGTACAGGCTGCATACTGGCAGTTTTTTGGTTTGGGCCTGGTTTTTTAATGCCTTATGATGTCTATAGAATTTTTGTTGTATGTACCTACCATGTGCAACCCTTTACAGTTAATTTGGTTAGAAATCTTGTGAATGCCCCTACGGGTAATCTGCAGGTCAAATTGTATACATGGAGAGGATGGATAGTAGGTTAAAAATACTTTCTTGGAATGTGCAAGGGCTTAACAGCAAGTTTAAAAGGGCTGCTATTTTCCAATACCTTAAGCAGGCGAAGTCCCATATCGTTCTCCTCCAGGAGACTCACCTGGAGGGGAGCAACATTTTTTCCCTCCGCAAGCCCTGCATACAGAAGTCGTTTCACTCTACTTACTCCTCATATGCCAGGGGGATCTCCATTGTGATCAGTAAAGCGTGTACAATACATAGGGTGGTCACCGACCCGGGAGGGCGGTATGGGGCTCTAGTATTGGAGGTAGGGTATAGAAAATTGCTATTGCTAAACATATACGTGCCTCCTCCTTTTAAGATACAGATGCTATATGACCTATAGGTACTTCTGGCACCTCACTTGCATCTGCCAATGTTGTTATTGGGGGATTATAATGTCATCTGGAACTCGGCATTGGACTCATCTAATGCGGCTAGGCCGGCCTTGGCGGATCTATGTTCCTGGGTATCTATGGCAAATTTGACTGAAATCTGGAGGTGGAAACACCCGGAGGAGGTGTTGTACTCACGCCTCTCTTCTACACACAAATCCTCAGCCAGAATAGACCTGGCATTTGGGAATTCCCTCATTCTTAAGAACATACATGCGGCCGAATACTTGGCAGGAGGTACCTCGGATCACAATCCGCTCCAGGTCACCCTAGCCTTCCCTTCAGGGTGGGGGAGAGGGGGCTGGAGACTAGCCTCCGGCTGGTTACAGGGGATCAGGTAATAATTCAGGTACAAACTGCAATGGACAATTTCTGGGCAACAAATGTACATTCGGTAGATCCACACATTGTTTGGGATGCATTCAAAGCTGTCTCCAGGGGTGAATGCATCTTTGCTATTAAGGCTGCTAGGAAGGAACATGATGAGGAGGGTGAACTCCTCCTAGCCAAGGAGAGGGAGTGCACGCAGCAACATGCAGATTTCCATTCGGAGGTTAGCTATGTGGCTCTACTTGAAAGTAGGAGGCTGATGGCTCTGCATTTCACCAACCTAGCACGCACTGAGGTAAGACAGAGGGCAGAGACTATCTTTGCTAAGGGGGACAAAAATGGCAAATTACTGGCCAATCTGGCAGCGGAGCACAGGGTCCCTGTCAGTATACCAGCAATCAACAGTAGGAATGGCACGGTTGTCACAGAGCCGCAGGGTATTCTGGAGGAATTTACACATTTTTACAAATCACTGTATTCACCAATTGCTCCATATGATCAATCGGAATTGGAGGGGTTGCTCCAAAGCCTTTCCTTTCCTCAACTGTCTGACACCGACAGGGCTGCACTAGATGACGCTATCTCGGTGTTGGAGATCGAAGCGGACATAAATGTGTTTCCACCCCATAAGGCCCCGGGCCCAGATGGTTTTCCTACAGATTTTTACAAAATGTATATGTCACAGCTAGTCAGTAGACTGAACACTCTGTATTTGCATTGTCGAGAACAGGGAGCCTTGCCGGCCTCAATGATGGAAGCCTATATGGTGCTTCTCCTGAAGCGGGGCAAGGACTCCATGGAGTGTTCTTCATATCGCCCTATAGCACTGCTTAATACGGACCTGAAGATACTTGCTAAGGTGCTGGCATCATGGTTGGCCAGGGTCATTTCTACTCTGGTTGACATTGACCAAACGGGATTTATGGCGGGTATGTCAACCGATACAAATCTTAGAAGGCTATTCACACATATACAGTTGGGGGACGCAGACTTTCCGGAAAAAATCATTGTCTCTATTGACATAGAGAAAGCTTTTGACTCTGTCGATTGGCAATACATGCATAAGGTGTTGGAGGAGTGGATTGCGCTGCTATACAGTGCCCCAAAGGACGGCGATCAGGTTGGGTAACATGGTCTTGGAATACTTTGAGATAGGGAGGGGAACTAGACAAGGGTGTCCTCTCTCCCCCTTTCTCTTTTAGTTAATGATGGAGCCTATTGCTAGAGCCTTCAAGCAGTCTCCTGAAGTGGGAGCGATCCAGGTGGGGAGTGTGGCTGAATGTATAGCTCTATATGCTGACGACTTGCTCCTGTTCCTGAAACACCCAGGGCCATCGCTTAGAGCAACATTAACAGTCCTAGACAAATTTGCCATGTTTTCTGGGCTTAGGGCGAGCTGGAGCAAGTCGTCAATTCTGCCGCTGGGGTCGAGGGCAGGGAGCCAGAAAGACAACACCCTGCCACTCCAATGGGTTTTCTCAATTACATATCTTGGGGTCAAAGTAACTGCAAATATCCAGGACTATATGTCACTTAATCTTCTCCCATTAATAACTAGACTCAAGCAAATGACGATGACCTGGAAGAACCTCCCCCTCTCTTTAATGGGACGTGTCAGCCTTATAAAAATAAAATTTCTTTTGGTAATCCTATATATCCTGCGCCATTCCCTGTTATGGGTCCCAAATTCGTTCTTTAAACCCCTGGATAGCATCATAGGGTCATTTATATGGTCGTTGCCATGCATAAGGATAAAAACACTACAAGAACCCTGGGGACAAGGGGGACTAGCGTTGCCTAACTGGCAGAAATATTATCTGGTAGGCCAGATGGTGTTTGCCAGGAAATGGCTGACGGCGGAGGATGGTGAGTCCGCTACAGTTGTTGAAGCGGCTATATTGGGGTCGTATGAAATCTTGAGATTGGCTCTGTACAGAGGTCCGAAATCCTGACTACCCTTGACAAACTCCATGAAAGCTACAATTAAGGCCTGGGAAACTACCACCACTCTGATGTCGCCTAGTTATATGGGGATCACACCCTCAGCCCCAATATGGATTAACCCGAAGCACCCGCATTTTTTCACATTTCCTGATCCCATGATATGGACATGTAGGGGTATTAAGGTCTTAAAAGACATTATTAGAGAGGGGGAACTCTGTACCTTTGATCAGTTGAAAGCCAGACACGACCTACCCAACACCTATTTTTTTCGCTATTTGCAGTTGTGCCATGCTTTTCAAACGCAGTTCACTGGCCTACGAATAGAGTGTTTGCCATCTGCTTTGGAGTCTCTTCTTACTTCGGAGGTTAAACCTCTTCCAACCGTCTATAAATCTCTTTTTTTTAAAAACCCCCTTGGAATATCCAAGTATAGAGAAAGATGGGAAGGTGAGATCACGGACATACAAGGAGAAGATTGGGATGATATGTGGGACCATCCATTCAAACACCTGGTTTTGGCAAGAGATCGCCTGACACATTTCAAATTTCTGCACCGTGTGTATTTCACCCCTGCTAGGTTGGCACGTATATACCCTTCTGCCAACAGTCACCGTTGGAGATGTGATTACACCCCTGCTGATACAGAACATATCTTCTGGAGCTGCTCACTGATACAAACCTTCTGGTCTGGTATTACTGACTGTCTGGCCGAGGTACTTAGTATCCCGATACCCAAAACACCCAGAGTTTGTCTGATTGGCCTAGTGGAGGAAATAGTTCCTTCCTGGGCACATCGTACATTTCTGAACATTGGCTTTTTCTATGGCAGGAAGGCTATATTATTAGAATGGAAGAAGGCAGAGGCACTTACTTTGTCTTTCTGGAAAGGTTTAATTAATAAGGTCCTTCTTTTGTATAAAGCAATATAGCCCCAGAGGCTGCGAGAAGAAAAGCCAAAGTTGGCAGGCCTAGCTGGACTCCTCTGACACAGTAGGTTAAAACAAGCATGAGACATAGAGGTGTATGATCATTTTCCGTGTATATTCCGTGACTTCATAACTTGTATGGGTTCTTGCACATGACCATTCTGCAGTGACTTGGTTTGTTCAGCCTGCCCACATACGGTTCAAATCTCAGTCAGTTCCTGCTGGCTTTAAAGAGAGATAGGTTGAGAGAGAGAGAGAGAGAGCGTGTCATTTCATTTACTTTGAGCAGGCAGTTTATTCAGTTAGGTAGATCTCACTGCAGACCATTCCTGCTGTATTATTTCTAATCTACTTCAGGCAGGAATTTGATCCGGTTTCGCTAGATCTCACTGTAGACTGTTCATGCTGTATTGTTTCTAATCTACTTCAGGCAGGCATTTGATCCAGTTTAGCTAGATCTCACTGCAGACCGTTCATGCTTTACTGTTCTAATCTACTTCAGGAAGGCAATTGATCCAGTTTAGCTAGATCTCACTGCAGACCGTTCCTGCTGTACTATTTCTAATCTACTTCAGGCATTGATCCAGTTTAGCTAGATCTCACTGCAGACCATTCATGCTTTACTGTTTATAATCTACTTTAGGCAGGCAGTTCATCCAATTTAGCTAGATCTCACTGCAGACCGTTCCTGCTGTACTATTTGTAATCAACTTCAGGCAGGCAGTTGAACCAGTTTAGCTAGATCTCACTACAGACCGTTCCTGCTGTTCTGTTCCTAATATACGACAGGCAGGCAGTTCATTCAGTTAGCTGCAGTATATTCAGTACTGTATCCTGTGCAGCTAGATCTCGCTGCAGACTGTTCCTGTTGTTCTGTTCCTAATATACTACAGGCAGGCAGTTCATTCAGTTAGTTGCAGTATATTCAGTATACTGTATCCAGTTTAGCTAGATCTCGCTGCAGACTGTTCCTGTTGTTCTGTTTCTTTTTTTTTTTTTTTTTTATTCTTTTTATTGAGTTTGCAATTAAAACATAAAACAACTTACAGCCTATTGGGCATACCCAGGCTGATTACTACTACAACCCCCTGAGTCAACAATAACAACAACCCCCCCCCCCCCAATAAACCGCCACCAGCGTATACAACAAAAGAAAAAACCCACCGTACACTCTAGCACCACTGCTCACTGCTCAGGACAATCTTCTAGTTCACTCATGCTCTACTGCAGGCTGTAGGCCATCCCAGGATGAAGCATGCAAGCCTTCACCCCCCCCAACCAACCCCTCACTGCCCCTGTAAGGAGGACCCAGGGCTACAGTCATGTTAATACCCTAGAACGCCACCATTAAGTCCTAATGAAACATTGTCAGTCAGCACTCGAGTCAGCATTGGTGTCTCTTGACTCCGTCCAGATATCCCATACTTTATGAAATTTAGCTCCGCAGCCACGCGAAAGATAGGTGGCCTTGTACAGTGGAAGAGCCGTGTTCTGTTGTTCTGTTTCTAATATACTACAGGCAAGCAGTTCATTCAGTTAGCGGCAGTATATTCAGTATACTGTATCCAGTTTAGCTAGATCTCGCTGCAGACCATTCCTATTGTTCTGTTCCTAATATACTACAGGCAGACAGTTCATTCAGTTAGCTGCAGTATATATTGAGTACTGTATCCTGTGCAGCTAGAGCTCACTGCAGACTGTTCCTGTTGTTGTGTTCCTAATATACTACAGGCAGGCAGTTGATCCAGTTAGCTGCAGTATATTCAGAATCAGTATATATATACATCCCAGCTTTATGCAGCTACATCTCACTGCAGGCCATTCCTGGTGTACCTAGTCAAATACATTACAAATAAATCAAATTCAGTATGTCTGGGAGGCCAACAAGGAGAGACAGACGCTCAAAGGCCACTAAAAGAGGGCAAGCAGGCAGCAGGCTCTGTGTCTACAGCCAACATTGCTGGTCGTGGACACGGTGCATCCTCAGAATGTGGCTGTGGGGCACGCTTGTCCTTTTTTTCGGCAGCTGGCCGTTTTGAGCCACAACATGCAAAAGAGTTAGCAGAGTGGATGACCAAGCTGTCCTCATCCTCCTCATCCTCTGTCACCCAGGCTCAGAGTACTTTGGCTGCCAATGCAGCTGCCAAAGCGGTCTCTTCCATCGGCTCAATGTCATCAGTCACACCTTCCCTAGCCCCACCATCATGCCCTGAGGAGTTCCCCGAACTGTTCGACCACAGTGTTGGGTACATGCCGCAGGAGAATGTGCAGTGTTTTGAAGGCTCCGATGATGGTACCCAGATTGAGGAAGGCAGTAACGTGAGCCTAGAGAGAGGGGATGCCCAAGAAGGACAACAAACTGGCAGTCATGTTCCCCCAGCTGCAGCATATTGCCAGGTTTGCTCCAGTGAGGAGGAGGGAGGGGGTGATGAGGTCACTGACTCTACGTGGGTGTCTGATAGGAGAGAGGAGGAGTAGGAGGATGAGAAGGAGGCGGCACATCTCCAACGAGGCAGGATGCCCTCCAGGGGCCAGCTTAAGGGCAGCCAACGGACTGCATCACACTGCAGAGCTCCGCATGTGCAGGGCGCTGCTGACTCTGCACGTTTTACCAAAAGTTCTTTGGTGTGGGCCTTTTCTGAGACGTGTGTAGCAGATCACACCGTTGCTGTTTGCAACATATGTCTGAAGCGTATCAAGCATGGCCAAAACAGCAGCCACTTTGGCACCACATGCTTGACCAGACATATGTCGACCTCCCATGCAGTCCGTTGG